>NC_133617.1:652885014-653485014 GCF_048593235.1 Sminthopsis crassicaudata
TGTCATCCCCATTTTACAGGTGAGTAAACTGAAACTGAGGCCAAAGGACTTGCCCAGGTTCACATAGACAGTAAGAATCTGTGATAGGATTTGAACTCAGGTCTTCTTGACTCCAGATCTAACATTCTATCTATTATACCATTTGTATCTCACTGCCTTCATTCATTGTAGTATATCTTATAGTCCTTTTAGAAACAAAGAGAAAATGAAACAACCTTTCTTATGTAAAAGGAGACATTTTTCATTTTTGAAGTAGCAAGTATACTTGTTCCTTTTTTTTTTTTTCATTCTGTTACCATAATTGAAAGTGAAAGTCCTTGCCTCTGGGGTGATTAAGTGTCAGATATACTGGTAAATAAACCAAGAAAAAAATACTTTAGTAATATACAGTTATGGCTAGAGATCTATCAATAGTTAAATTAGCAATTTCTTGTACTGTAGGAACTTCCTGGTAAAGAGAGTAAGTTATACTGCTGCACACTCTACTTTTTAGTTTGTAGTATTTCTTTTATGCTATAAGCCAAAGTGCTTCAGTGAATTGGAAAAGATTCAAGATAGAGAAGCCATAATCAACACTAGATGAGGAGATAAAGTAAGAGGTAATGGTGAAGATGAAATTGGATGTATCCATATATAAATGGTTGCAAGAGCTAAGATTACAGTTGAGACAATGAGCTAACAAGGCAAGTCAGTCCAGTACAGTAGAAAGAAGACCAGACCAGAAATCAGGAGACTTGGGTTCTATAACCCAAGTACTTGGTACTACTACTAATTGTCTGGATGACCTTGAATAAGAGCAAGTGACTTCTGCTTTCTAGACTTCAGGTTCCTCTTTCATATAATTAAGGGGGTGACTAATCTTTATGATCCATTCTAATTCAGATATTCTATATTCTAGATTTCTAGACATGCAGGAAATCAAGAGGACCATCAAAGCACTGATATCAATTACACTATACTGGATACCATGATGAAACTCTGCTCAAAGTGTATGTCATTGGATTGTGTTTAAGTGCAATAGTTTTTATATATGTGCTTCTGAGAGTAAAGTCCCTTGGACAGAATCCAAAATGACCCCACCTCACATCAAACTCTGCTCATTGTGAATTAACTATGATTAGGAGTGCTTCTTCAGTGCTTCAACACATTGATGATCTCATCTCTGTGGATAGTCCTTTCCATGGAGACCTAACACAACTTATCCACACTTCAGTTTCTGTGTCTCTCATCCATCTTCTCCAATAAATTCTTAACAGAAGGTCTACCCAACACATTAAGAGCTTTTCTCTGGGTTTATTAGCATACAACATGTGTATTATCCATTTGGAATCTATTGCTCTCATTATATAATCAACTCATATCCTGTTCTTCTCATACATCTCTGAGAATATCTTCCTTGTCCCTTCTTGTGGTCAATTCATGTTGATAATACGTTGCAGCCCTTTTATGCCCATCATGTGGAAATGTAAGTATAACTGGAAGAATGTAAATCAAGTCACTACACTTGTATTCTAATAGAATAATCCCAAATGCACATATGGTGAAAACAGAGGACTAAAGAGCATCTAGACCAGACCAAGTATATATCAAAGGGAATTGTATTGGAGATAAAACCATTGTAAGGATGTTGAGAGATAGATTCACAAGATAGCAGAAGGGGGTGAAGATAGAAAAAGAAAGGGAAAAATGTTGAACTTTATAGTTCATATTTAGGGATAAATACATTCAGTTATAAAAATGTTGACTAAAAGAATAACTGACTTGTATTTATACAAATGTTTATATATTTTTATTATTATACAAATATTTATAATTTTTGTCTCTTGTCGAAACATAGAGCAGAGTCAATGAGCACATTATAGTGGGGTATAAGTTAGTTTTTTCAAGCAATATTTTCCAAAGGGCAATATTTCTACCATTTTGCAATTACTGAAAGGTGCAGAAAATAAAGGAACCTATTGTAAGATTTTATTTAATATTTATATTATATTATAATGTGATAATATTTTATTTAATATAGCAAAACATCATCTAAAAGCTCTTTTATGACAAGGTTTTTCCTATCCACACACCATTCAAGTTTCTTGGAAAATCATTCAAGTTTCTTGGAAAGATATAGCAATAGTAATCAGCCTATTTAGATAACTTTCTGTTATAATCATCAATTGAGACATAAGTCAGAGATGCATGTTCACCAAAGGTGTTTGCAATTGTGATGGAGGAAATATAGCATAGAGTTCAATTTGAAGAAATATTCTTTAGGAATGGTGAAGTCTTTTAGATATTTCCATAAAGATTACATTATACTATTTTCATCAAATCTGGAACACTGCAGAGTCCTTTGTCATCTACACAGGAAACCTCAAATGGATGAAGAATGTCTATTGCCAAAAATATAATACCATATAAAACCTACCCTTCAGTTAGTATATTTCAGGCAGATAGTACAAGTGGAGAATGAATTGGAGCCAAAATTAAACTAGAGGAGAAAAGGTGGGATTGACTACCTTTAATAGCAAAGCTACTTTAGTTGATCTCAAGTTACTTTCAAAAACAAAAGCTTATCTTTTTAATACCCACAATTTACTAGTGTTGTGGTTTGGCTATAAGTTATGGAACACAATAGTCTGAAAAACTGAAACTAAATATCAAAGCCTTTTTGATTAGATTTGCACAAGGGACAAATACAGTCTTATCAGCCTTTGTTAGGTGCATTCTTTCCCTGACTAGGAGTCTCTCATACCTTTATTTTAAGCTATGTCCTGAAAGCTAAATCCCATTCTCAGACACCACCTTCTTTGCCAGTCTTTTGAGTCTCAGATAATTTTTTCTTGGTGTGGGGGTGGGCCGGGGTGGGAGAAGAGGAGGGAATAATTTTTTTAGAAAAATATTTTTTGTGTCTTATGCCTTCAATCAGTAGCACTGAGCAAAATACAACCTTTACCTCTCATCTTCAGTTTCTTTTCCAAAATGTTGTAATCTTTGGCAATATTTTCTAGGCTCATTCTGGCAGCATTATTTGTGCCAGAAAAAGGGAGTCATTTGTTTTGACAAGTCTTGGGAGGTTCTTTGTTAAGGTTTTGATACATGCTCCAAGAAGACAACAGACCTCTCTATTGTCTCCTACAAATAGCTACCTCAGTACCCTTAAGCACAGTTAGCAGCCATCACTATTCTTCTGTTTTTCCTCTGACTCCTACCAGATGACCTCTTACCTGACAGCTTCTGTGGCTTTTTGCTGTCATTCCTTGAAGGAAAAGCAACTATTTCCTCCTCTTTAGAATATCTAGCCCCTCCTCTTCAGAAAGATCCTCAAATTTATTGTTTGTTTTTTAACTCCAAGTCTACAGTTGTTTTCCTTCCTTTCTTCCTCTATGTGACTTCTCTACGTTTCTAACAAGGGTCAAATTTCTACTCCTCAATTTCAGATCCTTATTCTTTATTTCCACTGCAGCCTCTTTTTTAAAGGCATATTTTATTGTCTCTAATAACCTGGAGTTTGAGGAGGCATTCTTTGAATTTCTTCACTTATTTTATGGAAAGGAGAATTCCAGTATAATATACTCTCCTTGAAAGCAAAGTCTGTCTCACTTTTGGTATACTCAGCAGATGATATAGCATATATATATATATATATATAGCAAATGGATATATATATATATGTGGCATATAGCATAAATATAACAAGTAATAATAAATACTTATTGATTGATATATGACAGGTAGATGTCACAATAGATAAAGCACCAGACCCAGAATCAAGAAGTACTGAGTTCAAATCTAACCTCAGATGCCTACTAGATGTATGACTCCTGGGCAAATCACAACCCATTGTCTGCCTCAATTTCCTTGAGTTAAAAATGGGGATAATAATAACATTCCTAGGACTGTTACAGGGTCAAACAAGATAATGTTTATAAAACATTTTGCAAATCTTAAAACAATATGAATGCTATTATTATTGTTACCATTATTATTGCTGCTGCCATTGTTATTGGTGCTGTGATTATTATACATGCATGTCATCTCCCTTGTTAGAATGTAAGCTCCATGAGGAGATGGACTATTTCATTTTTGTCTTTGTATCCTTAGCCTCAGCACAGTGTCTGACACATCTCCAATATTTCATTAATTGATTGATTGATGGAAGGATGAGAAAAGACAGGGAAGAGATATACTTGGAACATAGATAGTAGCCACAAATCTAAATAGCTACTAAAATTAAGAGATCAAAGAGGGAGGAAGAGAGAATAGGTTTTGAACCTCTGGATAATTGGACCAGGAAAAAAAGAAGGGCATGGGACCAACTCTGCCAGCTACTTTATTTGTCTCTCTAAGGTGAAACTGTGAGACAGTCTTCCATTTAGATGGAACTTCCTTCAGTCTTCTGGTTTTATTTATAATGAGAATGTCAAGATTGATAATAATTTATTCCCTCTTGTAGTATGTTTATTTATTGGTAATTTGGATAAGGATCTCATATTCAGAATATCAACTGCTAAGATAATATTTTTCTTAGTCTAAGATATAAAATATTTGTTGAATTGTTATCTAAGATCCTCTGACACTCTGAATCTTGTTCTTTCTCCCTCTAAAGATTCTTCTGAGATCTAGATAGCCTACTCTCTACAAAAGTAATGTTGGTAGTGTTGACCTTTATGTCTTCTTGGACCTTCTCTCCTTAACAATTAAAATTAAACCTATTGCACAAATCTTTAGACAACACCTCGAGGTGATAATTAAAGAAAAACTGTTGTTCATTCATCTACTTCGGAGCTACTTCAATCAATTGGTTGAAAAGTTATGTTGAGTGGCAATTATATGTGACACTGTGCTAGTCACTGAACATACTAAGACAACAATGAAAAATACCTGCCGCAAGGCGATAGCATACTACTAGGCAAAAATATATTGGCCTGAGATAATTCTGAGTCTTCATGTCATATTTGCAAAGGATACCTCTAACCCTGTGCTTCAAAAGATCTTTGACATGCTTATGGAAAGGACCAACCATCATCACTTCAGGCCCTGCTTGTACCTGTAGCCAAGGGTATATCCTCAAACCTCCTAACAATTACAATATTCACTAAGCAGAGAAATTTTCATCTGCTTCTGGTGAGTTACTCCCTCAGAACATCATAAGACTTAAAGCTCAGCAGAGAATCAGGGTTTGTAAACCTTCACAATTTTAGAGGGAGAATATTCTACATAGCTGGGGGAGTGGGGGTGGGGGGATGGCAGACTAGATGGAATGCACTCCAGACAAGACCTTTGGCCTTACACAGGTGTAACTGGTGGACACAACTGGGAAAACAGGTCTTATTTGGCAGCGTGAAAAACATCTCCCAGGTGCAGGGTTGGATTGTAAGTACCATCTGGCCTGCTACAAAGGATTAAGAGGAGGAACAGTCTTTCTGAGGGTTTTGGGGATGGTGTAGGCATCAGAGACAAGCTGTTGATATTAACTTGTCTGTACTCCACCTGGCTAATTGCAGGCAAGGGAATCTGTCTAGAGTTTCAGCTTTGAAACCAAGTGGATGATGGGCAGCAGGACTCTTGTCCCAGGTGCTTGGCTGCATTCATTAAAGGAATTTCTATGGAGAATGAAAATTAATTTTTTGCATATCCTGGGAGGGTTGATGTCGATGTACATCATGTGTTTGATCTTTGTTCTTCCTGTAGCCTGAAGGAATAAAATGTACTTCCTGGTGCTTGCTTTTTCCCTTCCTCAGTATTTGATTACAGAGACTCATGCCTCAGGAAATCCTTCCAGACTCCTTCAGTAGCTTGAGGGCCCAAGGTCCCTTGCAACATTTCCTCTTATGGGGTGAAGACAAATCGGTGGCTGGCTTCCCTACTCACCTTCTATAAATAACTTCTATCTGCTGTGCTGGTGTTCACCCGTCTGTGTTAGGAGGAGAGAGTTAAGCATGTTCCCTTGTGCCCAATTCTGAAAGTTGGGTTAGGAAACATGGCAAAGACCTATTGCTCAAACTAGATAAATGTTTTTCAGTATTTTCCTTATATGTATGACCACCAAGAACCTCAAGTCCTTGTCTACTCTCCCATCAAATAAAAACAGCATCAACAATAAATAGCTAGTGTTTGTATAGCACTTTATGGTTTACAAAGCACTTAATAAATATTATCACAACAACCCTAGGAAATAGGTCTGCTATTATTCCCATTTTACAGATGAGAAAACTGAGGCAGACAGAGGTAAAGGGACATGCTTAGGGTCACACAGCTAGCTAGTAGTATCTGAAGCCTGATTTGAACTCGTTTTCCTACTCTAGATCAGAACTTTATCCATTGTAGCACCTACTTTCTACACATCTATTGCTCAATTGAATTATAACTAAGCCCCATTATCTTTCCAACCATCCAACCATGTTAGCCATCAGACGAACAGCTCCACTCAACTTTTATCATTTCTTGGAAATCCATAATCATTATTATAGAAGTTCACTTCTGTTCCAGCATCCCATTGCTGAGAGAAAGAGAGAGACATTAGAAATAAGATGACAGTAATCTAACTCCCCTTCCTAGTTTTTAGACAAAATTATACCTAAACTCAATTATTTGCTAAGTACCTATTATGTGCAATATTTTGGGCTAGACCAGGATATACAACTTCACTTAAACAACATTGATGAAGAACATACCACGTGAAACTACTGTTATAGGTGTTAGACAAGTAATAAAGTGCCTGCCCTCAAGAAGCTTTCCTTTTACTAGAGGTATAGAGGATGCAAGATAAATACAGAGAAATAAGTAAGGATTATCTCAGAAGGCAGAGTCAATATCAAAAATAGGTTGATATCAAGGAAGACTTCTTTGAGTGTAACTTAAGCTGACCCTTGAAAGAAAGTCAGGATTCTGAAAGGCAGAGAAAGGATTCTGAATAAGGAAAGATTTATGCATTGTGGGTAGATAAGAAGGCACAGAAGTAGAAGAGGGAATGTCAAGTTCAAAGAACTGATAATAATCTAGTTTGTCTGGAATGTAGATTGTCAACTTCCTGAAGGGGAATTATATGAAATGAGAATGAAAACATAGGATTGGGTCTATATAAAAACACTCCTAATCCCTTTATTTATAAGCAAAAGAAATGGGGAGGGGGAGATGGGAGGGGGGGAAACAGAAATGTCCATATCTGACAATGAAAGAAAGGTTGAACCAATTGCATAGAGTTTCTGAACCAATAAAAATGACAAAAATAAAGAAGCAAAGGAAGACTGAAGTGAGGTGATGCAAAGAAAGGATCAAAATGATTGACAACTACAAAAAAAGCAGCAGCAGTAGCACTGGAAGCTGAGAATTGACCCAGAAGAAACAGAGACTGTGAAGATATCCAAAAGCAAACAAAATATTATTATTTTGTTAAAGTTCATATACTAATAAATGAATGAATGAATGAAGTCCATTTACTTCAGTTTTGGGAATAATCTGCTGCCAAAACATCAATAATTTTGTTTTTTTTAAAACTATCTTGAAATGATGAGTACCTACTCTATTTTTAAAGACCCTCCACCCTCCCCTCCAAGGGGTCTATTGGTGTCTAAGAATGTAAGTCTCAGGAAGTTCATCTTTATCATTCACTTAATCTTCAGACTGTAGCCTGTCAGTGAATATGGAGGTAGGGCCAGCAGATCCTTTCTACTTCCTTAAAGATTTTATTTGGGTCCCTGTGAACCTTCTAGTCCATGTTATACAATCTACTTCCTCTAACTTTTTCTCCAGTTATTTGTTCATTTTTATCAATTCAATTAAATTAAATAAGTACATATATGTAAATATATGTGAGTGTGTGTGTGCATGTACACATTGTTTTTGTTTGGTTATTCAATCACGGCCAATTCTTTACAACCTCCATGGAGTATACAGTCCATAGGATTTTCTTGGCAAAGATAATTGGAGTGGCTTGCCATTCCCTTCTCCAGTGTATTAAGACTAACAAAGGTTAAATGACTTGTCCAGCGTCATTCAACTAATAGATGTTTGAAGACAAATTTGAACAGTATTCCTGACTCCAGGTTCAATGCTCTATCCACTGAGCTACCTAGCTACCTTCTATACATACATATGTAAATATAGTTTATTGATGCTTTTTTCTTTTTTTCATGAATATTAATAATTAATATTTATAGGTTGTGCTTTGATTTGCAAAGCTCTTTACACAGATTATTTCATTTAATCCTTACAGCAACCTTGTGATATAAGCACTATTTTGACCCTGACTTGCATATAAGAAATTTTCTCATCTCTAAGATAATCTGGGGAAGTAAATAATATCTTTGTCAAGAAAACACTAAATGGAGGCAAAGAGTTGGACAAGACTTGAAATGACTCAATGACAATACAGAGGCTGATGGAGATAAAGTGATTGTACTAGGCATACACAACTATTAAGTGCCCGAGATAGGATTTGATCTCACTTCCTCCTGATTGCAGAGGTAGTGTTTTATCCACTATTCTACCTAGTTGCCTTCAAGGAAAAATATATAGTGATGATAGTAACAATGAATATAATATTTGGCCTAATTTAGTCCTGTTTCTCTATTGTGAATTAGAACATATGTTTCTCTGGGACCATCTCTGGTTTTTTAGTTTCTCAACAATGGACTTCCTTTTTGTGATCTTTCCTTTACATTGTTGCCATTGTATTTATTGTTACAATCAGCATGCTTATTATTCTTTTGCTTCTGCTTATTTTGCTCTGTATCAGTTCATTCAGATGACTCCATTTTTCTCTGACTTCCTAAAGTTTGCAATTTCATGCTAAACAAAAATATCTCATAACATTTATATATCTCAACTTTTCTAAACTTTCTCCCTCCCCAAACAAGCATTATCAAGTGCCTACTATGTGTTAAGCACCAGGTTAGACACGGAGGGATAAAAAAGAGAAAAAATGAAACAATTCCTTCCATCAGGAAGCTTTTATTCTACTAGGGGAATAAGATATATACAAATAAGGAGATGAAAAATCAAGTTCGAGATAATTTTGGTGGGGAGAAATAAGAGCAACTAATCATTACTCTGTGTCTTGTGTGAGTTTACCTCAAGTTCTCTTGTATGTTTAGACCCATATTTTACCCCCCATCTTGTTTCAAAAATTATTTCTCTTGGGTTTCCTTTGATTTTTTTCTTTCTCTTTTTAAATATATAACTTTCTCCTCCCCTAATGTCCTTCTCCAACATTTTGCTATGGTATAGGGGCAGCCCAAAAGGCAGCCCTGCGTTCTCAAAAGCTGTGCCAACTAAACAAAAGTTCTGGCAGATCCTTTCTAGTATTAAGACTTGAAGTAAGTGTCTGGCATCGGACTGCATGTCTGTTGTCCAAGGACCAGCCTAAGAGATCAAAGAAATTCATCACCAATGGACGGAATGTCTGTTGTCCAAGGACTAACCTAGCTGAGATCAAAGAGGTTCCTCACAAGAAGGCTGGCTTCAGGGAGATGAATTTTTCAACCATGGCAATTAATAGAGACTGTCTGCAAACCTAGAGGGGTTGCAAGTAAGCAAGAGTGGAAGGAATACTTCCTCTAATGAAATCATTGATTATAACTTCTTGTCATTACTATGAAATTTAGGTACTGTAAAGTAGCATTAAAAATAAGATAGGGGGAGTACATTTGTATGTACACATACATACATACCTACATATATACCTATATGTGTGTATGTGTGTATGTGTATCTATCTCATGGAGTTTGGAAAGAAAATGACCTCTAATAACTCTGATCATGCCTTCCACACACCCTACAATACTGTATTATTGCCTCACTCTAGCATAATATCTGAGAGGTTAATTATAAATATTAAATATCAATTCCTATTTGACTATGATTGATACTTAGATTGTGATGTTCTTGTAAAATGAGACATTTTCACATCTAATACATTTTAAATGCATAAATAAGTGATTGGGCAATGATATTTTTTGTTGGAGTTTAACATAATAGTAGGGCAGCAAGACTTTTCTCTTTTCATTATCTATTAAGGCTCCAATAACTATATTTTTATCAGTGATCACTTCTTGTTTTACACATAGTAGCTGCTTTATTATTAGATATATCGAATACTTATTGGATGTATAATTAAGATGGTTTATTAGATAAGCTCTTTCCAATAAATAGATACTCCTGAACCAGAAATCATTCCATCCTGAGTGTCAGGGCATTGACTCTTTGTCTGTATTGAAAGGCTCCAAATACCAAGGGAGGTAAACTATACAGCTGGAAAATGATAACTCCATATGGGTGGCAGCAGGTAAGCAAGCAAATAGGCGATTGTGCTATGTCACAGGAGAACTAGTTAGGAGGAAAGGAGGAAATGATTAAAGAGAAATGCCCCAAATTCCCACAAACCCATTTCTCAGGTACCCCTTTCCTAGTCCAAGTTATACTTTTGACTTCTCTTTTCTCCAGTCTACTCCCCATTGCTCCCAAATGAGTATTCCTTAAACATGGATCTATGTCATCCTTACTCTGAAAGCTTTAGTGACTCCCTGCTACCTGTAGCATAAAATACAAAATCATCAGACTGCCATTTGAAGTCCTTAATAATTTAGCTTTAATCTACCTTCCTGCTCTTATGTCTTGTGACTCCCCGTTGTGTACTTTTCATATTAGCTGTTTCCTGTATACAACATTGCATCTCCAGTCTTGGCATAGATGGTCCCTCATGCCTATAAATATATTCCCTCAGTACCTCCATCTTATAGAAGACATATTTTGATTTTCTTCTAAAATTATTCTGCATAACTTTGTTTTTGCTTTGTATTTACTCATATTTAAGTTTATGTTCCATGCATTAATTAGAATGTAAGCTCCTTTTTAAGTCCTGACAGCCTTTTATTTAAATTATTTGAATCCCTAGAGCTCAGCCCATAATAGGCACTTAATTTAATTGTTAAATTGATTGTAACTTTAATGAATTTCCTTTTTTATTTTTTATTTTTTATTTTTTTATTATAACTTTTTATTTACAAGATAAATGCATGGGTAATTTTTTGGCATTGACAGTTGCAAAACCTTTTGTTCCATTTTTTTCCCTCCTCCTCCCCCTCCATGGCAGATTGACCAATACATGTTAAATATGTTAAAGTATATGTTAAATACAATATATGTTTACATGTCCATACAGTTATTTTGCTGCACAAAAAGAATCGGACTTTGAAATAATGTACAATTAACCTGTGAAGGAAATAAAAAATGCAGGCGGACAAAAATAGAGGGATTGGGAATAGAATTCTATGTAGTGGTTCACACTCATTTCCCTAGTTCTTTCACTGGGTATAGTTGGTTCAATTCATTACTGTTCTATTGGAGCTGATTTGTTTCATCTCATTGTTGAAGAGGGCCGAGTCCATCAGAATTGATCATCATATAGTGTTGTGTTGAAGTATATAATGGTCCTGCTCATCATCAGTTCATGTGAGTCTCTCCAGGCCTTTCTGAAATCATCCCACTACTCATTAATTAATTTCCTTTTGAAGCTAGTTGTATGGCCCAGTAGAAAATATGATGGTTTTAGAGTTAGAGGATGTGGGTTCAAATTCTGGGTCTTCCATTTGCAACTTATACAACTTATAGGCAAAACATTTAATCTCTTAGGGATTCAGTTTCCTCATCTGTTTCATGAGGGCTGTATTAGTTGGCCTTTAGCTTTAGATCTATGATTCTATAACATATGCTGGCTTCAGCTGGGTTCAAATCCTATTTTTGCCACATTGGGCAAGTCATTGAAATTCTCTTTGAGTTCTCATATGCAAAATAAGCTAGATGGCCTCTGATGTCCCCTCCAATACTATCTCTGTAATCCTATAAATAGCAACAGCACATTTGCACAGCCTCTATAGTGTACAAAACTGCTTTCTTAACAAGCATTGCTGAACACATCTTCTAGATGGGGAAGCTTGAATGAGGCTCTGAGAGCTCATGACCTACTCCCAAGCCCCAGGGTCATGTCTGTCAGAACCAAGACTAGAATCTGAGTTTTGTATCTCCAAGTCCACTATCCTTTCCACTCTTCTACTATATGGCCTCTTTTGAAAAACATTTTTTCCTCTTTTAAAAAATAGACAAACATTTACTCAGACAACATCCTCTTGGATACCTAGAAAATGTATCTTATTTTCCCCCTTAAGCATGTGCAAAGCCAGTGACTGGCTGCCTCTTTGTTTGCTCCCCGCCCATTCAGTCAAACATTGGCCTGCCAGCTCTTGCCATTCTTTGAAGGGTGAGCTTCTGAGTTCTGTTGTTTCTAGAGTGCAGAGACATGTGCCTGTGAGGGAGAGAGCAGGACCTGGGGAAGTAGGGGGAGGGAGAAGGAGAAGATGGGGGTGGGGGTTGACCTCAGATGGGAGCAGCAGATGGATCTGGGGACAGCTTGATGAGTAAGATCCCAGTGAGCTGGCAGAGGAGGAAGGAAAGGTGAAAGCCCCGGATCCTGGGCAGGGCTGGAGGAAGAATAGATCCTTGCTTAAGGTAATGGCTGCAATTTACTACTGCCACCTTTTGGTTGATAAAGAAGCAGCTCTCAGAGAGAGCTGAGACTGAGCTTTCTTCTTCCTCCAAGGCTTCAACGAGCTATTTTTAGAAATATTTCGTTCCTTATTCCTTAAAACTTTGTCATTTAAAAAATAATAATTATAGCACTTCCCTGACAAATGGTAATGCATGCAGTGCACCAAATTACAGGTATGACTGGGGGTCCAACTGAGATAGCCAAATAAAGAAAGAATATGACAATGGCCTCATTCTGGCATTCCTGGGATCAAAGAAGCCATTTCAGACTTGCCTCTCTGAATCCGTCCTAAGAAGCAATTCCTGTCTAACCTTTGGTCCCGGCTGGTCTTTGGGCTGCCCCAACAAAGAACAGGGCAACCTCCTTGAAGAATTACAAACAGATGCCTATGTGTTGTCTGCTGTCTGCCCAATCAGCTCATGAGTTAGTGCTCCCTGTTGGCCCGGGTCTCTCCCTCGCCAAGCACAGCTTACAAGAAGGGTCTGGTTTTCGAGCTTTCTGCAGGGGCCCAAATGTCAGTACTCAGACTATCAGGCTAGCTCCTACAACCAGACCTTGGGGTGGGGGCAGGGCACACCAGCCAGATCAGGGGCTCAGACATGTGCAGGGCATCTGGATCCAGTTTGGTTTTCTGGAGGGGAAGCAGGTTCTGAGTCTCTCGGAGGGCTCCCCTGCAGCTTCCCAGGCACATTGGCCTGGTGGCTTGCAAGCCCCACCTCCTCCCCTCCTCCTCCTTCTGCTACACCCCCCCCCCCCAATGAAACCTGATGCTCAGAGGTCACAGAGCAGTCAAGAAGGCAAAAGAGCCATGTCAGCCAAAGTGACAGCCTCAGATGGCTGGCCCGAACAAGAGAGCAGGCAATGTGCCTATTTGAAACATTCTAGGGCTTCACAAGGACACCCAAAGGTCTACAAATAAAGTGAAGAAGGAAGAATGGTCATCCAACTGATTAGCCTCAATTTGCCTCTTCTGAACTCTGTTATCTATTTAAAAGTCTCTTGCCTGCCCCTGGGATGGGTGATTGCAGAGCAGTTTAACGAGGTGATGATGAGCTAGTCTTTAGGAAATTCAAAGATCATCCCATAATCCTATGATCTAGAAAGATAGTAGGCTTTGTCAAGAACAGGCATTCTTAATCTTTTTGTTTAGTTTTGTTTTGAACTCTATTGACAATCTGGTGAATGCTATGAATTCCCTTCTCAACACCATGTTTTTTAAACATATAAAAGAAAATGCATACAATGGCAAAGGAAGCCAATTATATTGAAATAGTTATCAAAATATTTTTTTAAAAACAAGGTTAAAAATATCTCCTCCAGGTCAAAGTAATTTAATAGAATTCAAAGTCAATTGAATTTTAATTCAAATCAACAAATACTTATTAAAAGTTACTAAATTATTAAATACTTATCACTAGAGGAAACAATTCTAAGCACTGGAGTTACAAAGACAAAACCCAAACAGTTCTTGCCTTCAAAGGAACTTACTCTCCAGATGTTAGTACCTGTTCATACCTCTCAAGTCACATTTGAATCCCCCAGAAAAAGATAAATGAGGACGAAGGATCCTGGTGAGTCCACAGCTACCGAGGGTTACAGCTTATGAGCTTCCACTGAAGTGTTTACATTTGCTAGTTAGCCAGAGGACACAATTAGTTCAAAGCAAAGGTATTTAAGAAAGCAAAATAGCAAGGAAAGTAGTAATAAGACACTTTGCACACAAACCTAAGGCAGATTCTTTCTTCCACATATGGAGTCATATGGAGTGCAGTTCAATGCAAAGTGGTTCTAATTTGGCACTAATTTCTAATATGGCCTTTGTCCCTTACTATCTGTGTGATCTTGAACAAAGCACTTAATATTTCTGTCAAGTAAGAAGTTTGGATGATATCCAGTTCTCTTTCCATTCTAAATCTATGGTCTTGTAGACAACATCAATGAGAAGAGTGGACACACAGCAGAAACACGTCACGGATGAAGGGAGTCTGCTTCTCTGAGTCTTGGATATGATGAATGTTTCTTTTGTAGCACTCCTTCTGCACTTAATCTCCCAAATCCCACTCACACTGGCAGGTTGGATCCCCAACTGACTATTTCTCCCCTTAATGTTCTAAGTTAGCTCTGAGAATATTGTCATTCACAAGCCCCCATCCATTCCAGTATCAATCACCCACTTGACATCAACTAGCTTTTACAAAAATAATATTTACTAAGAAGATATAGTAAGAATAATAATTGCAAAACAAAAACCCAATTCCATGGAAAAGATTCCTGGGGAAGGAATAAATTTAGATAATATGTATGCTTAAAGAGAAAGCTTGCAATTCCTATTTACTCTTCTCCTTTTCTGAAAGTTTCATGAAGTTTGCCTTAAGTATAATTCTGTGCTGAATTCTGAAGATCTGGAGATTTTTTTTTTAAGGGTTGATTTCTGATTTTTTTTTTTTTTTTTTTTTTTTTTTTTGGTGTGTGTGGGAGGTGGGAGGCTGCTGAGTAAAGAAGCAAAAGTGGAGAAAGAATACAACACTATACAATTAAATTTAAAATAGGATATTTGGAGGCAGCTAGCTGGCCCAGTAGACAGTATATTGGCCCTGAAGTCAGGAGGACCTGAGTTCAAATTTGAGCTCAGACACTTAACACTTCCTAGTTTTGTCACTCTGGGAAAGTCAATTAACCCCAAATGCCTCAGCAAAAACAAATTTTAAAAAAACATATTTTTTCAAATACCAATTTCTTTTAGAATTCTTTATATGAAGTCAAATTTGGATAATATGAATTCATAAATTTATGCAAAGTGAGAATTGTCTATACTTATTACCTGTGTGATTCCAGGTAAGTCATTTACTCTTTATCTGCCTTAGTTTCCTCAACTCTCAAATGAGAATAATCATAGCACTTACCTCTCAGAGCAGTTGTGAGGATTAAAGAAAATAATATTTATAAGGTACTTAATGCATTGCCTAGAATATAGTAGGTACTTATTAAATAATTGATCTTTCCTTCCATATCTTTGCATAAGCTTGAAATATACTTTTTCCTCACCTCTGCCTCTTTATTTCCCTGGATTCTTTCAAAATTCAGATCAAATATCACTTAATAGTATATAAACTCCTTGAGGGCAGGAACTATCTTAATGAGTTTTGCCTGGTTTTTGTATTCCTATCCTTGGCACAGTGCCTGGTACATAATAAGCACCTAAATATTTCTTACTTGCTTAGAGAACATATAGCCAAACATACACATACACACACACACACACACACATACACATATATGTGGATATATATATATATATGTATATATATATATCTAAATTTGTATATTCTGATACACACTCACCTACATGTATATATATAAATATACACATACATACATGAACACATAGATATAGATGTGTTTGTGTGTATATATACATATCCATACATGTCTCCACCAAAGAATTGTCTTGCCTATAAAACAAGGAACAAATCTAAAGAGTTACTTGCTTAAAGTCACACAGACCATAGAATAATAATAAGTTGATCTTTAAGTTTCTTTCCTTCTACAATGTCACCTCAAAACCTAACTTTATTATCCCTATAAAGTTAAAACTAGCACATTCTTGATTACTTGATCATTTATTTCATTAATTTAAGCCTGCTTGGAAGCAGATAAGTTCTTTTCTTCAGAATCCAATCTTCCTCTGGTAGGGTCACCAGAACTACTGGAATGTCAAGCCAGGACTTTTTCTCAGAAGCAGCATGATGTAGTATATTGAGAAGTGGATATAGTATATGAAAATCTTGCCTTTGAAACTTATTTAGAATCATAATATTGTACTTATTAGTTGTTTGAGGATGGACAGGTCACTTAATTTGGAACTGTTCCCTCAACTTTAAAATGGGCATAATAATATCATTTTATCTCATAGGATGATTTCTCAAATGATATGTAAAGTGTTATACAAATGTCAATTATTATTACTATTCTTTGACTTATTATTGTGCTCTTCTGAGCCCTACTAAGTCAAATACCTCATCTAGAATTTCAGATATACATTTGGTACAATAAGGAGAATGCTCCCTTAGAGTATAGACATGGAGGGGATATCTAATCCTTTAAAAATCCACCACAGGAAAACTTTAAAGATTGAGGTTTTCCATTTCTTTTATGAAAACAGTAACAAGCATCAGCTTTCCCAGTAATAAAAGCAAACTGAAGTATGTTTTCCTCATTTATTCCCCCACTGAAAGAACACACAATACCTCCCTCCCTTGTCTTACTGGCAGTGGATTGGATTTTGTGGACAGCAGAAAGGCATAATCTCTGTCTCTCTCTTAAATTATTTGACTCTCTGAGCCATGCCAGGAATATAAGAGGGCAGAAAATGCCTTGAAATCTGTAAGCGAGAGAGGCTGAGAAGGTTGAAGAGAGCAATTTTTGTTTCACATCATTCCTTTGTATAATGTTGTATCTTTTTGACAAGCCAGCATAATAAAGCTTAACTTTTTCCCCCAATTGCTGCCTTAAAAGAAAACAGTGAAGACCTATCTTTAGCGTCAAATGAACAATGGGCACTCTTCCAGCAGGGAAAAATGAGTTGCTTTGAAAGAATTGTAGAAGAAAGTGCAAAATGTTCTAGTTTAACGTAGAAAAAAAATTTGAGTGGTGTTGTGTTGGCACATTGTCTTATGCTTGCAATGTTCTAGCGTGGCATTTGAACACAAGGTTTGTATGAAACTCAGGTCTGGAAGACTTCTCGAATGGGTATGAATAGACAGACACATATTTGTTCCTCTCAAAAGCTGGGTCAGCACGTATCAATCCCAAATGTATATATATCCCTAGCTCAAGCTCAGCTAATCCTGCTTTCCCTTGTAAGAAACAAGAGGAGGCTATCCAAAACAAACCAACTGTCAGGCTTGTAGACATCTTGGCACCTAGAGTAAGCTATCAATTTAGGCTTCCTGCCCTTCTCCAGTGACCATTCTTGAACTTTAGCCTTCCAACCTCTATATCCTCCTTGATGCCCCCTTGAAAGAAGAGAGAGGGAGATTACTGCCGGTGGTCATTCTTCCTGGGGCCTGATCAGTGATTGCTCTCCATTATTTAGAAAGTGGGTATGAAGAGTCCATGAAATAGGGAAAAATGACAGTATCTTGGAGATTCTTGACAGTTTGGCACCATGTGATTAGCCTAAAATCTACTAAGTCTCAAAGGGAAGCCCTTTACCAAAAGTTTTTTTAAAAAGTCACAGAATCAGAATTTCAACCTCAAAGATTGTTTTGTCCAATGTAGTTCTGAAAAAGACTGTCATTTTCAATCAAATCAAGAAGCAGCCTTTACTTGAAGACCTCTAGGAGGGGAAACCCACTAGCTCTGGTGGTAGCCTATCTATTTTTTGACAGCACTAACTTTTAGGATGTTTTTCCTTATAATAAGTCTATATTTTCTTCTTTGCAATTGTACCCATTCTTTCTGGCTCTGCTCTCTGAAGCTCTCTGAAGCAGAAAAATTGAATCCTTTTCTACCTAACATCTCCAAATACTTGAAGACAGTTATTATGTCCCTCTACCCTCCAAATACCTTTTTCTTCAGACTAACCATCCCCAGAACCTTCAGTTGATCATCATATAGCGTAATCACAAGGCCCCAACTACTCTTCTCTAGACATTCTTCAGATTATCAGCATCCTTCCTAAAATATGGTATCCCAAAGTGAACAAAATGCTTCAACTATGATCTGATCAGGAAAGAATACATTTGGATGTTCTGAAGCTAATTCAGTCTGGCTCTGAGAACTGATTGTTGAATTTTAAATATTGAACATTTGCCCTTTTGAAATTGGCAAGTGCTCCAAATCCAGGCTTGATTTATTGTTTTGTTGATTTCTAGACTTAAGAATTAAGTCTAGAATTAGAATACAGATTAAATTTTTAAAGTTTCTCATACTTTTTTTTTCTTCAAAAGATGGTTGTTAAGTATTTACTGGCAAATTTCTGAACTAACACCATCTTAGGTCTTAGCACTAGATCTTCTCCACATAGTCTAAGTTAACATTTACTTTCTTGACTCTATCTTAAACTATGTTTTCTTGTTGCATTTACAATTCACTCTCAAATTAGTTAACCTCACTTCTCTCAATGATGATACTGATTTTTTTAAATCCAAGTGTTAAACTTTATATATGCTACTTGTAAATTTAATCAACATGCCATCCCCATCTCTTCCTTTATTCAAGTCAATGATAAAAATCTTAAAAGGAAGGAACCAAGCACAAATCTAACACAATGTCACTTGCTAATGTAAATATTTAGGGGACATTCTTGCCTGCACATGATTTCTTTTCAATGTAGGTTCTGCTCTTGATCTCTTCTATGACAATTGCAAGCATCCTTGGCATATATACCTCTGTCTCCTTGTTTTACATCTCAATATTAATGAACAGAAATTCATCAAACAATATCATTTCTGTTATATCTTTCAAGGAATCTTGTAAAATGTACATATATGCATAGGAGAAACCTTTCAGGAGTCTTTGAGGCAATCAAGACAATTTAAAGCATTGTCTTTGAGGCAATGTTTTTCTTGACTGGATCACATTATTAAAATACTTTACAAAGGACTGGCATTTTGTATTTTCTATATTTTTTATCCATTTGAGGAACGGGGAAGATATGGTCTACTATGACCTATCACTTATGAAAGTCTGCCTGTTTCCAAACAACACCTTCAACAAGAATACTTCAACAAGAAAACACAAGAATTGTGTTTATTCTCATAAAATGTTTGTATAGACGGCAAAGAAAGAATATATGTCAATCATAATTGATCTTTTGGTCACCTTTTTTTCTGTTACAGAATGTAATCTTGTCGAAAATAAATAGTGCTTCATTTTTGCCTAATGCATTCCTGAAAGATAGTTAATGTACTTAGTAAATGTTTGGTTTTTTGAGTGCTTAATTATTTGATTATTTAATTGGGATCAATATTTAATTGGGTTTTGTGTTCAGTGAAGTGCCCAACTGTGGCTGATCAGACCGAATATGATCTCAAAGTGCTCTGCCACAGATCAGACATATATAGTCAATATCAACATTTAGAGTGCCTTCTCTAATTTTGAGCATCTTGCATTTATTTTGGGCTAGTTCAACTCTGCTTTGTTCACAGCACCTTCTCTGATGAGGGCATGCCATGCTGGACTATTCTGTGCCAGTGTTTCCATGTCAAACAATTTATTCTAAAGTTCTTAAGAAATACCTTAAGAGTGTCCTTGTAAATCTCCTTTGCAAATGTCCTTTTTTGGGGGGGCAAGTGTACATTTGGCATTTGAACAATGTGGTCAGCCTAACAGAGTTGTGCTCTCTGGTAGAGTTGGAATATTTAGAAGTTTAGTTTGAGAAAGGACCTCAATGTCCGATATCTTATCTTGCCAGATAATCTTCAGAATCTTTCTAAGACAGTTCATATGGAAGCAATATGGCGCTGATATATTGTCCAGGTTTCACAGGCACACAACAATGAGGTCAGCACAGTGCCTCTATAGACCTTCACTTTGGTCATCATTTTACTACCTCTCCTTTCCCACACTTTCATATAGGGCCTCTCTAACTCTGAGCTACTTTGGCAATGTATATGTCAATCTCATTATCAATGTGGACATCCCTGGAAAGTATACTGCCAAGGTAAGTGAACTTATTCACACATTCAAAACTTCACCATTTACTGCAATTGATGGTTCCACATATGGATAGTGTAGTGCTGGATGATGGAGGACCTATGTTTTCTTGGTGTTAATTGTTGGGCCAAAGTTAGTACACGCAGCAGATAATTGACCCCTTTTTTTGCATCTTAGCTTTGGAAGTTGCATTAAATACATAATGCACCAATACATCCTATGAAAAACAGCAAGCTGGCCTTTGTAACTAGATCACAGAGTGGATAGGGAGAACATGGAATTCAGAACACTAAATCCTTGAGTTCAAATCTGGCCTCAGACATTAGCTTATGTGGCCCCTGGACAAGTCACCTAATCCTATTTTCATTAGTTTCCTCATCTTTAAAATGACCTAGAGAAGAAAATAGCAAAAACCACTTTTTTATTTTGCCAAGAAAACCCCAACTAAGAGTCAGATATGACTGTAAAATGACTAATCAATAACAATATTTTTCCAGGCCTTGAATGTCTTTCCCTCTTTCTGAAACATTGAAAAATGATATTCAATGACATAATTTTGTCACCTCCAACCTGGACCTTCCTTGGGGACAATTGGTCTTAGTCAACTCTTTTTCCCCCTTAATTTTCTTTATTGCCATCTCTTTATTCTTCTAGAAACAACATTTCATCATGTTAGTGCTGTCTTACTTTTCTTGATAGTAAAGAGGATCTATCCTGAAAATCTTTCTAGATCTTGTCTACCATTCATCTGTTTTCCTTCTTCCAGTTTCATCAATAAATGCCCATGGAATGCATTTGCTTACTTGGATCTCTAATTCAATGTTAGTTTTACCTTCCAATATTTCTCTTGGTCTTGTTAAATGATACTGCTCTTAATTTTATAGGATCATGGATCCAAAACTAGAAAGGTCCCAGACTACATCCAACCCCTCCTTTAACAGATGAAATGACCTCTTGAAGGTCCTGTAGATCAGTAAGTCTCCCTGCAAGGAGAAGCCATGTAAGAACAATTATCTTTCTCCATAAAGTAAGAGTATCCAAATGAGTTACTTTTCTTAACAGATGTGCTCATGGCTGTCATATTTCTTCCCTTAGAGAGTTGAGTCAGGCCTTCACTGGCTAAAATGGTTTATAGGTTCTTTTTAGTCTTTTCATTATGGTGATAATAATAATAATAAAAGAATATAACAATAACAATAGTAATAGCATTTATATAATGATTTAAGGTTAGCAAAGTACTTTACAAATATTATCTTGCCCTGGAACATCCTGCTAACCCTCCTTCACATCATCCTGAGATATTCCTCTGCAAGGCCCATTCCCACTCTTACTCTGGTAAGTTCCTTCTAGAACCTCCATTTTGGGCAGGGGCCCAGGTCTACCCATCTTATTTCTTCTCCCTGACTTTGGATTTCAAAATCATACTCTAGGGCTAGGTAATTTTTCCATACCCCCTTTGATGTCCATTCAATTCCCCATTAGCATGTTAGTACAAGGACTATCTTATCTTCCTTTTTGCTTTTATTTATATCTCTAATGCTTAGTGTATTGTAGCGTTTGCTACATATTAAGTACATAATTAATGCTTCCTTCTTTTCTTTCCTCCCTTCCTTATCTCATTTTATCTTCTCAACAACCATGGGAATTAAATGTTATTATTATCTCCATTTTATAGATGAGGAAACTGAGACAGCACAAAGGCATAGAGCAACTAGATATTTGAGGCAGAATTGGAACTCAGGTCTTCATAGCTCAAAGATCAGAAGTCTAGCCACTGTAACTTCTTGTGAAATTATTGTAATCGGTATTAATGACTTTTCTTCCAACAACATCACATTTTTTCATTATTAGCAACTTTTAAAAATAAATAAACTAATTTCAATTGACTCATTTTTTTTCTAGTGGTTTTCTTTTTAAATTTTTAGAGTGTTGTATTTATTTTAATCTTTGCTCTAACAAGTAAGTGGTTTGATTGTACAGAGACAATCGATTTAGGAATGGTTTCCATGTCAGTAGTGAATTATTTCCTAGGCAGCTGGGAACACAGTGGGGAGCACTGGTCCCGAAAACAGGAAGATCTGAGGTCAACTCTTACCTCAGACATTATAAATTTGGACAAGTCACCTTTCCTCTGTTTTCCTCCATTTTCTCAATTATAATGGGGATAGTAATAGTACCTTCTTTACAGAGTTGTGGGGATCAAATGAAGTGCTTATCAGTACAGTGCCTGGCATATAATAGGGATTATATAAAAGCTAGATATTACTGTTGTTTTCTATCCATTACTATCAACTTCATTTTTTTTCAATTCAATATTTATTCAATAATTCAATATTATTCAATAATTTCCAGGTCTATCACTTTTTAATCTTTTTCTTGGAGAAACTATTTCTTATGGAGAAACCTAAAAAGACATGAACTGATGCTAGGTGAAGTGAGCAAAACCAGGAGAACACAGTACACAGTAACAGGAACATTATGTGGTAAATCAACTATAATAGACTTAGCTCTTCTCAGCAATACAATGACTCCCGACAATTCCAATAGATTTGTGATGGAAAATGCCATCCATATCCAGAGCAAGAACTATGGAGTCTGAATGCCAATTTAAGGATATTATATTAGTTTTTTTTTTAATTTTTTTTTTCTTCTTGTTTTTCTCCTTTGTTCTGATTCTTCTTTTACAACATGACTAATATGGAAATATGTTTAACATCATTGTACATGGATAGCCTATATCAGATTACTTGATATTTTGGGGATGGGGAAGGAAAGGGAATAAGGGAGAACAATTTGGAACTCAAAATCTTACAGAAATTAATCTTGAAAACTACCTTTAAATATCTTTAAATGTAATTTGAAAAAATAAAGTACTACTAAGTGCAAAAATAAATGAAAATAAAGAATAAAAAAGAAAATATTTCTGATGTATAGGCATAAATCTGTTTATTGTATAAATCTCTGACTTTTCTCATTCTTATTGTTGATTCATAGTTTCTAAACTATTTTTCACCATTCTTAGAATATTCCCTATTCTAATCCTTGTATTGAATTCACTGAGCATCAAAGAGTGCTATAATACCTTGGAGGGTCTTATCATATTCTTTGTGAAATTTCTCTACCTCATCATCATCTGCAGTGGATGTTAGTGCATAAATTAAAATTCTTTTCAGCGTGGTCTTTTTGAAATTACTTATCATGAACTGGGCAATACATCACCAAATAGTGCATGAAATGATGCTGCTTGTTTCCTTCAGATATCAGATAAAAACCAATTCTGCAAATTTCTTTATTTCTCAGTACAAGGGGAAGTTGTGGCCTGTCCTTCCACTTCTATCTTCAGATCTCAGTTCTAGCCACAATGTCAAAATCGATACCATTCAGTTTTAGTAGTATGTCCACTTTTTGTTCTTTGGACAAAGATCTCACATTTAGAGTACCAGTAGCTACATTAAAATTTATAGTTAGTCTAAAATAGTGTGAAACAACACCATACTGCCCCTTTTCCTGAAGGCCATTTTGTAATTTTACTTTATGGATTACCAGAATTAAAAAGAATTAACAACCACCTGCTAGACTATTGGTAAAAAGCACTTAACTAGTCTGGTCTTCAGAAAGCTGACTCAGTCTATTACTAGGATCATATTTAACATCTCTGTAAAATGGTAAAAATCTATCTGAATTTTTACTACACTTACTTATCATCAAGATCCCAAGGTCACTTCCAAACTACAATAAACATCAGAATGGGGAATTCTTGGAGACAATGAGTAGGGGGAAAAAAATTAATTGAATCACTTATAACTGCTTCTCTCTGAAACTGTCATGAAAGAATATTGAGTAGTTAGGCCTTTTTTTCAGAGGTAGTTCAGTCATTAAAAGTAATGTGCAATTTCTCAAAGACAATGCAATCTGTTGTACTTCTGTGCAAATCTGGACCAATTTCATTGTCAAGATATACGCAATGATAGATCATATAATTATATGTGTGTATGTATATACTTACATATGCATATATTATATATAGTTTTTTCTTTTCTTTCATTTTCTTTTCCTTTTTTTTTTTTCTTCTCTTCTTTTCTTTTCTTAGACTGGGCTTCCCCATCTTACCTAGGCAGGAAATATAGGAGCTGCTTAAGGCTCTAATCTGGCTACTGATTGCTTAAATTTGCTTTATTTTTAGACCTGGGCTGGTTTACCCATTCTTAAGCAATCCAGTATGCTCAGGTTCCCAGGGGCTCACTGTGTATACTCCTGAGCCAGCCTTAGTATTCATAATATCTAGGATTATAGGTATATGCCACCATACCTGGTGTCTATAGATTTTCCATTATATTCCATTATTTATCATAATTTTTATTTATTTGGGTTTTCCTGTTTGGATAATTAGGCAGAATTATTTGATTGAACATAGTTCTTAGTGTCAAGGGTCTATCAGATGTTTTGGGGTTTGATACAATATCATCCACAGAAAGGTATATCTGAAGGCCCTTGACATCTTTGGGAATCTCTTGCATTTGGAAATCCTTCATGATAGTAGTGAACCTCTGTGGAAAACATATACCTGCCTGGCTTCTGCCTTCCTTGACATTAATAACTGGTGTTCTTGAGCAAAGCCATCTCACTTGTACTTTCAAAGAATCTTCTAAATTCTCCTTGTAAAGATGAGTGAATCTTTAAGGTGCTGTTTTGCTCTACTGAGTCAAATGCCCTTATTTTCTTTTTCTTTTATAGCCCACAGACAATAAGCATGGTGGAACCTTGCACTCTCAATTGTCTAAATGTCAAGAAATGGTATGTTATAGAATAACATATGTGAAAGTATTGATCATACTCTTATCAAGGATGCCCTAAATTATATTTAGCTTATTTTCATAAAGATTTTGTAGACATGGGAAAGTAGGTGTATATATTGGTAGTTATGAATATCATTTAATTTTTGTTAGCAGTAATTAAGTCTGTAATTTTCATTCCCTTCCCCCTCAAGCTCTTGGCATTTCACAATTTAGAGAGAGTACTAAGAATCAGATAATTCTTAGACCATATAAAAATATTAATTTAGTTGTTGATGACCAAAGATGGTTGCTACTGTCATAGAGGACAGTTAGCAGAGAAGTCCAAATCAAGTGTCTCTATTGTAATGGACTAAGAAATTACTTTGTGATTAAAGTAAAATGAAAACTTGACAGAGCTTTACTATTTGTGTACTTAGAATTGTGTTTGTTATCTTTCTAGTTTTATCCTTAAATGTTCTTGGGGGGATGTCTGTGTATAGATGATGAAAAAAAAAAGATTTTTCTCTGATCCAGAACCAATTTTTTATCAGTATAAGTTACTTTGTAGTGAAAGAACTCTTTTTATGAATGCTGATCCATCTGCCATTCTCTAACTTAGGGTATAAAGAGTTAACCAAGATACTAATGGATTAAAATGACATTATAATAGGGCCACATGGCCAAGAAGTACAAAAAGTAAGACTTCAATTCAAGTCTTCCCTGACTCAAAAATCACATTGCTTCTTATATACAAATATATGTATAAATATGTACCTAAACATGTAATATATGGATAAAATATGAATTATTTAAATATGACATATACTTGCATCATGTTCTAACAATTTAAAGAAGTGTGATTTCATTTTACACAACTCCACTCTCCAATCACATGGTTCATAACTGCTTCATTTTGAAACTCTTTAAGATTTTATCACCTAATGGTCAGATTTTTCTTGATGAGTCTCCATATTTTCTAAATATGTTAAGTTCTTGTATCTCAGATCCAGAGCATATTGTATAGTCAGCATTCTAAGACTCTGGAATCAATTAAAAGTTCATATTCCATGGCAATTTATCTTGAGAACTCAAAGGCACCTCTACCCCACCAAAATGAAGCTTAAAAAATGGAGTTTAGTGCAAGTTATACATAGACATTTATTTATTAAAATATTTAATAGGCAGTACTATATTCTTTAAATTTTTCATTTATTTTTCCTATTGGTATTGTTGCATGACTGAAAATAATAAAACACTAGAATCTCCAAAGAATTAAGATGAGTATCACACAGAGAGGTGCATGCAGGTATAAAAAGACTATAAACATCGCTTCTAATCAGGAGCTAGAAAGAAGTCAAGTAAAGTATGTCATCAAAGAAATGTATGATGAAAAGGGATGGAGTAGTCATGTATAAAAATTGTCCAGACCATGAGCTTCAAGGCCATCGTCATGCCAATAGGAAGCAAAAAACTCAACATGTGAAGTAGACTTCCATGACAAAGCTAAGGAAGTATATGAATGAATGAACATTCTATGGATGATTTCTAATTTGTATATTTGGAGAAAAAAAGTTCACATCAATGAAATAAAATTTATGTATATGTTATAAAATTGTATTTAAAGATTAATATATAAGTATTATAATAATAATATATCATAAAAAATTGAAGATAGTGTGACTGTTTTTCTTTATCATTTAATATTATATTTTTCTGTCCTTGTAATTGAAGATATAACAAAAAAATACAGGGAAGGACCTGATTCCAATTGTTTTTATTGTTGTTATTTGGTTGTTGTTAAATATGTTGTTCATATGTTATAAGCAAATTAGAAGAACAAAGGATAGTTTACCTCTCAGATCTGTGGAGAAGGAAGGAATTCGTAGCCAAAAAAGAGTTAGAGTTCATTATTGAACACAAAATGGATAATTTGGATTATATTAAGTTAAAAAGGTTTTGCACAAACAAAACTAAAGCAGACAAGATTAAAAAGGAACCAATAAACTGGGAAAACATTTTTATATTCAAATTATACAGGCCTTATTTCTAAAATATATAGAGAGGACTCACTCAAATTTACAAGAATTCAAGCCATTATCCAATTGATAAATGGTCAAAGGATATGAACAGTTTTCTGATGAAGAAATTAAAACCATTTCTAGTCATATGAGAGGGTACTCTAGATCACTATTGATCAGAGAAATGCAAATTAAGACAACTCTGAGGTACCACTATACACCTCTCAAATTAGCTAAGATGACAGGAAAAGATAAGGATGAATATTGGAAGGGATGGGGGGAAACTGGGGCACTAATACATTGCTATTGGTGGAGTTGTGAACAGATCCAACCATTCTGGAGAGCAATTTGGAACTATGCCCAAAGGACTATCAGATTGATCCAGCAATGTTTCTACTAAGCTTTTATCCCAAAGACATGTTAAAGGGAGGAAAGGGACTCACATGTGCGAAAATGTTTGTGGGTGCCCTTTTTGTAGTAGCAAGAAACTGGAACCTGGAGTAGATGCCTATCAGTTGGAGAATGGCTAATAAATTATGGTACATGAATGTTATGGAATAATATTATTCTATAAGAAATGACCAACAGGATAATCTCAGAGAGGGCTGGAGAAACTTATATGAACTGATGCTAAGTGAAATGAACAGAACCAGGAGATCATTGTACATGGCAACAATGAGATTATATGAAGATCGATTCCGATGGATGTGGCTCTTCTCAACAATGAGATGATTCTGGCCAGTTCCAATGATCTTGAGATGAAAAGAGCTATCTATATCCTAAATATGGAAACTGTGGGAACTGAATGTGGATCACAACATAGCATTTTTACTCTTTTTGTTGTTGTTTGCTTGCATTTTATTTCTTTTCTCATTTTTTCTTCCTTTTTTGATTTAATTTTTCTTTGCAGCAATATAATTGTATAAATATGTATGCATACATTGGATTTAACATATTTTACCATGTTTGATATATATTGGATTGCTTGCCATCCAGGGGAAGGGGTTGGAGGAAGAGGAGGAAATTGGAACATGAGATTTTGCAAGGATTACTGTTGAACAATTTTCCATGCACATGTTTTGAAAATAAAAAGTTTTAATAAATAAAAAAACAAAAAAAATTAAAATGTTGCTCATGAAGACATTGAGTATATACTTCTAATTTAAGTTTACATAGTCACTTATATGCCTTTATGTGTTTTAAAAATGTCTTCTCCTTACCATCTGGACCTAGTCTTTGGTCATACAGTAACCAAACTCTTAGAAAGTTTTTCACTTCTGATGTCATTAAATTCTTTGCTTGTTAAACATATCCATGTTGGCATTTTACTTTATTTCATTGTTCAGAATTATAATGACAAAATTGGAATTTTCTTTCTTGATTCTATTTTCTTAGCTGCGTATTCTGCATCTTCATCCATCATTTTTGTCTCTGTTGGGGAATTAGCAAAGTAGTTACTGGTACTACACTGTTACAATTTAAGATGTAAATACTTTACCTCAATTCAACTCAAACACTAATTGTTATGATAGAATAGAAATTGAAACATTCTCCTAAGCAAGAAATGGGGGGAGGATCCCTGCCCTCAAGATGTTTATAATTTAATAATGCAGGAGAGGCAATACTCTGCAATGAAAGAACATTGGATTTGAAGTTCAAAAACCTCCTAAGCAAAGGTACCAGCAGGCCAACAACTCTTAAATGTTCCACATCTAAGACAGTGTCTTCATCAATTATTATTCTTAATATATTATTATTCTCACAGGAAGGACTTAATCCAGAGACATATTAATGAACTTTTCCCAAGCTTGTGTGATGTCAATGATCTGTTTATCTTCCCTAGCTCTCACTGATTAATTGCCCCTCTGCATTTTGCTAGGAAGATTGTTAGAAGAATAAAGATTCTATGTATGTCTAAGTATAGAAAACACATGCAACATTGGGAACCCTGACTCCTATGTTTATTACTTCTCAGTTTCTTTGTCTATGATCTTTTTTAATCTCCTTTGATCTTCTCTATGAGTTGATGTGTCTCTGTGTCTTTGGTATTTGTCTGAAAAGATGGTCTTCTCTTAATAGGCGTGAGAAAACAGAGTGCCTGGAGAGAGAGGGGGAAAGGTAATGAAAGGGTTGTCTGTGTCTATTCCTCAGGGACAGGAGAGAAAGTCTGAGGAAATGGGTCCAGCTTGCCAGATTGCTTCCAGTCCTGGCTGGGGAAGAGTGAGTACCCTCTCAAATGTAATATGGTACACTTTGTGAACAGCCGCCATGCCAGTGCATATCCTTATTCTTAACTAGCTCAGGAGCTGCACAGATGGAGGAAGAGTCTTTGCCCAACTATGAAGATGGAATCTCATTCTCTGTCTCCCCTCCTCCTCTCTGCTTTGTTGCAGAATGGGAAATTTGGAAACTTAAATGCTTTGCCCAATTTAAAAGTCAAATAAAGCAACAGAAATGTCTCTGGAGTGGCACTAAAATTTATTATTAAATTATTATATCTCATTCTCTCAGTTATTATGAGAGATTTGTTATTTGGGAAGAAGAAAAAATACTTTTTATACCATCCATTTGAGACAGTTTAGGTAAAGATTTTGCTCAATTCCTTCTACCTGAGAATACTTCTGGTTGATGAACAGCAGTTACTGATGTAACTATGCTGTGAGTGTCTTTGTTTAGAAACAGATCTCATAACTCATGTTCAACTTTATGCCTCTCCACCTCCTCCCCACCCCCCACTCCCAGCATGCCAGGAAAAATTATAATGCTAATGGAATTCTATTTCATTTCAGATCTGCCAGATTTCCAAAGGATAAAAGCAATATACGCCAGAGCACCCTGTTATTCTTTCATATGTGGAAATATAAAGAGTGAGTGTGGTATAGTAGAAGATGTGTTGAATTTGGGCACAGAAGGAAACTGATCAGTTAGCCTTTATTAAGTACCTACTGTGGTCTCTCCTGGATCATGGCTTAGTTGTGGCTGAGGGAGAGTAGTTCAATGAAACTGTGAGCTATGTGGGGACAGTATTACACAAAATGGACAGGTCATAGTGGAAAGTTCTGACAAAAAATTATCTACTGAAGAAGGAAATAGCAAACCACTGCAGCAGCTTTGCCAAGAAAACCCCGTGAACAATATTAAAATGCTAAAAGATATGATCTTGGAAAGGCTTTCTATGGTCCACCAGACACAACTAAACAATAATGGCACAATAGGGTCAGATATGGTGCTAGATTCTGAGGATCCAGACAAAAAAGTGAAACACAACCTTAATACTAGGAAAGGTTCAAATCTGGGAACAAGCATTGATTAAGCACATGATATGTGCCAGTTCCTGTGCTAAGTACTTTACAGATATTTATAATATGTGTATGTATGTGTATGTATGTATGTGTGTATATATATATATAATATCCACATATATTATATATAAGAATATACATGTAAAAGTGTATTCCCTTTTAGACTTTAGCAAATGTGTAGGTCATAATGGGCAAGACTTCCTTCCAAAAAGGATATCATCAGAGACTTAGAGTAGCTTCTCAGAAAAGGAAATGGAAGAAGAAATAATGAATTTGCTGAATTTGCACCCTAGGCAAAGAGTATCTTTTTTTGTTAGTCATTAATTTGCATAGACTTACTGGAGCACACCAGAATTTTAAAAAAAAGAGAGAGAAAGAAAGAAAGAAAGAAAGAAAGAAAGAAAGAAAGAAAGAAAGAAAGAAAGAAAGAAAGAAAGAAAGAAAGAAAGAAAGAAAGAAAGAAAGAAAGAAAGAAAGAAAGAAAGAAAGAAAGAAAGAAAGAAAGAAAGAAAGAAAGAAAGAAAGAAAGAAAGAAAGAAAAAAAGAAAGAAAGAAAGAAAGAAAAGCACCTCAACAATCTTGAATCGCAATACTCTTAGATTATTGCTTGATTGTGACCTTGTAGAAGTATAGATTTGGGAAATGCCTAGTCCCCATGGGGAAAAAGGAGGTCTTTCTCTGATGGGGCCCAGCCCAGGACGAGGAATAGTTGTCCAAAGTCCATTACCATCCTTCCAGTCATATAGGTTCACAACCTAAAAGTCATCCTGGACATAACCCTCCCCATATCCAATCCATTGCCCAATCCTGCTGATTTTACCTCCAAAACATGTTTACTACCTGCCCCAGGTGCAGGCCCTCATCTCAGGCCACTCATATCCACATTTCTCTAAGCTGTTAAATTGATCTTCCTAAAACTCAAGTCTGATCATGTCATCACTCTATTTATGAGTTTATTACTCCATTGGTTCCTTTCACCTCCAAGATCAAATATAAAATCCTCTAGCTTCCAAAGCACTTAATAACTTGTTCCTCTCCTCTCTTTACAGTCTTCTATCTTGCTCTTCCTACACATACTTGATTCAGTGACTTTGGCCTCATTGCTATTTCTCAAACATTCTCCATCACCCCTCAGTACTTCTGTCTTCCTTTGGCTGATCATCCCCAAGTTTTATCCCATATATTGCTGGAACAGTATCATTGTTTGTGGTCTCCCCCACTGTGAAGTCTTTGAGGGCATGAATTTAGCATGGCATCATCCCTGGCACATAATAGATGCCTGATAAATGTGTGATTAAGTAGACCTCTGTTCTCTCCCCTCCTGCCGGGGCAGTATCAAATCCCAAAGATGAGGCCCCAAGGGAGCAGAACCTTCTGCCAATCATGGGCTAAAGAGTTTTGTTCCTTCTGAAAGGGCATGAGCATTGGGGCAGAGCCTGTTGCTGGAGGTGGTGGAGAGGATAGAGTAAACTTTGTGAATATTCTGCAAGGATAGTCCCTGTCATTCAGGAGAAAAACAATGGAGGGCAAACAGTTCAGAAGCTGAGTTGCACTGACCACAGATGTTCCCTTCATTTGTGCCTCATTACCATTGTATTTTAACTCTATGCTCACTTTTCCTCCCACAGTCTCTGAATTTGTGAGAACAGGATCTGCAGGTTTGGGGGGAGAATATTTTGTTTGAACCATTTTTGTTATGCTACTAGGATCAGGAAGACTTCATGAAGTGGTGTTTGAGGAAACTAGGGAAAGGATGGGGAAGAGATGAGAAGTATGGAGTTCCACATGTACAAGCTAAGAAGGCACAGGGAAGGTAGAGGGAATGGCGCATAGAAAGAGCAATAAGAAGGTCCATTTAACTGTACTCTAGTGACAATGATGTCTAATAAGGCTGAAAAGGTAGGTTGAAGATCAGAGAGTGAATGCTTTATAGAACAAAGGAGTTTATATATGATCTTAGGGGTAATAAGTAGTATCTGTAATTTACTGAGTAGAGTAATGACATAGTTAGACCTGGGCCTTAGGAAAATCACTGTCAACTGTGTGGAGAATGAATTTTATTCCAATCTCAGTTTGTTATTGTATCTACTATTAGACTGAGAGCTTTCCAAGAACAGATACTGTAACTTTGCCTTTCTTTCTATACCTAGTGCTTAAGCACAGTCCAGGCCATACTTTTACCACAACATGGACAAGCCTTAGCTTCTCTTGGTTTCAGTTTCCTTCTCTGTGTAACATTGCTTCTGGCAAGGGGTTACAGAATTTCTATAAAGATGCTCCATATTTATAAACCTATCCCATAGAAGTAAGCCTAAAAGTAAGTAGTTTTTATATCTGCAATACAAATGAATTGGGCTAAATAATCTCTAAGATTATTTTCTAGTTCTGAGGTCCCATGGATAGCTTATAATATTATATATAGCTGATATGCTCCTCCTTAGGAAACTTAACAACCAAGTTATCATTTTTTATATTATCTTAAAGGATTCCACTTACAATGTTACTGATAAAGTTGAATATTTTAAGGGAAAGAAGTCATATAGTGCAATGAGAAGGACATCATCGACTCAAAGAAGATATGAAGAAATGCACCTCCTGTCTTTTGCTGGAGAGTTAAAGACTAGAATATAGCATATATTTGCAAATGAAGTAAAAAAATATTGATTTTACTTAGCTCTTTTTGCTTCCTTTTTTTAAATAGAGAAAATTGAGAGGAGTGGTATTTGTGTAGGTCTGGGGGTAATGAATAGACATTCAGAAATGATGTTACAACTTTTAAAAGGAAGGGGGAAAGGAAGAAGGGAGAGGAGAGACAGAAAAAGGGCAGAAAGAGACAATAAGAAAGAGAGAGATCAGGAAAGAATAAAGGAGGGAGAGAGAGAGGAAAGAAAGAGAGGGAAGGGAGCAATGGGAAAAGGAGAGAGAAGACCAACAAGAAGAAGAAGAGAGGAGGAAGAAGAAAAGCAGAAAAAGGAAGAAGGGGGAAGGAGAGAGAAGGAGAGAGAGAGAGAGAGAGAGAGAGAGAGAGAGAGAGAGAGAGAGAGAGAGAGAGAGAGAGAGAGAGAGAGAGAGAAAACACACATTGATTTCTAAGTCAAAGGACCTGGATTCTAGCCCCAGCTCTTACTATGTATGTACTTTTGTGAATTAGGCAGATTGCTTAACCTGTACTCTCTTTTTCCTCCCTGGTAAAATAAGAACTGGACAAGATGTTCCCTTTAAATTTCTCTAAAATTCTAAGGATTTTTTTCTTTCTGTCTAATAGTTCTATTTTACTCATGTCGTGGCACTTTGAAATCACTACCTAGGGGCATTATCCCAAATTCTCACATAATCCCTTGAAGATACTTAGTGGAGCATCTTTTGTGGGAGAGAGAAGAGAATCAAAATACTTTCTAGATGTTTTCTCATGAAATCATCATCCCCTTTCTATTATCTTCCTCCTTGGAGAAAGGTCCCCTTAATTCCCTGTTCAGTGTACTATCAACCAACCCATGTGAATAATAAGCACTGTGATTTATTATGAGTCATTTAGGAAGAGTTGTAAATGGACACAGTGGTGTACAATCCATCTGCTGATCCCAAAGCCCTCACATTAATGAGTATACAGTGCACATAATGACTGTATCATATAACCCAGCCTTGCTGATATTCACTTACCAGGACATCTAATGATTTATGGAAAGCAGGTGGATGTTTCCTGATGCCTTATTCTGTTCAATGGGGACAGACAGAATCCTTTTCTATTGTTCTTCCCCGAGATGCTGTTAAAGCTTGAGGCTACTATCTCATATTCTTCAAGTGGACCAGCAGAACACTGGAAGGGGTGGTAGTTTGCACTTTGTGTGTGTATGTGTGCAATCATTTTTTTTAAAAACTCCTGTAAAAGTCCAGACCAATTGGCACAATGGGAATAACTCAATACATAATACCTTCCTTTTGTATCCTCTATGTGTCTTCATCCTTCTCCAAGTTTAAAACTTAAATGTTTCAATTTAACTTGATAAACACTTATTAAATTCCTACTGTATGGAGAGAACTTTGCAAGTACTGAAAATACAAAGTTTAAATGAGCCAAGATACTTGACCTAAAGCTTAGAATCTAAGAGAAAGTAATAGACAAACACAGATAACTTTAATATACAATATTTTAGGACATACTCATTAGGGAGGAAAAGGAAATGCTATGTGAGGTCTAATTTTAAAAGTCCTCCACATCCTTCTGGGAAGCACAGATCAGGACAGCAGAATTGAAGATCTAATATTGCAAAGCATGTTCTAATAAATAGAATAAGGAAAGGCCAGGCTTTGAATCTCTTCTCTGATACTCCTAAGCTATGTGACAGTGTCAAATCCTTTTATCTCTTTAAGTCTTAATCTTATCTATAAAGTAGTTAAACATACCTAGAGTTGAGTTATGTTTCTCCCAGGAAGCAGTGTGCTGATAAATATTTAATAACTGTCTGGAGTTTGGGGTGGAAGAGAAATGGACACACTTTTAAGTTGAATTAGCATTATTCATATTTTTCTTCCTAGTTTCTTAAGTCTAGAAAATCAACAGAACAATACACCAAGCCCTGAATTGTGGCATTTATCAATTTGTCAGTTGTAAATAGTCATATTTTAACAATCAGCTCTCTAAATAGCCTGCTCTAGAGTTGTAAGAGTCCAAGGACGTCAAGTATCTACAGCATTTTGTAAAACTGAACATATTATATAACACTGTGTATATATGTACCTATACTCAATTGGGAATTTTAATTGGCTAAAAGCTCAATATCAATCAACATTGTGGGGGAAAAAAGGAACCTCAGAAGTCAATGAAAACATAAACTGCATTAATATAAATATTATTGTTGTTCTTATTGATCTTTCATTTTTGAAGAGAACCAGTGACATCAGGAAAATGATGTACTCTATCCCAGTCAAACCAGTCTCATTATAGATATATACCCATGTACATATATGTATATATATATGTGTGTGTGTGTATGTATATGTATATGTATATGTATATGTATATGTATATGTATATGTGGCAGCTAAGTGACATAAAAGATAGAGTGCTGGATTTAGAGTCAGAAAGATTCAACTTCCTGATCTGGTCTTAGACACTAGCTGTGTGTCTTTAGGCAAGTCATTTAAACCTCTTTACCTTAGTTTCCTTATCTGTTTTCTTTAAAAGAACTTTGAAAAGGAAATGACAAATCACTCCAGTATCTTTGTCAAGAAAACCCCAAATGATGGTCCAGAAGAGTTAGACATGACTGAAAATGACAATAATAAATATATGTGTGTATGTATGTATGTACATATATATGTATATACATATACATATATATGTACATACATACATGCTGAAAAAAATTAAACTTGTAAGATATGGCACAGGGTAGATGGGTAGAGAAGAACCTTCAAATATTAAAAGGACTATTATGAGGAACAAGTACTAAACTTGTTCTACTTGGCCCCAGAAGGAAGAAATTGAAAGAATGAAAGGAAGTTATAAGTAAGTATAGTTTAATGTACTATTAAGAACTTCCAAATGATTGGATCTGTCTGGGGGAAAAGGGGAGGTGAATTCCCAATCAGTGGAAGTATTCATGTAGAGACTAGATAATTATTCATTTACCTTTATTAGATGACTCCTGCTCAAGCATAAATGGACTAGGGATGGCCTTTGTGTTCCTGTCTAACCCCGAGTCTATGACTCTTTACTATTTTGTTTGTATTTTAAAAGTACTTAATGCAATCTTTTCCTAACAGTAATAATTCAGCCAATATTTTATACAGTTATTTTTCAATTGTGTCCAACTTTTCATGACTCCATTTTTGCCATTTCTATCTCAAAGCTCATTTTTTCTCCCTATAGATGAGAAAACTGAGGCTTGCTAAAGGTCATATAATTAATAAGTATCTGAGGCCAGATTTGAACTCAAAAGTAGCAATCTTCCTCACAACAGGCCTGGCACGCTATCCATGGCAACACCTACCTGATGTTATAGGGAGTGCCAATTATTTACTATAATTAAGATCAGAATTTTACATTTAGAGCTCTGAGAGAATTTAGAGATCATCTAATTTAAAGTCTCATTTTATAGAGGAGGAATATAAGAACTTAGAGAGATTAAGTATTTTCCCTAAAGTCACACAGGAACTAAATGAAAGAGTTAGGAACCAGACTCCACTTTCTCCAATTCCAAATCCAAGGCTCTTCCTATTGCCCAACACTGCTTATCCTATGAAAGAGACATGATATTTGATCATTTTTGTGATTATCCCTGCAAAGTACTTTGGTCAATGACTTTGGATTGGTGGTTCCTGGAGGAGTCACTGGAGGACGTGGAGATATATTCTCTAATTGTAATGTCCTTGTGGCATTAATTTTCCAAACTCCATGTATTTCTTTTTCAGCATTGAGCCTCTTGCCACAAAGACATCTTTAATGTCTGAAAAACTAACCAGTACAGTTGAAAAACAAAAATCAAGCTACCATTTGGATCATGATGTCAGAACAATCAATACTATAAAGCTTCTGTTCTCATCCTTGAAATGCTTGAAAGAGAAGCAGAAAGTATATTTTATCTGATATATTAAATTGGGGCTTGACACTTATAATGGTCTTATCAAATTATTATTGTTATTATTATTTTTTACAAATCTGTTTAACTTTAAAACAAGTTAGAAAATATTGGCTTTAGCTTAAATGAGACCTGAATTGTCTCAGGTAGGATCTGCCACACGAGGCAAGGCCTCCTGCTGAAAACTACTGCGCTGCGTCATTAGGTTGGCAGCTCCTACTGAGAGAAACAACAGAATCCAATTCACTCAGGTAAAGTGACTGAAACAGGAGGAGGGAGAAAATCTCCCAGAGAGAGTCCAACACCTTTTTTTAATAGATACTCTTAGTCAATATTTATCTAGCTATCAAAGGAATTATACGTAATCATTTATCTCTTTTTCTCTTTCAGTGTGGTTCACCAAAACACTATGGTACCTCTCTCCACAGAATGGCTTAATTCAGACACAAGTTAGAAGGAAGATTCATCTTCTTCATTTTAGTTCTTCGGGAGAGAAGAAAAATTCCAGGGATAGCAACATGATCAAACTTGTTCAAATCTAAGGTCTTCAGCTGAAGTCCTATGAAGAAAAAGCTTTTAGCCCCTCTTGGGTGTTAATTTGCAGCACTTTAAACCTCATTAAGCATTATTTATAACCATCAGGACTGGGATTTTCTGTTCAGTATAGTATGATTACAGTTGGCACCATATCTCTCTCCCTCTCTCTGTCTCCCACTCTTTCTCTCTTTGTATGTGTATGTGTGTGTGTGTGTGTGTCTTTTTTTTTCCTTCTCTCCCTCCTCTTTTTTCTTCTTTTCTTCTCTCTTCTTCTTTCTTCCTCTTCTCCTTTTTCTTTCTTCCGTCTCTCTTCTCTTCTTAATTTCCTTCTCTTATCTCATCCTACATGCCTGTCTCTTTGTCTCTTTATCTGTCTCTGTTTCTCTCTGTGTCTCTCTATGTGTGCCTGTCTCTGCTTCCCTGCCTCTCACTTCTTCTCTTTCCTTTCCTCCCTCCTCTCTTTCCTTATTTTTCTCCCTCCTTCTTTCTCTCCCTTCCTTTCTTTTTCCCTATCTCCTTTCAACCCCCCACTGTACGTGTCTGTCTATTGATCTGTCTCTGTTCCCTTCTTTCCTCCCTCCCTCTCTCCTTTTTTCTCTCCCTCCTCCTCCCTCTCTCCTTTCCTCTTTCCCTTTCTCCCTTACTCTTTCCCTCTTTTTGACTCTCTCTATGTTTCTGCCTCTCTAGATCTGTCTTTCTCCTCTGTTTCTGTCTCTCTGTCTCTGTCTCCCCATATCTCACCTCTCTCTGCTCCCACTGCTTTTGTCTCTGTCTGTCTGTCTATCTCTCTGTATCTCTCTGACTCTCTCTCTCTCTCTCTCTCTCTCTCTCTCTCTCTCTCTCTCTCTCTCTCTCTCTCTCTCTCTCCACACACACACACACACACACACACACACACACACACACACACACACTGTTTTACTTTTACTTTTTGTTTTTTGGACAGTGCTAAGAGATGCCTTAGAAGAAGATGTTTTTAAGCACATTAGCCATTATGAAAATGTGAACTAAAACATTTCCTGAAACACTATGAGAGGTGTCAATCATTTATTATAATTAAGGACATCATAGAATCATACATTTAGAGTTATGAGAGAACTTAGATAAATGCCTTTCATTTAAACAAAGATTGGACTTATTCTGACCCATATTTTAATTTGGCCTCAGAGACTTACCATCTGTATATCTCTGTGCAATTTACTTAACCTCTCTATATCTCAGTTTCCTCATCTATAAAATGTGAATAATAATAGCATCATGCTCCCATAGTTACTGTGAAAATTAAATTATCTTTATTGTAAAGTACTCAGCACAGTACCTGGCACATAGTAAGCACTATAGAAATGTGACTTTAAAAAGGGAATTTCCAAATGAATAGAACTACCCTAAGTCTTAAATATAATGGATTGCCCAAAGAAACTGAAGAAGAGGGGTTATATTCATCGAAGTTTTCTGAGTTTATAACCTAATTAACAGTTGACATAGATCTTGTTGATGTTAGAAACTGAGGTGCCTATCTGAGCAAAAAAGCCAAAGCAAAATCAAAAGTCTCAGTCAACTTGAGATATATTTTGAAGAATCATGAAATCCTGAAAATAGAAAAGACCTGATTCATCATTTAATCTAACCCTTATTAAAAGATCGAAATATTTAAGCAACATACGGCTTGAACATTACTACTGATAGAACTGTTTACTTCATGAAGCATTCCATTCCATTCTCAAGATATTCTCTAGTTATTTGCAAATTTCCCTTTAAATTGAGTCAAAAAAAATCTATGTTCCTACAAATTTCATACATTAATCCTCTTTCTACCCTCTGGAGCTATAAAGAAATTGCTTCATTCTTATGTAATATTTGAAGATGGCAACCAACCTTGTTTCCCTCCAAGTATTCTATTCTTCTGGTTAAAGTAATGCTTGACAATTCAAAATAATGTCAACAACCTGTATTTTATAGTGTTTTTATTCAGAGTATAAAGCTTTCTCATAGCTATTATGTTTCCATAATCAAGGGAGTTGATCTGTGAGTTAAAAAAAAAAAAAAAAAAAAAAAAAAAGGGAGGGTATAAATTGTTCTAATGACTCTAAAGGGTACTAACACTCCCTCTCTGAGATTGCCTTTGTACAACAGATAAAATCAGGGACAGCTGAGGTCTTTGAACTGAATGAAGGGGGGAATATGTTAACTCAATACTAGAACTGTGCATAGAAAACAGAAAGCCAAAGAGCCCAGTGAGATCTCTTTGTGATAGAACAATGTAATTCTTAGCAGGTAAATATGCCTGTGACATCTGTCCCAGATGTTTATATGGGTGCTGTGAGTTCCTCTTAAACTCTGTGCCTCAGGCTGAACTGTGAATTAACAGAGATCTTGGACAAAGAAAACACTGAAGATGTTGGGGGCAATGATGACTTAGAAGATAAATTAAAAGTACTTCTTTGTCTGTACCTTCTGAGATTTTTGTAGTTCTTTCCAGGAATTCTTATGTCAGAGGTCATGAAACCCTGGCATATTAAAGCTGAGTTTCTACAACAACTCCACAAAACAGATAAGGTAGGTAGATAAGGCAGGGAGGCAAACTGAAATAAAAACCTAATAAATGGTGTCATGACTAAGGACTTAAAGTCTCTGGGTTCCTAAAGATAGTTGTATGTGTAAGTAAAATGTAGCCTTACAGACTGCTGTATACTGAGTTCTTCCACTAGAAAACATGGGGCTGAACTCAATAGCTCCCTTTATTTGTATTATCTTGCTTCTAATCCTTTTCTGGCCTGGGATGATAACCACTTAGTTTGCAGGAGACAATGCATGTTTTGACATTTTTTTGCCTTGTTTTCTATAATCAGTGCATAATTTTTGCACAGCCAAATGTACAACCACAAACTTTACATTTTTATTAAGGGATTGCTACTAATGATGTGAAAACACATAAGAATTTAAAACATATAAAAAAGCAAGAATTGTAGAAGTATTAAAAGTTAACTACTCAGGACTTCCATGACAAAGTATGCAGAACCAAATCTAACTCTTCCTTACTGTACTCTTCTTTTTCTGACTAAACCCTTTCTTCAAGATCTTGTCTTTGGTTATACAGCCCTAGTTTTGCCCAGATTGAATGCAAAATCATTCCTTTATTCCTCCTTCCTCATCAACATTTATTAAATATCAATTTTGTGCAAAGAATGGTTCTAGGTACACAGCAATCAAAGATAGATAGAATTTACTGTTGAAAAACTTATAAACTGTTTGTTGTTCGTCCTTCCTTTTTGAAGAAGACTAATGACATCATGAGGTGATGTCTTGACTTACTCATGAATTGGATTTAAGTGAGTCAGTGTTGTACAAGATTATCAACTTCATTCTCTCTTCCTCAGTCATGCAAGACCAGTTGCAAGATAAAAGTCAGGACAAATGTCAATGGACTGGAATTCAGTGGGTGAACTCAGTGTCTTTGATGTCTAAGTAAGCTTTAAGTGTTCCACAATGCCTCTTTTAGTCATCTTTTTATTATTGGAACAAATGTATCTCATCCATACATTCCACTGGAAAAGTCTTCCATGTGCTTAGGGTAGACATTCACTACTGGTTTGAGACCTGTCAATGGCCCACAACCTGGTTTAGTCCATCTGCTGAGACAGTTTTACCAGTTGGTTGCTGTTGTGCATGCTATAGTTTCTTGGAGCCACAAGTGAGAATTAGATAACAGGTTGGATACCAAAGATGGATGAGTAGACCTGAAAAGGTCTCAACAAGTCTTTATATCAGAGTTGCTAGTGCTCCTTGAATATCCCATATACCTCTATAAACTAAGAGCAGAAAAAAAGACATTTACAAATATTTATAAAAAGGAGAGTAAAAAAAATACAAAGATAAGGTTATAAGAAATTTAAAGAGAAAAAAAGGTTATCTTTACCTGAGGTTGGTCAATAATAGAAGATTTCATGAGTGAGGACATAGGACCTTAACAATAGGGAAAAACTTTTAAAAATATTGGTTATGGTAGATGCAGTATATTTCAGGAGAGATTAAGGAAGACTTTATGGCAGATAATTGGTATAATAGATATAGTTCCAGGCCTAGGGTCAGGAAGACTCATTGACCTGAGTTCAAATCTAGCTTCAGACACTTACTAGCTGGGGGACCCTGGCAAGTCATTTAAATCTGTTTACCTCAGTTTCCTCAACAGTAAAATATGTTGGAGAAGAAAATGGCAAATCATGTCAGTATCTTTGCCAAGAAAATCTCAGACAAGACTGAAAAATGATTGACATCAACAATTGGTTTAGCTTTCCTGGAGATTTCAGAAGGGAGATAGCCACTGAGGAAATTATGTTATATTCCCTTGTGTTTTAAAGGGATCTAAAACAAACAAACAAACAAAAACAAAAAACCAAAAAAATCCCTGAACAATCAATGAAATTGAATAGGCATACATGTAAAGTCCTACACTTGTTTTTACAAAGATTGATTGCATTGGTAAAGGATGGGGGAGATATAGCCAGACCACAGTCCTTTGAAAAAGATCTGGGGTTTTTAAACAACTAAAACCTCATAGAGTGCAGGAAGAAAGGCATAGTATTTAGAATGAGAGAGTTGATAGTCCCAGTGTATCCTGCTCTGATCAGACCACAGCTATAGTTTGTGTCCAATAATCACAATTGGAGACGGATATTAACAAGTTGGAGGTAAATTGGTGCACAGTAACTATTATGGTAAGGTGATTTAAAACCAAAGGTCTATTGAAAGAACAGAGGATAGACAATTTAAGGAAGATATTAAAGTTATGGTTTCATGAAGGGCTTTTTAGTGGAAGATGATGGCTTGCCATTAATGATGAAACTGCATCTTTGGTGGAAGTCATAACAAAGAAGGTTTCATCCAAAGTAAAGAAAGTCCTTACAGAGTTGTCAAAAGTGAAATGGGTCTACATGTGGAGGCTAGATGATCATTTATGGGGGATATTATCAACGGCCTCTAATATTCATTCCAATTCTGAAATTCTATCTTTTTTTTTTCACCTTGTCCCCTATATAAGGGGAATCTTAAATAGGACAAAATCTTCATTGGTTATTCCTTTGTGCATCAGGGTGAACAAGTTGGAATCAGTGCCTTTTCTGTTGATTCTTTGCCTTATTTCTTCAAGGAATATTTTTACCCACCTTTACATTACATCAACCTCCAGACATTTGTTTTTTTTGTTTTGTTTTGTTTTGTTTTGTCTTGTTTTAGTTCTTATAACTCCAAGAGGCAGCTAAGCCATACCCAGAATGAGAAAGAAATCTTGGCAAAGGATGGTATCACAGAAACCCTACCCCAGCTTCAACACAAAGCTAGTGTAAAGTCTACTAAGTTTACCCAAAGAAGATAATGCAGGTGTGCATGAGGCCCCTTCAGGGCCTGAGTCAGAATAAAAATACCATACATTCCTGGAAGGAGAAAGGAAATTAAAAGTGATAGGACATGTTTAACGATGGAATTGTTTATCCCTGAGAACAGATTACTACCATTGTTGAATATCACCAATTCATTGTTTTGGTTTTAATTGGCAGCTCTTTAAGGATGCTAGTTTTGTACTCTGTGGAATTCTCTGATAATGATAAATGTTAAAAATGATACCTGAAATTTGTATAGCATTTTACCTATGGTATCTCATTTGATCCTTACAATAAACTATGATATAAGTTCAATTGCTAATATTATCCCTATTTATACATGAAGAAAGTGAGAGAAGCTAAGCATCTTGTCCAGGATCCACACAGCTAGTAAAAGTCTGGGGCTGGACTCAAATCCAAGTCTCCCCAACTCTGAATCCAGAATTTGACTAGATATATCAATTTGTCTGCTTCTGAAAATGATTGATCAAAGGACTGGATGATTCTATGAACCATAAATTCTTTAAGGAAATGTAGCATAGTGTCAGAATACTCAAGAGAGGCCTGAGCTAAAATGGCAACTCCATCCTTTACTGGCTGTGTGATCATGACCAAAACACACACAATCTCTGTGAGTTTTAGTTCACTCATCTGTAAAATATCAATCAGAGCAGCTAAATAGCAAGCGGGATAGAGTGCCTGGCTTGGAGTTAGAAAGAATCATCTTCCTACATTTAAATCTGTCTACAGACTCTTACTAACTGGGTGATCCTAGGCAAGGTGCTTAACTTTTTTGCCTTAGTTTCTTCATGTGTAAAATGAGCTGGAGAAAGAAATGGTGAGCCACTCTAATATCTTTGCCAAGAAAACCACAAAGGGGTCAGGGGGACATGACTGAAATGACTGAACAACAAAAATAATGATGATAATATCTATGGTATTTACCTTACAGGTTTGTCTTGAGAAATAAGATAATGAGTGAAAAATGCTACTATAGGTCTATCTTGCTATCCACTGTAGCCTAATTCAATAGTTCTTCTTTAAAGTGCTATCTAAATATGAGTTATTAGTTTTGTTATTGTTGTTATTGTTATTCCTGCTAGGGTGGAAGTTTTTTAATCAATGATTCTGAATTCAAATGCTACCTTGGATGCCATCTTACTGAGCTAGTCACTTGACCTCACCTCAGTTTCTTCATTTCTAAAGAAGGAAATTTGACTTAGACTGTCTCTGACTTCTCTAGCTCTAGATTCATGATTCCTTTATTTTTATATATCATTTTATTTTTTAAATAATATTTTATTTTTCCCCAATTACATGTAAAAACAATTGTTAACATTAAAAAAAGGTTTGAGTTATACTTCCTTTCTAAACACAAAAAGTCACTGTAATTCTGCTTCCTCTGACATAGGAAATATTCTGCATAGAAAAATAGCATTTAGATATGAGGTCCATAGCACAATGTAAATAAATTGATCAATTTTCAGGTCTTATATATACTTTTTAATGTTGGCCTTATCTTTTCCTTCCTTCTCTCAAATAACAAATATTTGCAGCTATTCATTCACTCATCCATCCATTCAATATTTATTAAATGAATTTCTATGCTATCCTCTCTTCATATGAAAAATGATAAGGAGATTACAAAGTATTAATAAAGGTAAAATGCATACAATTAGTATAATGCAAGATAGAATGTAAAAGGTAAAGAGTGAAATGTACAAAATGATCTAGGAAAATAGGAGGAAGTGATTATTTTTAGCAAGGGCTGATTAGGGAAAGGCTCACTGAAAAGTAGCATCTAAAATTTGTCTTGAAGAAAGAGGGAAATTTCAACAGGCTGAGATGAGGATGGATATAATAGGGTGGGAGAAAAGCAGGATGAAATTAAGTATCAATAACTAACATTTGCATAATATTTTAAAATTTGCAAAGTATTTTACATGGACTATTTTCAAGGGAATCTTACTATAACTATATGAGATAAGGATAATTAGTATAATCCATATAACCCCCATTTTACAGATAAGGAAACTGAGAAGTTAAGTAGTTTAGCTTGTCACCTAGGTGCAGGAGATGGAATTTGCTCAAAATATTCTGACTCCAGAAACTGGAGTTTCCACTGGAAACTGAGTGGATACCCATCAATTGGAGAATGGCTGAATAAATTGTGGCATATGAATATTATGGAATATTATTGTTCTGTAAGAAATGACCAACAGGATGATTTTAGAAAGTCCTGGAGAGACTTACATGAACTGATGCTGAGTGAAATGAGCAGGACCAAGAGATCTTTGTATACTTCAACAACAATACTATATGATGATCAATTCTGATAGATGAGGCCCTTTCCAACAATCAGTTCCAATAGAGCAGTAATGAACTGAACAAGCTACAACCAGCAAAAGAACTCTGGGAAATGAGTGTGAACCACTACATAGAATTCCCAATCCCTCTATTTTTTTCTGCCTACATTTTTTATTTCCTTCACAGGCTAATTGCATACTGTTTCAAAGTCCGATTCTCTTTGTACAGCAAAATAGCTGTTTGGACATGTATACATATAGTGTATCTAACTTATACTTTAACATATTTAACGTGTATTGGCCAACCTGCCATCTGGGGGAGGCGGAAGGGGGAAGGAGGGGAAAAGTTTAAGCAAATTTTTGCAATTGTCAATGCTGGAAAATTACCTATGCATAAAAATTTTATAAAAACTAATTAAATTAATTAATTAATTTAAAAATAATATTCTGACTCAAAGTTCACTATTCTCTACTATGCCATACCACCTCTCTATCAAAAAAGAACTATTAGACTAATTAGAGTGAAACTTAAAATACATGAAGGTTAACACAAAAGACTAAGCTCAGCTAAGGAGACATAATCCAAATCATGGTAAACTTCTGATGATGTCTGGTGAAAGCCTGAGACCTTAGAATCCTTTACCTCCAAACCCTTTATTTCATCCCTTCCCATCTTCTCCACCAGATTGCCTTCACAATTACTTTCCTTCTTAATTTTCACAATTTACTTATTTCTTTTCTATTGCCTACAAATATGCTCAAGTTCTCCCAACCTTCAAAACACTCAGTTGATGCTACTAGCTACTAGTGATCCCCACTAGCTATCATCCTATATTCCTTCTCCTCTTGTTGACAGTTCCCAGAAGAAGCTTTCTACTCTCTTTGACTCAACTCTTATTCTCTTTTAAACCTTCTGCAGTGTGGCTTCCAGCTTCATTATTCACCAAAATCTGCTTTTTGCAAAGTTATAGGTGATCTTCTTAAATGCCAACTCTAACATTCTTTTCTCAGACTTGATCCTTCTTGAATTTTCTGCATCATTTGACTTTTTTGATCACCTTTCCCCACCCTGGAGATTCTTCTCTAAGTTTTTATTTTACTACTCTTTTCTGGTTCTTCTCCTATCTGTCTGATCATTCCTCAGTATCCTAATTCTTTTTTAAAATTATATATGCAATTATGAAAATCTTTTCCATATTCATTATTTTGCGCAAGATGACTTTAATACAAGAGGCAATGAAAGAAAAAAATGAAAAATATCAGATTTCAGTCTGTATTCAATCAATATCAGTTCTTTCTCTGGAGGCAGATAGTCTGCTTAATCATCAGTCCTTTGGGATTGTCTCAGATCATTGTATTGCTGAGAATCACTAAGTTATTCACAGTTCTTCATTGAGCAATATTGCTGTTAGTGTGTATGATGTTCTCCTTGTTTTGTTCACTTCACCATGCAATAGTTCATGTAAGTCTTTTCAGGTTGTTGTTTTTTTAATCATTCTGCTTGTCATTTCTTATAGTACAATAATATTTGCTTACAATCATATACCACAGCTTTGAGCTATTCCCTAATTGATGGGCATTCCTTTGATTTCTAATTTTTAGCCACAACAAAAAATGCTGCTTTTTTTTTTTTTGGTATAAATAGATCCTTTCCCCTTTTGGGGGATGTCTTTGGGTTTTGGATATTGTTGGATCAAAGGGTATGCACAGTTTTATAACTTTTTGGTAATAATTCCAATTGATCTTCAGAATGGTTGAATCAACTCACAACTTCACCAATAATGCATTACTCTCCCAGTTTTCCTACATCTTCTCCAACATTTATAATTTTCCCTTCTGTTGTGTTGAGTAACATGATAGAAGTGCTGTGATGCCTGAATTGTTTTAATTTGCATTTCTCTGGTCAGATACTAAGAAAAGAGTCTCCCCCACCCCCACCCTGAGGGAAGTATGTAGAAAGTATAGTCAGGTTAATAAAGAGGCAATGTTTAATTGTAATGTGGGAGCAGATCATTGGACTCTTAGAAACGTTAGAGAATCCCTTTAACATATAGAGGTGGTAGCTCTTGAAAGGAATAAAACTATCTCTTTATATGGGATGGGGGTAAAAGAGGAGATGGTGTCAGAAGGCATCTAAGTGATAGAAGATGAGGAAGGAGAGAACAGAATGCTCATGTCAAATGCTTTCTTTTTTCTGTAAAATATGAGGTAAGGTTCTCAACTGAGAGAGTGAGGGTAAGGAGAGCCATTCAAAGTTTAAAGAAACCTGAAAAAGTTTGGAAGAGTGAAGAGTAGTATGATGAATTGATATAGGAGGTATATTAGGATTGCCAAGCAGCAGTGAGAACCCAGTTGAGAATATGTAACTTAAATTTGTAGTGGATGCAATCAGAATAGTTATATGATTTTCTTCCCTTTCTTTTGGCAATATGTGCAGGAAGAAAGGCAACAGATGTTGGGATTGTTCTAAGAATTGAGTCTAGTGCAATTGGCAATATGGTAAGAGAAATTGAAGAGTAGGGACTCAATAGAAGAGGACAGTGTAGAGTTGAAATGGTTCACTTAAGAAAAGGGAAAAGGAGAAAGTGGCTAGTGCAGAAGAGATGGCTTGGAAGAGAATCTAAGGTTGGAGGAAATTGGATGTCATGATGAAGACAAAGAATCATGTTAAGCCAATGAATTATGGCCAGATAAAAGGATTTTAGAATTCTTGAACACGGAGGGTACATTTGTGGGTGGTGGCAAAATCAAATGAGAATGGAGGGTTCAGTCTGATTCCTCTTCTCACTTAAATCTGGAAATTTAGTTGGAGCATCAGGAAGCAAAAGTCTCCCTTGATTCCCCAGGGGGATGTTGCCATGAGGTAGATGGAAGTTGATCTCATCCCTTCCCATCTTCTTTTAGGGGTATACACAGTAGAAGCAGTCAGGGGAAGGCATCACTGTTGGGTATATCACCATGCTTCTAGATACTCAGACTTCCTCCATGTTCTTCTCAATTCACTCCTGGCTGTCATTTTATCTCATTATTTCTATCTACAACATTTCTTTAATGCATCTTATCTATGATCTAGCTCCCTTGACCAACTTACTACTCCTTCCATCCTCTTATCTATGACTTTTCACTGGCTGAATTTTCACACCTGGAATGTTTTCCTTTCTGACTCTGCCTCCTGGTTTTTCTAGCTTCTTTCAAGACTCAACTCATGTCTTATCTTCTGCAGGAGGATTTTCTGAGTACCCCAAGCTTGTACAGACACCCCTCTAACATTAGCTTCCAACTACTCCATATGTATTTTGTATGTTCCTAGTTATCGACATGTTTTATCCCCTATGAGAATGTGAACACAGGGATCATTTTACCTTTTTCTTGTTTTACACCAAAACACTTGGTATTTAACAAATCCTTGTGGACTAATTGAGCTGTCTCTAGTATATTCTGACTCTAAGCGATTTTTTTTTCAAGTTCAGGTCTGATTATATTACATTCTTAATCAAAAAACTTCAATGGCTCCCTCTTACTGATCAGATTAAAAATAAAAACAAAAACAAAAACAACTGCTCTGATATTTAAAGTTCTTCAAAAATTGGTTCCACCCTACTTATGTACCTTTCTTACTCATTATCTCCCTTCATAAACTCTATACCTAGCCAAACTGACCTTCAGAGAGGCAGCTATGCGGTACAGTATATAAAGCTGGGTCTGGAGTCAAAAAGAACTGAGTTCAAATATGGCCTGGGCAAGTCATTTAACCTCTGCTTATCTTAGTTCTCTCAGATATAAAATGGGGATACTCATAACTCTCACCTCCCAGGTATGTTGTAAAAATCAAATGAGTTAATATGTGTAAAGTACTTTGCACAATGTCTGGGTCATAGTAGATGTTCAATTAATACTGGTTTCCTTTCTTTCCTCCTTACACATGATCCTCCATCTTCTTCTTAGAGACGTTATATTCACTGTTTTTCATTGATGAAATTCAACCTTTCCTCACCTTTGCTTCTTGCATTCTGTTGTTTTCTTCAAGACTCAACTCAAGGTATATTTGTGACACCTTTTATAGTCCCTTTGCCTTCTACAACCTTTAGCTCCAAAGGAACTTTGTATCTGATGTGCATGTATTTTGTACATTCCTAACCATATACAATTATCCTTTTTACATCACAACTGTCCCTATTGTGATTTAAATATGTCATGGGTAGACTTAAGAAATTAAATATGAATTTTTTGAGAATTTTGTGGAAGCCACAATTGACATGTAAAGGTCAGCAGTTGACACACACAAAAAAATTAGAAACTCAGAAATGCATAAAATATATGCATAGTGTTATATAATATCAATCTAAATTTTGCAATAAAGTACTGTAAATACCCCATAAAGGAAAAAGAAAAGGATTTGGAATTCTTCTCCAGAACAGAGTGATGGTCAAAAAATTTAAACAGATTTGCAAAAATGGACCTGTTGTGTCTTTGTGTGCCTGATGCCTACCATGATGCTTGGAACATAATGGGTACTTAATAAATACTTCTTGATTGAATCCTTAATAAATAAAGGTATCATTTGATCTAGCCAATTTCAAATGTTTAAATGGCTTTAAAATTTTAGCTTTAAACATGATTCCAATGGAAATTCTTCTCGGTATAAGTGTCAGGAGAATAATAGTATTTGTCTGCTACCTTTATTATTATTACTATATTTATTGCTACTAATTATCCTTTTAGTAGAAGTTCACATTTACATGATCCTTTAAGGTTTGCAAAACACTTTTCATAATTACCTCATCTGATCCTTACAAACTTACAATCTGTTATGGGTGCTGTCATGGTTAGTTCCATTTGACACCTGAGGAAGTGGAAATGTGAAAAGTTATAGCATTTGTCCAGGGTCATACTGCTAATAAGTATCTAAGACTGGATTCAAATCTAGGTTTTCAGATCCAAGCCAAGTGTTCTCTTCCATGTGCAATGCCATCCATTAGAGCCAGTAAAACAATAGACAATAGAATGTTATTTTATAGGTATATTTTAGGAGTAGATAATTAAATCTGTGATATCTGAATCTTTAAAATAATCTCTGTTATAATTTGAGATATAAAATTTACAGATGTTTTGAAACTATGGAAGGCAAAATGTTTTGTGGAAGAAGAGGGGGAAATAAATGCAAATGAAGGGAGAAAAGAATTGATATACTTCTTGTTGTTTTAGTCTCTCATAGATCTAAAGTCATTTTAAGTATGGAGACATATAATTTATTATGTTCAACTTGGCTCCCCCTTAAAATTACTGTATTTAGAAGCATGAAGACCTGGGTGGAAGAGGGTTAAATGGGAGTATTATTTCCCTCTCCCTCTACTTTTGGAAAAATACAGTAACAACAAAAAATATTTGGGATAGGGGTTAGCAGGGGGGAGGGGGCATATTTTCCATGAAATTGTGTGCATGTTTGTGTGTATTTGTAAGTCTTTGGTTTTCCAGGCAGGTCCTTGCATCTCTGACTATAACAGAGCTCTACTGTATTTTTGTATGGATTTACAGCTGACAGCTTGGGAAAGGGGGCTTTAGCCCAAATTTGCTGCCTCTTTATAGCATCAAAACAAAGGATGGCGTGCTCCTGTGAGGGAGCACTATTCATCAGGCAGGAGCTCCACTTTGCCAGACACCCTAGGGGAGAGAGAATTTTTCTAGAGGGTCCCAAGGGAAGATGTCAGTTTGGCTGTGACATTCTCCAAACCACAGGCATAATCATTCTGGGGAAAGTATTATAGCCCCAACAAAAAGAAATCTGCACTGTATTATTCTGTAGACTCCAACTGGTTCACTCTAAAACAACACACAAAAAAAGAAATTATATGCTTGATGCAGTATTAGAGCATTTAGCATTTCCATTTCTTTTCTACATTTTAAATCCATTCCTTCTTGCTAATGGTTGTACAAAACTCTTTGTCACCTTCACATTGCATTTTGAGATGCTTAATAATGTTTTTGGCCATTGCTTACTTACAAAACTATATTCACTTTGACCTCAGGATTTAATTCTAAAGACATAGTTTTTAAAGTAATTTAAGTATTATCCAAAGAATTATTAAGGGATTGAAGAGTCTGAATATAGCAATAGTAATTTATTATGGGGATTCTTCAGTAAATCATTTGGAAAGTCTGACAGTGCAGAAATCTGATGAAGAAAATTTTGAAGCAATAGGCTTTGAAATTATTAGCCATAAAAAAGAATGAGGAATTTGGACTCTGAAAACCATTCTAGTCTTCCTTGTGGAATAAATGTGATCATATTGAAAAAAAGCATATTTGTCCAAATGTACTTAATAATATTTTTAACTTTTCTAAATCAGATGGATTTATGTTGTATTTTTCTGTCAATAATGAAAAGACAAATAATGTGGATCAAAGGCTTTTTGACAACCACAACAGGGAAGAACTATTAACAAATTTATAACTCCTTTTTTTTTTTCCTGTTTACTTTGCTCTTCCTAAAGTTAATCACTTAATTAAGAGGTTTTGCTTTGATTTCAGACCTTTAGTAATAAAAGCCCTTTTGGATTTCAGAAGTCTTAATTTCATAAGGGGAAAGTTGACTCTTCAAATATTTTCATGTGGTAAAATAGATGATTAAGGCCGATAGCCTAAATTAAGCAAATAGTCACCCTTATGATTGGAGGAATTCACAAAAGTTTAATTAATGAATTTGTTTATTGTCCTGCTCTTTTGTGGACACTTAACATTTTGTTTTATGTCATAAATATGAAGTTTACTGTATACTCATGTCTTCCTTCCATCCTGTTCCCTAGAACACCAGATTTCTCCCTAATTCCTTCAAAATTTTGAGGGAAAAAAATAATTCTCCAATAACTTTTAAGGATCTGATTGTCATCAACTACAGCAATCAAGAATCTATAAAGGCTTAATAGAAGTAGTCAAAAAAAGTTAATTAAATCTGAAGATTCAGAATTCAGACCTAGAAAGAGTCCTAGGAATTATTAATCTAAGCTTCTCATGCTCAAACCCCAGAGAGGAAGTAATTTGAACAAGCTCACACAGAGAATGAGTGAAAGGATAGGACTAGACTAAATATCCTAACTTACAGTTCAGTATCCTTCCCACTTGCTACAATATCACAACCTTCTTTTGTTTCCTGAAAGAGAATAGAAGAGTATTTATTTACACTTTTGCTCTTATTGGAAGAAAAGTGAAGAATCTATTATGATGGTTTAAAAAAGTGGCAGAAACAAAATAAAAATTACAGAGACAAAAGTAATAATCATCCCCATTTCTAGACTACCCCCTAAACCTCAACCCTTGATTGACTGGTTCTTCCCAAAACCTCAATTTTAAGGAAGAAACCCATTGCTGTGCTTCTGACTATCTTATTGACTTCCTCTATAATGCCCTTCATTATCATGAAATGTCTTCATCATGGATTATAACTTCATCCCTGATCTTACCCTGGAAGTATCTTCTACCCCTTACACCTTTGATTTTAATTGGCTGGTTCTTCCCAGATCCTCCATTTCAGAGAAATGCTCAGGCCAGTCATATCTTAATTTCTCTCTAGCTTCCTTCCACTTCTGATTCTCCCAGGGATTTTGTCTATAGAATTCTTGTCACTAATTATCTTCACATCTTCACCTCCTTTCTATCCTCCCATCCTCATCCCCCTAGCTTTTCAGCTTCCTTTTATGTATTGTTTCCCTCCATTGAAATATAAGCATGGAGACAGAACTGTCTTTATGCTTGTATTTTATTACCAGAGCTTAGCATAGTGCCCGGTAAAAGCTAAGTACTTAATAAATGACTGTTGACTTGTTGCCTTTACAAAACATTTTCCCTACTACAATCCAAAGAGGTAGATAGATTAAGTATTGTGATGCCCATTTTATACTTGAGGAAATAGAAAGTTTGGAGATGAAATACGTGATGTAATACTTGTCTAGGATTATACGATTAGTGAGCATCAGAACTGGGATTTAAATACATGGAGGCAGAATCTACATACCCTGCTCTTTTTACTGTAGTGTCCTATTTCTCACTGGATTTGGATTCAAAAGATCTAGGGCCTAGAAAAGTTAAATGATTTACCAAGGTTACATATGTAGTGTAAAAAGAAAAAGGTACAAAGTTAGAGTTAGAAATCAAACTAGAGTGATCTGGCTACAATTATAAAAAAAAATTTAAATAAATCATAGAACTTCTGATTACAATTCTGTAACATGAACCTGTGTTATCTTGGTCAAGTCACTTTTAAAAAAATTTGTATCAAGCCATTCTCCAATTGATAAATGGTCAAAGGATATGAACAGACAATTTTCAGATGATGAAATTAAAGCTATTTCTACTCATATGAAAGAGTGTTCCAAATCATTATTGATCAGAGAAATGCAAATTAAGAAAACTCTGAGATACCACTACAAACCTTAGTCAGATTGGCTAAGATGACAGGAATAAATAATGATGAATGTTGGAGGGGCTGTGGGAAAACTGGGACACTGATGCATTGTTGGTGGAGTTGTGAAAGAATCCAATCATTCTGGAGAGCAATCTGGAATTATGCCCAAAAAGTTATCAAAATGTGCATACTCTTTGACCCAGCAGTGCTACTACTGGGCTTATATCCCAAGGAAATACTAAAGAAGGGAAAGGGACCTGTATGTGCCAAAATGTTTGTGGCAGCCCTTTTTTGTAGTGGCTAGAAACTAGAAAATGAATGGATGTCCATCAATTGGAGAATGGTTGGGTAAATTATGGTATATGAATGTTATGGAATATTATTGTTCTGTAAGAAATGACCAACAGGAGGAATACAGAGAGGCTTGGAGAGAGTTACATCAACTGATGCTGAGTGAAACGAACAGAACTAGATACACTTCAACAATGATACTGTATGAGGATGTATTCTGATGGAAGTGGATATCTTCAACATAGAGAAGAGCTAATCCAATTCCAATTGATCAATGATGGACAGAATCATCTACACCCAGAAAAGGAACACTGGGAAATGAGTGTAAACTGTGAACATTTTTTTTTCTTCCCAGATTATTTTTACCTTCTGAATACAATTCTTCCTTTGCACCAACAACAACAAAATTCGGTTCTGTACATATATATTGTACCTAGGATATACTATAAGATATTTAATATGTATGGGAATGCCTGCCATTTAGGGGAGGGGGGTGGAGGGAAGGAAGAGAAAAATTTGGAACAGAAGGGAGTACAAGGGATAATGTTGTAAAAAAAAACAATTACCTGTGCATATGTACTGTCAAAAAATGTTATAATTATAAAATTAATAAAAAAAAATTTTGTGCCTCAGTCTACTCATTTGTAAAATTATATTCACAGCTCAGAATACTTACCTTTTATAGTTCTTATTCCTCACTGGCAGAGTTGCTGCATTTCATCTCAGGGTGTTCACAGTATAAGAATATTACATCTTGTAATAACTTTAGGGAAGCTAGTATCATTTGTTTGATTTACTTGACCAACTGCTATTCTTACACTTCCTTCAAGGCTTCCCTCATGTGGCACCTTCTCCTTGAAGCATTCCTGTCACTTAGAGTTTTGATTCTTCAGAGATTACTGTGATTAACATTAACATAACAGAGAATATTTGTGCCTATTATGGACAAGTTTAAAAGTGGTGAAAGTGCAACTTCTCAAGTGCAAGTCAATCTGACCTCCTTTTTTAATTCAATTCTGAGGTCAATTCATTGTTTCTCTGCAGTTCCAATGTAAGGTACAGATATAGATGGATTCACTCACAAGACTGACCATGTAACTATACATTATAATCTGGATTATATGTAGTCTTCATTCACTTATGTATTGTTTGAGTTAAAAGAGATAGCCTGTGGATCTCACTGAGGATGTTCTGTACTGTAGTATTCTGGAAATCAAAAGAATATGTTCTGTAAACCAAAGGATCTGGAAGGAGTCCCATTTATAAGGAAGCTCTTTTCAACATTTATTCTGCACAGAACTAATACTAGGGAATCTAGTTGATGCTTTGAATACAAATTTCCTTGTTTTATGTCTGTCTTGATATTGATAATCAGAAACTAAACAAATTTATCTGTTGTTGCCATAAAGAAATAATGGATAACCTTAACATATGTATGGAAGGCAACATTTTGGAGAAGAGCATATAATTCTGGCTTTCACTACCAAGTCAAATGTCTTTTTATACCTTAGAAAAAATGATAAGTCCAGAAAGATCTTATATTTTCTACTCTTTTTAGTCAGTTGTATAACTGTGAAGATTGATTCCTGTAGAAAATTGTTTGCAAAAGACCGATCATTACCATCTCAGATTTTCATCAAGGATACCTAAAACACATGAATAAACCATTCTTGTAAGGATGAGAAAGTAGACATATGTCTCAATGGCAACTGATGAATTCTCAATAATTTTTTTGAAAAATGATAGCATCACATAATTGTTTTCATGTTCTTTTATCATCTCTTCTTTAAAACATTTTGAAAAACAATACTTCATTGCTTCCCAAACTGTCACTTCTGGCAAGTGTTTCTTCTGTGTGTAATTGGTCAGGTGCAGTTGTTCTTTCAGATTTCAACTTCCATTTCTACTTCCTTGTGTTGCAATCTGGTATTGAGATGTTTAGAATTTCAAGGTGATGATTCCACTATTATAGAAGATGATGAGACTAGATTGTTATACAAACAATGGTAACTTAAATTTTGCATCTATTGTCCTTTTTGCAGTTTCATAGTCTTTTCAGATTATCTCAGTCAGCTGAATTTCTCACTAAAATCTCTACAAGCTTATTTTCTTCTCAACTTTCTGCCTATTTTTATAAGTTTGATACTTCTTATAATCTTTCATATATATATATCATAATGTTTTTCAAATAAATTTTTGCTAAACATCTACAAAACATGTAAAATTAGTCAAATGAATAGATACAAATAGATTATACTTATGAAAATGCTGGAGTGGAGATTTAAAAAAACACACACACAAATTCTTTTCTTTGGAACCTTTCAATATAATGGCTCTTCAAATTTTATTTTAAAAATAGGGAATCATATACTATTTTTAGTTTCAATAATATAGCAAACTTTTGGCAAGGTCATTTTTTCCATCACTTCCGTTCGTTGTAATATGAGGCCACCCAGCTCCTAATTTTCTATTATTTTCCTTTGCCATGTTTTTCTAAGTTCATACTATATACCAATGTTGTCTTTGGTTCCTACACCTCTCTGCCTAGCAATGGGATCAAGGCTTCTTTGATTAGCTGGAGTGATTTCTGGATTCTTTCAATTTACTTGTCATGGCAACTGTAAGAAATTATGAAGAACCAATGTCTTTACTTTTGTCCATTTCCCATTTTTCAGACACAATAGTTTGAATATATATGGCTCAAGTAAGAACTGTCAGGGTACTGATTTCTTATATTATGCAATGGATTACTGAGAGCCTGAGATTCTAACCAACAATGCTCTTAACAAAATCATATTCTAATGCCCTCTTGTTAGAAGCAGTTCCCAAAGTAGTTAAAGCAATTCAGGAAAATAAAAAGACCAAATTTGTTGGCAAGAAGGTTCAATGCATTCAACAAGAAAGTTCCATGGGATCTCAAGAACTTTCCACCAAAGTCCTAAAAATCGGTTTTATAGATTTCTTGCCCAAAGAACACAATTGTTCCCAGATCAGTTCACCTAGCGGAAAATTAATTCAAATCACCTGGGCAGATAGGTGGTATAGCAATGGAGTACTGGGCCTGCAGTCAGGAAGATTTATGTTCCTGAGTTTCAAATCTGACCCCAGATATTTATTTACTAGCTATGGGACCTTAGGAAAACCTTGTTTTGCCTGCTTCCTCATATATAAAATGAGCTAGAAAAGGAAATGGCAAAGCATCCCAATATCTTTGCCAAGAAAACTCCAAAAAGGGTCACAACTAATTGGATATGACTGAATAACTTCCCACTTCAAGTTACTCAATACTGCTCCCAGGTGAGATGAGAGTGTAAGGAATTAACTCAGGACATCCCAGTTCTACCAGTGCCTTGACCCATAATAGGACCTAATAGGTTTATTCTCATAGATATCTTTTCTTCTACTTTGATATGATTTTGTTGACTCTTTCTCTAACAAATGGATGGTGCAATGCACAAAAATAATTAAGTTAGAAATAATTCCCATGCCAGTAGTCATCTATTTCCTGTCACAATCAATCTTATTTGTGTGTGTGTGTGTGTTGTTATTTAGCATTTGTCATGTCTGGTGCTTTATGATCTTCTTCTTAAAAATAAAAAACATTCATGATAGTCATGACAAGTCTGAATTCCAAGAATCCTTGACTTCTTTTCTTAATCTGAATAATATTTTCCTTTTTTATTTTTTTGTTTTTTTTGTTATCCTCTCATTTTCTGTGACTATATTGAAGTCATTGAGCATCAATGTAAGATGTTAATTTTGGAGATTCTTGTCAAGTTCATAGAATTTTCTACTTTAACTTCTATCACAGATTTGCTACATAAACTATAATTGTGTTTGTGATGGTCTTTTCCCTTATTCTTGTCATGAGCACTGCAAGGTCAGATGACCAAATGTTCCATGAAATGATGTTTCTCATTGCCTTTTAGGAACATAATGAAACGAATTCCACTGAGTCCTTTGTTCACTTCCTCAGGGAGAATCTGTTCTTCCAATCACCTGCAATTTCTTTCTGACCTCTAGCATAACAAGAATGTCAATATTGATATGATCCAGTTCCTCTGGTTATATGTTGACTCATTGATCATTAGATGAAAATCTCACATTTAGAGTACCAATGGTTAAATATTTCCTGGTAGGTTAAAACTGGATTTTTTAAAAGTAGCTTCTATCCTTGTTTCTAAGTTTAACCCTGGTCACAGCAGAAGCAAAAACAAGAGAAATGGGAATAATGACAATTTTGAATTTTAATTTGTTTCATGGGTTTCCATTACCAAATAATTTATTTCCTAGTGGTCCCTCTGCTAGACATAAGCCTCTCCCTACTTACCTACATTGGTCCTGAGACAGCAGGAACTGTCTGTTAATATAACTATGTCAGAAGTCTTTTAAGTTTATGAAAGCCTAACAACATTTATACTTCACTGTGAGAATTTTCAAGAGTCATGACTATTCCAAGAAAGTCAGTAATATTTCAACTCCCATTTCCTCTTTCTCTAATTAGTGAGTTTTCTGAACTTCCATTTAAGGAAATACCCATGCTAGCCATCATGCTCTCTTCAAATCCAGACCAGTCCATGATGTCCCAGACCATTTCTCATATTATCACCATGAGGATATCCCACTCTTCTCATTTTTAGTTACCTTTAATGAGATGTTTCCCCCTGTAGAATTTAATATCCAAGAGACAGACTTTTAAAAATTGTATTTCCCAGCATATAGTCACTGTTGACACATAGTAAATACGTCATAAATGCTTCATCTGTCTATGTATCTATCTCTCTGTCTGTCTCTCTGTCTATCAATTATCCATCTGCCTACTCAGTTTTGATAAAACATTAGGGTAGGACATTATCATCATCTAAGATTTACACAGCACTTTTGATAGGTAGACAGAATGCCTTATAGCAACACTATGAGTTTGTTAATGCAAGGAGCATACCCTAATTTTACAAATTAGGCAACTGAGGTCCTATGCCTTGTATAACAGGACCACCCAGCAAAGCAGTGGCAGAGAGCTCAATTCAATCCAACATCTTCTGATGTCCAGTGCTCTTTGTATTATATCACACTACAGAGGATTTCTTTGATTTAAATGAAGTCAGTATTTATAGCATTTTTACAAACTCTGGGGCTGAATAAAGATCCCTTTTTCACTTAGTGGAACTAACAGGTAGGTAGGACTAAGATTCTAGGCTTGGCCCTAAGTCTGAATGTGTGGCTGTAAGTTATTCTGAGTCTATTCCACATGTGGGTATGTTTATGCTTGTGTGAATATGTGGTTTAAAGGTTTGAAGCACAGTATTGATGGCCACTGATTTCCATGATCATTTCCAATGTTGGCCCAGGTCAGTGAGAGCTAGAGCCTCTTGTCAGACTAGAGTTACAGGGGTTACAGATGCTGTTTATATTTTTAAAAAAATGAACAGTTAACCATTGTTTAGATGAGCAAAGAACATAAGACTGGAAATTAAGAAATTTGATTCTAATTCCTTCCAGTCAATAATGATCTTCCTCCTCTTATCTTTTAGAGCCAGAACGAATTATTGAATTCCTAACACAATCTTCTCATATTATAGTTGAAATTAGGTGACTTACCAAAGAACATAAAGAGTAAAAAAGCTAAAAGTAATAAATAAATAAAAAGTAATTTGCATATAGCATCTTGCCATTGTACTTAGCTAATCAAGACCATTGAACTGGAGTAAAAAGAAACCACAGGGTCCTTTTGGTCCAGCCTCCTCATTTTTCAGAAGAGAAAATTTAGGGAATTTAAATGATGTCACCAAGGTCACAGAGACAATAAGTATCAGAAACTATGAACCCAAATCCTTGTAATGTTGTCTATACTAGTTATCTCTATGTATGTTCTAATTTCTTCAGGTCAGGGATTACATCTCATCTAAGCTTCATATCTGTGCAAAGCGCATAGTTGGCACTTAATAAATATCTATTGAATAAATGATTGAAATGAATTAGTTCATCATTTCTTGCATGATCTTAAGCAAATCCCTTCCCTTTTCTTCCTGAAGATGGCCTTCTTTAAAATGAGAACACTGGAAGCTTTCTTTCCTAAGTTAAATGCTGTGTGATTCTTTAGGATACCCATACACCCTAGGCAGGCCACTGTCACTGAGTCAGGAGGGGGAATAAGCAATAGAAGCCTCCTTAAAGTGGGTTATAAACCATTTGGCCATTCTTGTTTTCATATCTCTTCCCAATTTGTGAAATTAAGAGGATGATTTGCTTGTGGATGGGAATGGGCCTATTGATTATTCTTTAGCTTTCAGGTAGCCCTTACAGTTCTCTGAGGGTATGCATCAAGTATTGTGAGGAATAATGGCAGGAAGTGGTGTGGAATGTTCCACAATACTTGTAAATGCACCTAGAGACTAATAAGCCATGAGTATAATCTCTAAGTACTGATAGCAGCCCTCTTTGGTTCCATCACAGGAGCAGAGCCTCTCAGAGTGAGAAGGCCATCTAATTCAATCTCTATATATGAACAAAAAAGATCTTTACAACCTCCCAGAAAAGTGGTTATACAACTCTGTTTAGAAGCTTCTAGTGATGAGTAAGAACACACTCCCTTCTGAGGTATCCCATTACACTGAGGGGCAGATCTAATTGCTATGGAGTTTTTACCTTTTATCAAAAATAAATCTGGCTTCTGGTAACTTCCATTACTTCTGCCCTCTTAGACCAAGGAGACCAAATCTAATCTGTTGTTTACTTCTCAGACTTGTGCTTTAGGAAAAGTCAGTTTGGCAGGACTTCAAATACTTAAAAAAGACTGGAGGGACTGACCTAGTCCCTCAAACTTGCTCAGATAATACCTGTCTGGGTTCAGGACAAGAAGCCACATGGAATCTTGGGAGAGCCAGATTTCAACCATAATGAAGTGGGGTTAGTGGTAGGAGGTGATGAAAAACCTTCTAATTGGCTTTGGAATCAGATGGACTGATGAGTCAGGAAATACTGAGCTGGAATTAAATGTGCTTACAAGTTCAAGTCTCATCTTTCCTGGTGGCTTTGAATTTTCAAAGAGGTTTGCTTTCAGTTGTCATGCAACGAAGGAAACTAGCCACTTCATTCCCCTCACCAGTCACATATCTCTGAGCATGGTGCTTTTGAATTTGTTCTTTCATAATCTTAGGTGAATGAGTGTTATCAGAGTATTGTCCCTAGAAAAACAGGAGATCTACTGAAACTATCAGAGGCCTTTAATTTAGAGCAGGAATTTTTGTTCCTGGGACTTGTACCACCAGCCACATTTGGGAAAAATTTCATTAAAGGATCACTTAATTAGAGGTTTGGATGGAGAGCATTTCATGGTGAGAGACAGGAACTCTAGAACACCAGGACCTTTAGGTGGAGATTTAAGAACATTACCAGAATGTTAGTAGAGATAGGGGATAGAGCTACCCCCAGGGAGAGAAAATCTACCATCTGGCACTTACTTATTTTAACTAATTATTCTTGCTAACTAGGTGTTAAGATCAGTTGTTTTTTTCATGCGTGGTATCCAAGAAACCTGAATACTGGCAGTATGGAAATGGAGTGCCAATTATTACAGCAAACAGAGGGATGATTTGGGGGAGATTAAAAAAGGGTATGAAAGAAACCTTTCCAAACCTTCATTTTTGTGATATAATGTCACAGTCTGAAGGGAACATAAGGATCACATGGTATGATACTTTCATCTTGCAAAGGGACCTAAAGGATCTAAAGGAAAAATGACTTGCCCAGGATAACATAGGGATGGTCATTTGACATCCTTATATAAAGAGGATTGATTGCTCCAGCTACTTCCATGTGTTAGATTGGCAAAATATATTTTCAATATTATCAATTATCTATTATCCATTATCTATTTCTTCAGACCAAGAGAAAAGTACAAGGACAATGATGATTTTTAAAGGGATGAAGATAATCTCCAGCTCTCTTTTGTTGACCAGTTCAGAAGAGTAGCTCTTTCCATAAGAATCCATCCTTCCTACAGTCCCAGGCAATCAGACCATCTCAAAGATAAACCCAGTCTCTGAAACCCAAACATGACAGATTTATTGACCTCTGAACAAAATGCCAATGGAGAAGGTCATTCTCTCCATCAGGAAGTGTTCATTAGGTGCTCCCCCAAAAGATTCACCTTCTTAAAAGAGGAAAGGAACAGGCATTAATTAAGCACCACAATGTGCCAAGCACTGAGCACTTTATAAACACTTTCTTATTTGATCCTCACAAAAACTTTGTGAGATAAATACAATTATTATCCTCACTTAATAGTTGAAGAAAATGAGTCAGCAGAGGTTAAATGACTTGCCCAAAAATCATGCAATCAGAATCTGAAGCCACAATCAAACTCAGCTTTTCCTGACTCTAGGCTTGACTTATCTACTACAGCTCCTAGATGGTCAACTCACTTTATACTGAATATAGCTTCAAGCTAAGTCAAATAGTGTTCAAATCTCATAGACTCAAAGATTTAGCTAGAAGGGATCTTTAATGTCCAAACTCCTTATTTTTCAAAGAAGGAAACAAAGGTCTGCAGATAGTGTCAATGCAGTAGGTAAAATCCAAGTCTCCTGACTGTCAATCTAGAGCTCTTTCTTCCAGGTTATAACATGTATTTCTGATGTTATCTGAGGTCACTAAACACTCCCTGTACCCAGTGCCAAGAACCTACTATTCCTCAGTCTCATGATTCAGGCTAAATTGAGCAGGGAAGGGAAGAGGAGTTCTTCATTTCTTTTCAGGAACACAGAAAATATAGTTATCTATATTTTGTGATGACTCTCAGATCTATTTGCATGTCCCAAATCTCTCTCCCAATCTCTGGTTTCATATCACCAAATCCCTATTAGACACATCAAACTGGAAGTTGTGTAGACATCTTTAACTTGCCATGTATAAAACTGAACTCATTATCTTCTTCCTCAGCCCTAGCTTCTCCTCTCCCTTATTTCCCTATTACTTTTAAAGATAACCTAGTTACCCAGGTTTGCAACCTAAGTGTCATTCTTAACTCTTAATCACCACTAACCCCTATGTCCAATTCAAGACCTGTTAAACTTCCTTCATTACTTCACTCATATATATCTCCTTTTTTCCTTGGATACCACTATGATGATCTTCACTACCTAATCTTTGGGTTATTGCAATTTATTTTCTTCCTATAGTAAATAAATCATTTATCCAAGCCAAAAACAAACATAAATCAGAGAATATACATGGATGAGACAGATCATGTATACATGAACAATCAAGGATTTAATAGTAATAAGAGCTATGCAAAGAATAGTTTAAGTGATGTGACTGGAAGCCACATTATAAGGGGTTAAGAAATGAATCAAATGGGGAAATGGAGGCATTCATGCTATGTGAGGAACAGCAAGAAAGTCAGAGTTGCAGGACAAGAAGACCAGAAGAATAGGAGGAGGCTAGATTATGAAGGATTTTGATTACCAAACAGAAGATTTTATAATTGATTACTTCAAATCTCAGCTAAAATTCGACTTTCTTCAAGAAGACTTTCCCAGACTTCCTTAATATTAGCATCTTCTTTCTGAACTACTCCCACTCTATGCTGTACATATCTTGTTTGTGAATTTTTATTGTTCAGTCATTTCAATCATGTTTGATTCTCTGTGACCCAGTTTGAGGTTTTCTTGGCAAAGATACTGGAGTGGTTTGTGATTTCCTTCTCCAACTCATTTACTGATGAAGAAACTGAGATAGTGTTAAATGAGCTGCCCAGGTAATACAGTTAGTAAGTGTCTAAAGAGAGATACAAATTTAGGAAGAGGAGTCAGAATACATAGTGGTTATAATTTTGCCCCCTTGAGAGCAAAGTCTGTTTTTTGCCTTTCTTTGTTTTGGCACATGGTAGATACTTAATAAAAGACAACTGACTGACTAGAGCCCCAAGCTTGCCAAATCCAGTAGCTTCCTCTTGACTCAAGTCTGCTAATCCATCTCTCCACTCTTTTCCATCTTTGTTTCTTACTTTTTAGTCCAAGGATCCATACCCATCATCTAGCCACTTATCCTCTCCCATGCAGTGAAAGGGAATAGGGTCATTAGATACTGTTAGCAGTACTGAGGAAACTGGCTTCCCAGAGCTAGGAGTAATTCTTCCCTATCCTGCAGCACACTAGAGCTTAGCCTATATCTACTTATTCATTCTCTCTCCTCCTCACCCCTTCCCCTCCCCCTCCTTTCCTCCCTTCTCTCTCTCTCTCTCTCTCTCTCTCTCTCTCTCTCTCTCTCTCTCTCTCTCTCTCTCTCTCTCTGTCTCTCTCTCTCTGTCTCTCTCTGTCACTCTCTCAATCTCTCTCTGTCTTTCTCTTTCTCTTTCTGTGTATGTGTGTTTCTGTCTTTGTCTCCTATTTCTATCTTCTTCTGTCCCTGTTTCTTTCTCAGTCTCTCTGTCTTTGCCATTGTCTCTGTCTCTCTCCCTCCCTCCTTGTCTCTCTGGCTGTCTCTCTGGGTCTGGGTCTGTCTGTCTGTCTCTATCTCTGTCTGCCTCTGTCTCTCTCTGTAGGCAGACCTGCAGCCTTTCATTTGGGAGACAATTAACCTGACACTGAGCTCTGCATTGCCACAATAACCATTATGGTTGATGTTGTTTTCTTTCTTAGACAGCATAAGCAGCTATCTGTACTCTAAATTTCCCTGCCCTGGGGCAAAGTTGTGGCCATGAGGCAAAGCCACAGATGCCTGACCTAGTTATTCTTCTCTAATGGGGACTGGAGATGGATGATGATCTAACAAAAGAGACTAAGAAAGAGCCTTTCAATATGAAGGAGAAAACTGAGAGGCAACAGTATCTCAGAAGCCAAGGGAAGAGATGTCTCTAAGGAACGAGCAGTCACTGGCGTTGAAAGCTACAAAGAACCTAAGGAAACAAGAATTATTTTGTTTCTGATAACTTCTGAGAAAGCAGCAGGAAGTCAGGTTGCAAGGGCTTGAGAAAAATAATGGGTGATGAGGAAATAAAGGCAAATGTTATAGACAACTCTTCTGGGAGTCAGCTGTAGGGTGATAACTGAAAGGCGTAGGGGAGCCAAATGATAGACTTTCAAGTACTGAGGAGTTCTCTACATTTGTTGGCAAAAGAAAGAAAGGAGGAGAGAAAGGGGAAAAAAAGAGAGAGGGACAGTGATTGAAGACTGGAATTTGTCATCAAGGATTAAAATATTGACTTTTGCAAGGACAAAGACTCTCTTGTCCTAATAGGCTGGAGCAAAGAAAAAGGTGATGAAGAGATTGAGGTTTGAGGTGCAGAGTAAGGGACATGAGAGAGTTCTTAGTAACCAAGCTCTCTTTTCTCAGGCAAAGAAGGTCATTTGCTGAGAGAGAATGGAATAAGAATGATATAGAAAGTTTAAAGAAGAATAAGTTTGGAATATTTGGTCTGGGGAATGTAGTAGATAGAAAAGGAAGAATAATAAGACATTTATTGTGGTGCCATGAGGAATTAGTTATCTTAGAATAATATGAATCTATACAGGACCCAGTTACCTATCTTTTTGCTGCCTTTAGCTGTATCAGAGCAGGAGTGTGGTTGGCTCATAGTAGAGATGACCTAGAAGAAAGGATTTAGATGGTGTGAAAGGAAGAGGGGGAAACATTCAAAAGCAGAGGACCACTTATGGGTGAACTGGTGAAGGAAGGAAAATAAGGTGAGAGCAAGAGTGATAGACTGGGTGCCATAGAAAATCTTTCCCTGCCCTTTCTGCAATGATCCTTTCCCTTTTTCCTCTCCATACCCCACCATTTCCATCTTAAGGAGGATTGCCCAGAGGAGCTCTGTTCCACTCTAAATCTTGAGTCCATTCCCCCTTCTCAATGGTTATGGTCTGGGCCTCCCCAGATACCCTTGACCTTTGCTGCAAGTCACTCAGAACATTTGGATGAGTAAGGAGTCACCAACTACAATCCTTCTAGGAGGTTGGAAGACTACCGTGCTTTACCATTTTCTCTGCTACTGTACCTTAAAAACCATTGAGCCTCATCATCTGCTCTTCCACAATTACTTCCAGATCCCTGGACATTATTATCTAACTTATCAAGGTACTTTAAAAAACCCTGAGCCTTGCCATTTATATTTCTTCTACATCCTTAAGATTTCCAAGCCTTTTTCACTGGTAGTTAAATATATAAATTTTCCCCCAATTAAGAACATTAGTTTGGTTTTTTTGTTTTGTTTTTTTGTTTGTTTGTTTTTTTAGAGAAGGGACTATTTCCTTCTTCTGTTTGTACCCCCAGAGTCCAACATGGGGTCTGGCCCAGAGTAAGCTCTTCATAAATAATTTTCATTTCATTCATTCATTCATCAATAATGATGAACTTTTAAGCCTGTTTCCTTAGTTTTATGAATTCTTTATGAGAAAGATCTAGCCATCTATCAATGCTACCCTTTCTTTTGCAAATAATTCTTTAATAAAGACAATATCTTGACATCCATTTACTTGACTGAAAGTTTAGGGAACACAAGATTCTACTCCATTATTTTGTTGTTGATAAGAAAGAGGAGGAGCAGGAGGAGCAGGAGGAGGAGAAGGAGAAGGAGAAGGAGGAGAAGGAGAAGGAGAAGAAGGAGAAGAAGAAGAAGAAGAAGAAGAAGAAGAAGAAGAAGAAGAAGAAGAAGAAGAAGAAGAAGAAGAAGAAGAAGAAGAAGAAGAAGAAGAAGAAGAAGAAGAAGAAGAAGAAGAAGAAGAAAGCATTTGATTCAGAATAAAATACAGCCTTAAGAATTGTCTCCTAATGGAAGGAATTTATGACCAGAGGAGAACTAGAGATCATTATTGATCACAAAATAGAAGATTTTGATTACATCAAACTAAAAAGTTTCTGTACAAATAATACTAATGCAAACAAGATTAGAAGGGAAGTAACAAATTGGGAAAATATTTTTAAAAACAAAGGTTCTGACAAAGGTCTCATTTCCAAAATATATAGAGAACTGACCCAAATTTATAAAAAACCGAACCATTCTCCAATTGATAAATGGTCAAAGGATATGAACAGACAATTCTCAGAGGAAGAAATTGAAACTATATCCACTCACATGAAAGAGTGTTCCAAATCACTACTGATCAGAGAAATGCAAATTAAGACCACTCTGAGATACCACTACACACCTGTCAGATTGGCTAAGATGACAGGAACAAATAATGACAAATGTTGGAGGGGATGTGGGGAAATTGGGACACTAATACATTGCTGGTGGAGTTGTGAAAGAATCCAGCCATTCTGGAGAGCAATCTGGAATTATGCCCAAAAAGTTATCAAACTGTGCATACCCTTTGACCCAGCAGCGCTACTACTGGGATTATATCCCAAAGAAATACTAAAGAGCGGAAAGAGACATATATGTGCCAAAATGTTTGTGGCAGCTCTTTTTGTTGTAGCTAGAAACTGGAAGATGAATGGATGTCCATCAGTTGGAGAATGGTTGGGTAAATTGTGGTATATGAAGGTTATGGAATATTATTGCTCAGTAAGAAATGACCAGCAGGAGGAATACAGAGAGGGTTGGAGAGACTTAAATCAACTGATGCTGAGTGAAATGAGCAGAACCAGAAGATCACTGTATACTTCAACAACAATGCTGTATGAGGATGTATTCTGATGGAAATGGAAATCTTCAACATAAAGAAGATCCAACTCACTTCCAGTTGATCAATGATGGCCAGAGGTAGCTACACCCAGAGAAGAAACACTGGGAGGGGAATGTAAATTGTTAGCACTAATATCTGTCTGCCCAGGTTGCATGTACCTTTGGATTCTAATGTTTATTGTGCAACAAGAAAATGATATTCACACACATGTATTGTACTTAGACTATATTGTAACACATGTAAAATGTATGGTATTGCCTGTCGTCGGGGGGAGGGAATAAGGGAGGGGGGGTAATTTGGAAAAATGAATACAAGGGATAATATTATAAAATATATATATATATAATAAAAAAAATTAAAAAAAAAAAAAAAAAAAAAAAAAAAAAGAATTGTCTCCTAATAAGGAGTCACTCTAGCATGTGTTAAGATAATACAAGATTCCTTAATAAATGCAACATAGAGATATCTCTATTCAGTCTTTTATCACTTCTCATAAGAACTATAGTAATAGCCTCCTAATATATCTCTTTGATTTTCTCTTTCCTCTCTCTAATAGTAATAGGCTATTAATAGATCTCCTTGATTTCCTCTTTCCTTTTTCTAATCTATGACACCTAAGAAACATATCATTCCCTTATTCAAATACATACAATGGCTCCCAATTGCCGCTAGGATATAACATAAGTTTTATAGCTTGATACAACATGACTCCTTTCTACCCTCTACAATATGATTCCTACCTACCTTTCCACTTTTATTTCATGTTATTCTTCTTCACATATTCTCCATACCAGTCAAATGGACTGTTATTTGAACTTGACATTCTATCCTTGGCTCTGTGCCTTTTTTCAGATGGTCCCCATGTCTGGAATGTACTCACTCCCTCCTCATCTTTTTTCTCTTGGAATTATTAGTTTCCTTCAAAGCACAGCTGCTGGATGAGAGCTTTTCTGATTTCCCCTGTTAATGCTCTCTCCTTGAAATGATCTTACATGTATAAAGTTAATATGTTAGAGTCTTCTCATCTATAAAATGAGAGGCTTGTACTAAATGATTTCCAAATTCTCTTTCAGCTCTAAATTTATGATCATTTCCTCTGTACAGAAGAGTTTGGGCAGAATTTCACTGGAACTTGTAGAAGGAATAGGATAGGGTGAGAAAGGGGGGAAAAGGTTAGCAAAAGTCCCTAAAGAGACATTGCCTTCTTCATAAAGTATAACCCAACACTACCCTGTGCATCTGAAGGGCAAATATAACTTATTATCATTGTTGTAGATCTTTTTAGAGTATCTGGAGAGTGTTTAGGTGAGATATTGATAATCCCTAATAATGGCTCCAAAATGCTCACTTTCCAGTGTGCTTTGTCTCCAACACCAGCTGCCTTGCCTTAACATGCGTAGCCTCTTCTGCCTCACAAAGCTCCCCTTTATGTTTTGTCTTCCTCTGTTAGAATGGAAGTTCCATGAGAAATAGAGATGGCCTTGTTTTTTTGAATTTTTATTCTCAGTTCTGGACACAATGTATACTCTTAATAAAATATTCTAGCTAGCTATCCAATAGGTAAGTAGACGACCCTAGGGAATTTTCTCAGTCAAGTCTAATGAGGTCAGTAGAAGCCAATATGATTGACCTTCTACTTCTTCATGTTTCTATGCTGCCTTTCTTTCATATTATTATATTAACTGAAGAAAGGGGAAATTCTTATTCAGGAGAATCTGTGTGAACTTAGAACAATGTGCTACTTCTAGGAAATAAGATGCCTAAGGATGAGCTCTTCTAAGCATCCATTTGGCTCTGAGAAAAGAGGTTAATGACATCACAGGTGTGATCATTTTGAAGTGAAGCACATTCTACTCCCCATCTGCAGTGGAATAAAATCAGTTTCCACTGTTTTACAGTAGGGAATTGTGTGGCTGAAGAAGCACACAGCTAATAGAGGCCTAGCCCTTAAGCCTACTCATACTCATCAGGCATTTCTCCATTCCTCTCTGGGGCACCCACAATTTAGTTTTTTAGGAGATAGCTGCGCTCCACAATTCATAGACATATTGAGTCACCAAGGGAATGTTTTTAACACTTTAAAAAGATGAGTTTTTATGTCAGGGATTAGCTAGGGATCTTTGAAAGTGCTTCACTTTATCTCCAATGTAATCAAGCCCAACATCCTCTTCCAACTCAGTTCTGGCAAGCATGTTCTTTGGTTTTAGGCCTTCTTTGACACTGATAATTGAAGGGTTTCTGAGTACAAAAATGTTACATGACCTTCACATATACATGAGAGAAAGGTCTTCTATTATTTTCAAGCCATAATTCAGAAATTGTTTCAATGTTGTATTTTTAGCTATATGAAAGAACAAGTGCCTTCATAGATACCTACCCAGTGGTTCTTTGGAAATAATTGCAACTTATTTGCATAACCAGCTAGGCACATTTGGCAACTGTAGTAGGAAAACTGCTACAGAAAGCATCACCATGAAAAGACTGGTGAGAATGCTTGAGAATGAGTTGCCATTGTGCTTGTGGTCAGTACACAGTCCAACAAAAATGGCTCAGCAAGCAGACAGAGCAGATCCAAGGAAAAGTCATCAGCTATATTCACTAATGCTTTTACAGCTACTTTTCTTTTTGCTAGTGTAGACATGATCAAATTAAGTAGACAGAAAGAAAAGAAACAGGAGCAAGAGAAAGATTGGAAATTACTGTCTAACTAATTGCCAGTTGGAATGAATCCTGGAATAGACTCACTTTTGTGAAAACCTAAAGAAAAAAAGTCTATGTAATCTCTTTGAGTCACAAAACACTAAAAAAAGAAATGAATTGATTTAAAATGTCAACCGTGCCTAACTGACCTGAGTTATTAAAGAAATTTAACACTCATCACAAAGGAAAATAACAAAGGAAACCAACTGGAAGTAGAAAACTTTTCCTCACTCTTATTCCTTGCAATAATATCAAACTGTGTAAAAAAGCAAGAATATTGACTTGAGAGTTATAGGGCAGACCCAGTTATGTCAAGCCATGTGACCTTAGGCAAGTTTCTATATTCCACTTTCTTTATCCATAAAATAAGGGTATTGAATTTGATCCCTAAGGTCCCTTACAGCTCAAAATCCTGTGATCCCTCCATTGTAGTCTTCAAAACATTAAAGATTAGATTTGTAGCAGGCAAACTCCTCATCCCTTTTAAAATGCCCATGTGTTTTGGAAAAGAAACTCTGATCCAGCCTGACTCCCAGCAATCTCCAAATGCCATTCCTGTTCCCACCACCTCCCTGACAGAATGTGTGTGTTGGAAACCTTTTCTGGCTAGTCATGCCATTTTGTGTGGCAGTTAACATGAGCAAACAATAAGATGCAAATATTCTGCTGGCCACTTTCTTGGGGATTTTTCAGAAATTTCTTGCAGCATTTGTCACATACCATCTCTTAGTTCCTAGTCACTCTGCTTTGTGATGTTCGTATTCCTAAAGGTGAAAAATACACCTTTGACATTTTTCACATTCCTGGAAGTGTTTGGAAAGGTAAATAGCCTTCTGGTGAGAAGCCTGACTATTCACATGAGGCTGATAAAAATAAATGTGGAGATTAAGAGGACGATTCCCATTATTAATATTTAAAGTCTAAACTTTGTGAACCTTAGGATTCAGAAGTAGTTTACAGCAAGAAAATAAGGCAATATCCACAAAGAAAGAGGCAGCAGACTCTACAATATATGCTTTCTGAATGTGATATCTCCTCTGATCTCTGTTCAGGTTGGAACCCACTGGTTTGCATAACTGAACTTTGGATGAGGAGTCTGGAAAAAAGAGAGCATTGGATTAAATGATCTTTAAGGTCCCTTCCAGCTCAAACATTTCCTGGCTGTATAACCTACTGTAAATCTCCTTCTGGAAATTATAGTATAAGACTGGGATATAGACTGCATGGAAATCTGCTGTTGGCTTTCTGTTTACTCAAAATATTGACTTATTGAAAAGTGACTGAGTTATTCCTCCCTCCAGTGCATTGAAAACTAACCCAGACCACATTTGCAAGAAAGGAGTCCTTCCTATAACAGAAGAACCAAATGGATCATGAATGGGAAGCACAATCAGGCAGTCAGAAAGCATTTATTGAGTACCTTCTTTGTGCCAAGCACTGTGCTATGTGTTGGAGATGCAAAGAAAGACCAAAAACAGTCTTTGCCCTAAAGGAATCCACAATCTAATGGATTGTGACTTTGTGTTGACTTGGAATCATTGGCAGACTGAGGAAAAGACAGGAGATAACACCAGACAAATACTAAGGTGTATGTGTACCTGAAGATAAGGCTGTGCTAAAGGGTGCTACACTCATATGGTTCTTCAGCTTGCTAAAACCTTGATAGGAGAAAAAGGCAAGGGGAAGTTAAACATTGACAAGAAAAAAAGAAAAGGAGTTAAGATAGAAAGAGAGACAGAAAGACAAAGAAAGAAAGACAGAGAGAAACAGAGAGACAGAGAAAGACAGAGACACAGAGAGATAGAAACAGAGAGAAAGAGACAGAGAGATAGAGACAGGAACAGGGAGAAAGAGAGAGAGAAGGGAGGGGAGAGAGGCAAAAAGAGCTCTTATCCAAGTTTATCAATAATTAAGAAAACTCTCTTCCTTTTTTTAAAGGACATCAAGCCACTCTCCCCTCTATTAGGTCCTAATTTTCCAGGAAGATCTATATAGTTCACAAGACTCTCAGTACCATTACAGGGCTACTAGGTTACTCCTCCTCCTTCTTCTCCTTCTTCCTCTTCTTCCTTCCTTCCTTCCTCTTCTTTTCCTCCTCTTCTTCTTCTTTCTATTCCACTGTTCTTCTGTCTCTCTGTCACTCTCTTTATTTCTATCTCTCAAACCTTTTCATCTCATAAAGTGAAGAAGGAAAGTTGCAGAGATAAGACTAAATAATTAGTATGATGGTTTAGTTGGGCTATTTTGTCTGTAAAAGAATATATGCAAAACCAGAGAAATGATAAAGTAATGTTTTTGGTTTTGTTCTTAATAGGATGGGGAGTGGGTAAGAAAGGGATTAAAAAAAACTTTTATAATGTATTTTGAGATCTTCACATGGATGATTCAATTTTCAGTATTATAGGGTTTAAAGATAGAAGGAAACTTGCTCATTATTCAGTTGTTTTTAATCATGTCCAACTTTTTATGATCCATTTGAGGTTTTCTTGGCAAAGAGTAGTTTGCCATTTCCTTTTCCAGCTCATCTGACAGTTGAAGAAACTGAGGAAAATAGGAGTAAGTGATCTGTTCAGGGTCAAACAGCTAGTATCTGAGGCCATATTTGAACCCAGGAAGATAAGTCTTCTTGACCCCAGATCCAACACTTGCACCACACCACACAGATTCCCAGAAGGAAACTTAGAAATCATTTAATCTAATTTCTTTGGATAGAGGCCCTTAAAAGTTAAAAATCTTGCCCAAGATCACATAAATAATAAATAACAGATTTAGAATTCAAACCCAGGTTCTCTGGCTACACACTGGGGGTTCTTTTAGACTACACCACACTCTGTCTTTGGGGGCAAAGAATTTGTTTGGGGTCTTATTTTAGATTCAATCCTAGCCATTTGCACAGTCCCACAGAACTATCTTTAAAGAAATTTTGTGGAGCTTTAAAAGAAAGAAGACTTTCAGTAAGATATGTAATTAAAATTGAAAATACCTCTGGGACTGTACTTTTCAAGCTAATGACCCTGTCTGTCATTGCAATGTAAATGTGAGGAAAGCTTTTGAGGGACTCATTTCAGGAAAAAAAAAGTGGAAAAATCTTGCTTTCTCTGAGATTGCCCTTTAATACCACACCCCAGTTTCTAGTCAAAATTAGAAATGTGAACTCTTATAAGACTACTCTTATTCCTGGTATATTAGAGCAAGGGCTATATGGTCAGTTTATGACATGAGGGTCTTTAGGGTGGTTTTTGCTAGTGCATAAATTATACCTGGAAAAAAAAAGGGGGGGAAAAAGACATGCTGTTAAGTATTTCTGAAGATTCCTCTGGGCTATATCTGTACATTTATCCTTAAATTGCAGCTATTCAGCAGGCTACTGCTAACACAGAGATGAATTCTCCACAGAGATTATATCAGATAATATCTCACACAACCACAGCTCTAGTAACTGCTTTTGTGGGTGAGTGTGAAGAGAAGAATTTAGGATGTGTACTTGTAACTCCCTCCCTGCCCTACACCCCACTTAGGTATGTGGTTGATTTGTGTGTCTCTCTCCCCCCCCCCCCAAACTTGCCCCGGGTGTGACTAGCAAAGGGAAAGGGAGAGGGATTCGTAGCATCTAAACCTTCTTCTAGGAATCCAATTGGTAGGAACATTCCTTCCTGATTCTTATCTCTGAGGAAGAATCTATGTGCCCTGGAGGGGCCTAAGCCTGGCCAGGGCTGAAATTATGAATAGATCTTGGCAATTTAAAACAAAGAAAAAGATTGTAGAACGAGAACTGAAAGACACCTTAGAAATCATCTTGTACCACACCCTTTGCTCTCTCATTTTACTGATGAATAGCAAACTGTGGTCAAGAAAGGGAAATTATTTACCCAAAATCACACAGACAGCTTGTGGTAAAATCCAGAGTGAAGCCAAAGTTTCAGATTTGAGATCTGGCATTCTTTCCACAATCATATAATGTCTCCCTTCCTTTAAGTTGTTCCATCCTGAGAATTACTGAAGCTCAAAGAGACATGTAGTTCATAAGTATCTCAAGCAAGGCATGGACAAATGTTGAGTCTTTTACAATTATTTTCAGTACTTCAGAATCTATTTTTCCTCTCCTCATTGACATTTTTTTTCTTTTTTGATTTTTATTTTCAAAACATATACATAGATATAGTTTTAGCATTCACCCTTGCAAAACCTTGTTTTCCAAATTTTTTCTCCCTTCCTTCCCCCACCCCCACCCCTAGACAATCTAATATATGTGAAACGTGTGCAATTCTTCTATATATATATTTCTACAATTATCATGGCAATTTTTTTCTTCCAAGTTTTTCTTTCTTTTTCCTCTCTAGACTTTACCAACTAGTTACCATCCTAACCATTAAGTCACACACCTTCAGACAGATTTTATCCTTCCCAATTAAATAGCAAAGGACAAAGTAGTAAATATCCCAGCACTTACAAGATAATCTTAGAATTGAAAGGCTCAGGAAGTTATCTATAATAACCTTCCAATTTGTGAAAATAGTTTCTTTTTCCTGTTTTTTAAAAAAATATAATATTGTTCATTTTTGTTGGTGTTTGACAAGTTCAGAACAATAAAAAAAATAAAAATAAAAATAAAATAACCCTCTATCACACTATATCTTAAACTGTTTTCCCTGGAACTCCAGTGTTGCATACCACCAGAACAGCGATGCTAGGAAAATATATAATGCTACTGAATTTTTCCTTCTAAGATGCTAAATATGAAATCATGTACTATTCTATCACCTAAGGCAACTCAGTGGAGGAAACTTAAGATTGGGAATAGATAAAGAATAGAAGCAGTTCTTAGGCCACTGACCTACTTCTAGTCTTTCTCTCCCAATCCCATCCTAGATATTGTCCAGAAACACACACACACACACACACACACACACACACACACACACACACGCCTCTTTGCCATACTATGTTATGTCTCTCTCCCTACTGATGAATAATTTATTTTGAACAAGGTACTCTTTCCTGTTTTGATATACCAGGTACAAATCCCATTCTTCCATCTTACATATGTTTATGTGATTTTATTTATCTCTTACCCTTGTTTGTGGCCTAAGTCTAGCAATTAGCAGACTATATTAAGTCCTTCTTCCCACTTCCTTTTAAATGTATATCTCAATAAACCAGCCCCTCCTTAGACCCCTTCTCAACTGCCCTTAATTATGGGCTCTTGAAGTTTCCAGGGTCTGCTTTTCATTCTAAGATCTTCAAACATAACCCACTAGTCCCAATTCTGTTCTTTTTTATCAACTATTATTGAACTGACTGTTCATTTCTCATATATTCCATTCTGTTCCAAAGTTCTACCTGCAATTAGAAGGAGCAATGAAAACACCACCTGTGCCTGCATACTTTTTTTCCTGCCTTGTCTGAGTCCCCTAGAAATACTTTCCAGGTTCCCTCTGTAAAAGACTCCCTATCATTTCTCTTACATGAATCACTGGTAATGCATAGCAACTGGCCCATTTGATAAGACTCAGCAGGCTCTCTGTCACTTCCCAGAAACACACTCCAGGAAGATAATACATGTCTTGATTGGCCATGTCAAGTCTATATAAGGCTGCCTCTGTACGTCTCAGCAGAGTCACCAATCACTAAAACCTCCTTCTCCCTCCTGGGATCAGTAAAATCTTTCCTCAATTTTTCGAGTGCCAGTGAATCTGCCTTATTATTACATGGAATGCAGAATGCTGTTGCTTCCTCAGGAGGCCTGGATTCTCCCTCTAGGAGAAGAGCCTGCTACCCAGCTCCAGAAGTTTAGTTTCTTCTCTCTCAGCAATAAATATTTTTACTAGTATTCTATTTTACTTGATTTGTAACTTGCCTAATTTTATAAATCTAAGGGTATTTAACCACAAATGTGAAATAAGAAAACCTATAGATACCATTATGGTTAAATTATTAATTGTTAACACTTTAAAAAATTTTTTTAATATGAAGTTTTTTTAAGTACTTTTAAATGAGGTTCATGAGAATTTTTTTGTTTGACTATGCATATTTGTTATGGGGATTTGGGTTTTGTTTGTTTTTTCAAGGTAGGGGTCAGGAAAATGGGAGAGATAAAGAAAGGCTAGTAATTGAAGTTCCAAAAACAGAAAAAGAAAATAAAGAAAAGAGATTTCTTTGAAACATTTTTAAACGAATAAAGGAAAAAAGAAGGAAGGTCAGGAAGAAGTACAGAGAAGCAGGACAGCTTTAACAGCTATATGCTAAAATTATCATATTATTAAAAGAAAAATAAGCAGTATATAATAGAAATTTGCAGTTTCAATGCAATCATCTTTTCCTGTTCTATTTTGTACACGAAAGTGTTCATTTTATTTAGTGTTTTTTAACTGAGAATTAAAAAAAATTTTATAGAACAAAAGGTTTGGCAATTGTCAATGTTGTAAAATTACCCATGCATATATCTAGTAAATAAAAACTATTAAAATATTTTTTAAAATTTAAAAGATGAAGAAAACCATATTTTAAAAAACTCTTTACTTCACCCTGCTAAAATGTTCAGCAACCATCCAATATCAAATGTCTTTTCTTTTCTCTAGAAAATTTCTGAGGGAAATAATTTGTAATGTCTTCATTTTCCTCGTGCTCATTCATTCATCAGATCCTTGTAATCTGTTTTCTTTCCTCTCTACTCTATTGAGATGAGTCTCTCTAAGTCTGAATGACTTCCCCGAAGTTAAATCCAAGGTACTTTTGCTTTTTGGTTATACTCTTTGGCTTTTCTCAAGCTTTTGACATTGCTACAATGACCATGTCCTTAAAACTTTGGTTTCTATGGCACTATTGTCTCACATTTCTCCTCCCTTTCTCTTTCCCTGGTTCTCCTTTGCTCCTCCCTCACAATATGGATGACCTTCAAGGCTCTTTCCTCAACCCTCTCTATTAAATCTCTAGACACTCTCTCCCTTGGCAGTCTGATCCATGCCCACAACTTCAGCTCCCATCTCTTTTAACAGTATCTCCCTAATCAGTTATCTCCCACCTTGAACTCCTTCCTAAATCAAGTACTACTTTTTGAACTGCCTGAATATGTATTTCTATTTTTATGTCCTAAGGATTTCTCAAAGTAGAACACTTTACTTATCATCATATCATCCATAAATTAGGCCTCCTCAAAATTTCTCTATCTATTAATGGCCCTTCTGTCTTTCAAGTCACTTAAGGTTGAAACCTTGGTGTTAAATTGGACCCTTCTGTATCCACGAGTTCATCAGTTCATCAATTCTATCCTGGTAGTTTCTCAGGTATTTGTCCCATCCTTTCAGTTCTCACTTTGACCATCTTAATTTAGATCATTATTACATCTTTCTTATAAAATTAACAATATTTTCCTAAAAAGTGACCCTATCTCAAGTTTTCTCCCTAACACAAGATCATCCCATATATTGATATCAGAATAATATTACTGATGTACAGCTCTGATAATATCTATGCTCAAAAATCTTTTAGGATTCTCAATTACCTATATATACAATCAATTTTCTCAGCCTAAAATCAAAGGCTCTCAGCCTAAAATCAAAGGCTCTCACTAGTGTCTAACCTTTATTTACATTATGCACACCTGATTTTTCTCCTAGATTTCCAATGCAATGATACACCTTTCTCCTCCTCCACTTTATAGTTTATTTTGTAAGCATTTATAGAGCACTGTGCTTTTAATAAACCTGCTAGACTTATTACATCTTATATACTCCTTTTTATATATTCCATGCTATACCCAAACTAGACTATTCATCAGAAGTACTATAGTACAGAAAGTAATGGATGTGGAGTCTGAGGGCTCTCTTCAATCACTTATTCTCTCAGCTTGAGCAAAACTATCTGAGTCCTAGTATCCTCACCTATAGGATAAGGGGGTTCAACCAGAAGGCCTAAAGGAGCCCTTCGAGCTCAAAATCTATGATTCTTGGCAAAGATGAGAAGATTCACCTAGAAGGCCTCAAGGATCCCTTACAGCTCAAATCTAAGATTCTATTAAGCTGTTTTTAACTCTCTGAGTTTCTCAAATTGTCCCTAGTGCTTGCAATGGAACACATCTCATCTCTACCAGTTAACATCCTTCCCATGTTTCCTGTGTTGGTTCAGGTGCCATCTTCCATGAATCAATCAATCAGTCAATTGACAACAATTTACTAAATTTCTGCTCTGTAACAGGGCTGTGCTAGACCCTGGGGACACAATAACAAAAACAAAATTCTTCTCCAGGCTATCCCCCTGCTTCTCTGCCCAGACTTTCTCTACCCCTGCGGCCTCTCCTTCTGATTGGCTGATTTCCTCTATAATCTCTATTTAGAGTGAGCATCTACTCCATCTATGTCTTCAGTCCTCTCTGGGCTGACCACCTGATTTTTCTCCTTGACATCCAATGCAATGACACCCCTTTCTCCCCCTCCAATAGTCTATTTTGTAAGCATTTATAGAGCACTCTGCTTTTAATAAGCCTACATGGCAGGTGCTATTATTATCCCATTTTACAATTGAGGAAACTGAGGGAAACAGAAATTAAGTGATTTGCCCAATATTATACAAGCAGTAAGTCTTGAAGCCCAGACTTGAACCACTCTATCCATTACGGCAGCTAGCTACCTCCAATTAACAATGTGCTAAGTGAAGGGCAGCTGGATGGTACAGTGGATAGAGGACCTGCTCTGGAGTCAGGAGGACCTGAGTTCAGATTTAGCTAAAGGCACTTAACACTTGACCTTTGACTCTGGACAAGTCACTTAATCCCAATTGCATTGTCAAAAACCAAACAAACAAATAAACAAACCCAAATTAGAAATACTATGTGCTAAATGCTGGGAAACAAGTAAAAGTAAAAGTGGAAATAAAAACAGTCCTCCCCATTGTGAGTTTACATTAATGGAGGACCGAGACCTCAGGGAGATGATGTGGGGACAAGTGAATTGAATTGAAATGAGGGAAGCTGTGCAAGATCACCCACTTCACTTTCCCACCAAAGCCAAGTTGGTCCAATGGAAAGATCTAGATGAGGACAAATAGAGATGGCCTTGGATGAAATGGGAGATCTCGGTCTTTTTAATTAAGGTCTTCAACAGGTCTCGGTTTGACTGAGGTTGCACCCGTTCAGTAATTAAGCTATTGAGGCCCAAGATCTTCCTTCTATTTCACCTAGTCCAAAGAAAATCTAAATAAATAAATCTGGAAGGGGAAGACCCTCAGGGTTTCTGGCCAGAGAATAAAAGATCCCTATTTACATTCAATCCTGGACCATCTCCAGTCATCCTGATCTAGATACTTGCCATTGGGACCCATTTGGCTGTGGAGGGAAAATGAGGCCTGTGGCCTTGCCCAGCCTCCGTCATTTCAACCCAGTTCACTTCCATGTCCCGGCATTACCTCCCTGAGGTCATAGTCCTCTTCAAGAATGAAGGACAGCCAACATCTGGTAGAGCAGTAGATAAGAGTGCTGAGCCTGGAATCAAGAAAAGCTGAGTTCAAATCCTCTCTCAGACACTAGTTGAGCAACATTGGCCAAGTCACTTAACTTCTCTTTAGCTCAATTTCCTCAACTATAAATTAGGGATAAAAGCACACAGCTCATAGGGTTTCTGTGAGGATCAAATCAAATAATATGTGTAAAGCACTTGGTACATAGTAGGTATTATATACATGTCCATTATTAATAGTGGTAATAATGATGATGATGATAACACTGCTAATAATAATAATACAGACTTGACCAAATGAGAACTCATGTTTTAATAAGGCAAAAAAAAAAAAATGCATACAAAAATAGAGGGCTAAGATATCATTTCACTGATATAGGGAACTCCCAAATGAGAAAACTCTCCCTATCAAGGTAGGTTAATACCTTTTCTGCAAACATAGCCCCTGAGAATTGCCTGGAGCACTGAGTGGGTAAATGGCTTCCCAAGGTCACATAGACAGCAAGGATCCAAGGCACATATATAGGTAGGTACCAAACACATACAAAGCAGTATAAAGCAACATTGTTAGGATGAGCAGGGGAAGGCACTAGCCTTTGGGAGGATGAGGGGAAAAACTCCTACAAAAGATTGCATTTGAGCTGCTTCTTAAAGAAACCCAGAGATTCATTCCTAGAAGTAGAAGTAGGAAGACTTTCTTTCTGAGGTTCTACTTGTCTTATCTACTTCCCAAGGTTATTATAAGGCTCAAACAATAGGCTGGATAGGAAATTTCTTTAAAATACATGATGTAACAGTAATTCCTTTTTCACAAGATTATTAGACTGGCAAGAAGACCAGGGCAATACCACAGACTTAATATGCCTAGATTTTAACAGTCATTTGACAAAGTCTCTCATGTAATAAGGTAGAGAAATGTGGTCTGTATTATCACCCTGTCCTGTCCTTGGGCCTGTTCCAGTCAACATTTTTATCAGAGACTTGGATAAAGGCAATGATGGCATGCCTGTTAAAATTACAGATGACACAGAGCTGGGAAGAATAGCTAATATGCTGAATGACAGAATCAGGATGCAAAAAAAAAAAAAAAAAAAAAAAATCTTGGCAGCTTGAAACAATAGGCTAAACCTAACAAAATGAAATGTAAGAGATATTAATGTAAAGTCCTATGCTTATTCCCTATGTTCATTTCTATAGTTTTATTTAATCCCATGCACCAGAGTATAAAAGAAACAATGACAAATAAAAGAACCCAAAAGAGAGTGACAATGGCAGTAAGGGGTTTGGAAATCTCTCCTGAGGAATGGGTGGAGGGATGGGGAATGCTTAGAGTATAGAAAGAAAAACCAGAAAGGACAAAAGGATTGTCTTTAAACATTGGCACAAATGGGGAGGGAGTCATAGTCACACAACAGTTCCCCTGAGTCAACAGTGAGACATAGAAGCTAAAGAGTGCTAACACAATGGTAGAGCACTAACCAAGAGGCAGAGTTCCTCAGACAAAGGAGCTATTATCTCATCATCTTCTGCCCTTATTGGGCCATATCAAGAATCTGTCTTTTCAGACCACATTTCAGGAAAGACATTGACAAATTGGAACCTGGCTAGAAGAGGATCACCAGTGAGATGAGAGAACAGGAAAATGGATCATTCGGCAATGATTTGAAGGAGCTGAGAATAGTTAGCTTGAAGAAAAGACTGACTTAGGAGAAAACATAATATTCATTTTTATTTAAAATGTCATGTTCAATGAGGTGATTCAGAGCAATTCCAATAGACTTGGGATGGAGAGAACCATCTGTATCCAGACAGAGGACTGTGGGGACTGAATGTGCATCACACATAGTATTTTCACCTTTTTTGTTGTTGTTTACTTGCTTTTTTTTCTTTCTCATTTTTTTTCTTTTTTGATCTTTTTTTTTTGTGTGTGTGTGCAACATGATAAATGTGTAAATATGTATAGAAGAATTGCATATGTTTAATCTATATTGGTTTACTTGTTGTCTAGGGGAGAAAGAGAGAAAATTTTGGAACACAAGGTTTTGCAAGGATGAATGTTGAAAACTATTTTTACATGTAATTTTGAAAATAAAAGGCTATTATCAACATATTTTAAATGTTGTCACGTGGAAGATGAACTGGGACTTTTTATCTTGGCCCCAGAGGACAACTAGGGGTAAAGGACATAACAACATTAAGGACAAGGAGAGTCATTCATTGTATGCAAGGAAGGCCTAAGAATTGGAGCTAAGTCTTCCATTTTGGAAAAAATGGAAGAAGGTATCTGGCAGATAAGGCAGTGAGTTTTCCACCACTGGAGATCTTCAGACAAAAACTGAATGACCACTCTTAGGGTATGTTAAAGAGAATACTCTTGTTCAGATTTAGGTTAGATTAGATGTACTTTTCTCTTCTGAAATTCAATAATTCTTTAAATGTAATACTATTGATTCATCTGTGCAATGTCAAATGTCATATGGAGCCAGATATAATATATACCAACACAACTGCAAGATTGTGTGCTTTGTAAGGTACATTGGGATTCCAGTTATTATTTTATTATAAAAGCCAAAGTTCTCTCCAAACAGGAGCCACTCAAAAGAATCCAACTCTAGTGTCACCGACTCTGTGAATCCTTAACAAATTCTAAAAATGATCTTTCAATTCTTAAATCTGATTGTCTTCTCTCCATCCACAATATCCTTTCTTTTTCATAGCATTTAACACTGTTACCTCCCTCTTAGCTTCCATGACACTGCTCTCAATTTTTTCTACTCCTACCTATCAGCTTGATCCTTTTTAATGTTTTTGCTAGGGTCATTCTCTTCCTCTTCCCTAGGGGAGAATGTTTGTAAAGGTTTTTTGTTTTTGTTTTTGTTTTTGTTTTTTTCCTCAGCCCTGTTTCCCTTCCTTTCTCTCTATATTTTGTCCCTTGATGATATTCATTCCTATGAGTTCAATTATCATAGATAGACAAATGACTACTGAATGAATCAATACTGCTCTCTCCCTTGAGCTCCAGATCCACACCCCGTGGAGCCTGCTAGAAAGCCCTACCTCAGTGTCCTATGGGTACCTACAACTCAACATATGTAAAACTGAAATCAACAGCTTTCTCACCAAATCTTTCTTTTCTCCCAATTTTCCTATTTTTATGGATGGTACCACAAGTGGGAGGTGAGCACTCAGTCAAAATCAACTTTATCTCATATCCCCTACCACATCCAAAAAGTTGCTAAATTCTGTCAATTCTACTTCCATGATATGAGAATTATTTTTGTTCTAAGTTGAGTCTATGTATGTACTTGAAGAATATGGAGAACCAAGAAAGAAATAGTAAAGTTCATTCAGTGCACAAGAATGTAGGCATTTTTTTTCTTTCTTCATTCTATCAAACCTGGCAGATGCAAAATATTTTTTTCCTTCCATAATATTTCTCATAGGCATTTTCTCCTCATGATTCATGGTAGAGTCACTCACCTCCTCTCCTTGGACTTCTTAAATTGTGGGTCATGACGCATAAAAGGTTGCATAATTGAATGTGGAATTGCAAAATTATGATTTGTTATCAGCAAATGCTTAATTTGTATACCTATTTTATATATCTATATACTTAGAGAAGTATAACAATTTCTCAGGCAAAAAAGGATCACAAGTAGAAAAAGTTTCAAGAAGCCCTGTTCTGGACTACTATAAATAATAAAGCTCCTTCTGCCTTCTCTCCTAGCCTGTTGTTATAAGATTCCTTTTTTATAGACCACAAATATTTGTTGATTGATTGGATTGCATTTGGGAAATTGTGTAGTGCTTTCTCCAAGCTGCTCTCTGAAACAAAAATTCATCTTTTTAACACCAATACTCTTCTAATTATACAACAGGCTGGCTGTCAAAACAGCCAATCTCCAAAGATTAAAATTTCCAGTCACCCAAAAGGTAATGGACACACATTTCTTCTTACCCATTATCCATCTTCACATGCTCTAGCTTAGTCCAATTGACCCATATAATGTCCCTCACACACTACACACTACATTTCACCTTCCACCTCTAAACTTTACATGCTTATAATGCTCTCTAGTCAGCTACTTCGAATCACTTAAGTCTCAGAATCCTTCACTTTCTTTAAATATAAGTTCAGATGTGACTTTTTACACATTTTATAGTCACATAGGGCAGTGCAATTGAAAAAGTATTAGAATTAGATTCAAGAAGATTCAAGTTCAAATTTGACCTTAGATACTTATTAGCCCTGTAATCCTGAGTAAGTCATTTAACTTTGGCTTGCCTCAGTTTCCCCTTATGTAAAATAAGGATAATAATAGTACTTCCTTTCTAGGGTTGCTTCAAAAATCAAATGAGACACTACTAATAATAGACTGAGATGTTTTACCCTACTCTGAAATGACTTCATAATTTAATTTTTATATCTTTTATTATCCTGTTACAGAGCATTACATCACATGATGTGATGTGTAAGACATAATGTGTTACATATTGTGCCTGTCATGTGTCCTGCACATGGTAAAGCAGGAGAAGTTCTAGATCTGGTTCTAAGGATTGATGCTTGAACTCCATTTATGACACTTATTAGCTAACTCCTCTATGTGTCAGTATCTTTATCTGTAAAATGGGTCTATTGGACTAACTAATTTCCATGATTCAGAATGCTACAAAAATAATTTGAATCAAGTTGTTTATGATGATTTATTAGCTTATGATAACTCATTAACTCCCAGAAGTTATACCACTCATTTTTTATTTTTTTTAATTTTATAATTATAAATTATTTTTGATAGTATATATGCATGAGTAATTTTTTTATAACATTATCCCTTGTATTCATTTTCCCCTCCCTCCCTCCCTCTACTCCCTCCCCTAGATGACAGGCAATCCCATACATTTTACATGTGTTACAGTATAACCTAGATACAATATATTTGTGTAAATCCAATTTTCTTGTTGCACGTTAAGTATTAGATTCCGAAGGTATAAGTAACCTGGGTAGATAGACAGTACTGCTAACAGTTTACATTCAATTCCCAGTGTTCCTTCTCTGGGTGTAGTTGTTTCTGTCCATCATTGATCAGCTGGAAGTGAGTTGGATCATCTTTATGTTGAAGATATCCACTTCCATCAGAATACCTCTTCATACAGCTTAGTTGTTGAAGTGTATAATGATCTCCTGATTCTGCTCATTTCACTCAGCATCAGTTGATGTAAGTCTCTCCAAACCTTTCTGAATTCATCCTGCTGGCCATTTCTTACAGAGCAATAATATTCCATAACCTTCATATACCATAATTTACCCAACCATTCTCCAATTGATGGACATCCATTCATCTTCCAGTTTCTAGCCAATACAAAAAGGGCTGCCACAAACATTTTGGCACACACAGGTCCCTTTCCCCTCTTCAGTATTTTTTTGGGATATAAGCCTAGTAGTAGCACTGCTGCATCGAAGGGTATGCACAGTTTGATAACTTTTTGGGCATAGTTCCAAACTGCTCTCCAGAATGGCCAGATTCTTTCACAACTCCACCAACAATGTATTACTGTCCCAGTTTTCCCACATCACCTCCAACATTCATCATTATTTGTTCCTGTCATCTTAGCCAATCTGACAGGTACCACTCATTTTTAAACCAGCAAATTGTGATATGTATCCTATTAAGCATATGACCCTGATGGCCTTGCATGAATTATGTAGTTTTTTTTTTAATATCATTGGTTTCTTGAAGAGGAGCCTGGTTTCTTCTATGAACATTTGTTAATTGAGAATTCCCTGCAGGTGAGAACTTATGCCTCAAGAATTGAATTAATAATGGGTACTCCAGAACTCCATTTTTTTTCATGGCATAAACAGCAACCTAAGTTCAATGAAAGAATATGAAAAAAACCCAGGAAAATTTAACAATATGTGAAAGATTTGGGAAAGCAAAAGGGCAAGAATTATTTCATTGTTAGAAATGGTAGTTTCCTAAAGCTAATGCAAATATTAATGATAGAGAATGCCAACAGAATTAACAGTTAAGAGACAACAGAGTCCAAGATCTTCTACGCTTTTTACAAAAACAGAAACACAGAAGGCCAAATTTGTTCAGAGTAATTTCCAGAAGCAGGGTAAAATAGGAAATTCCACAGATCTAAGTCACTAGAAGCAAAGAGAAATAAAGCATTTTTATCAAACAATCCATCATCCTGGAAGCATAAACCCAGAAAAGAAAAATAAAAGATAAAGTAGTCTATCTTCCACAACTGATCACCTAAGTTTCTGTATTTTCAGAAAGGATTCCTAAACTATTAAAAAGTGTTTCTGTAGTCTCTTCTACTTTTTGGTTTAGTTAATTCAGGATATTTAATCAAAAACATTTATTAAATGCCTACTATGTGCCAGGTATTCTGCTCAGTGCTGGAGATATAAAAAGGAAATAAAAGGCAGTCCCTAATTTCAAGACGTTTACCATTTATCACTTGTGTGATCTTTGGCAAATCATTTCAATCTGGGGTTCAGTTTCCTTAGTTCTAAAAAAAAAATTGTACTGGATGATTTCTCTGGTCCTATGTAAGTCCAAGTTGATTCTATGATCCTATGTTCTATACATCTAAATAAAAGGGAATGTCCTTAAGGTCTCAGGGCTGGAGCAGAAACAAGTCCTGCCACAGAGAAAACTTTGCTCCCCTCATTAGAGTTCTCTTTCCCAGTCAGACAAAATGGCCTCTGCCCACTTGAGTAAATGAATGAAAATTACAATAGTGAATAGATGAATGCTGAAAGTCCTTTCTAAAGAATCTTAAGCTTGGACTTTGTTAAGGGAAAGTGCAATTCTCCCTTGAAGGATATATGAAGAAATAATGTTAGTGCTTCCTCCTTACCCCAAATCCTTGTACTTAGTTCTCAGCATGTGTTGAACATTAAAGGACCAAGGTCCTCAGTAAGCTTATTTCACTTCAAGATAACATCAACATTTAATGTTGCAGTTCCTGTTTCAATATAATTTGGCTAGAGGAGGTTGAGGAGGCAGAACTGTTATTTGCTCCAGATGGAGATCTCATAATATGGAGATTTCTTCCAGCCATTCATTTCAGAAACTTATCTTTAATTCATAGTTTTACAAAGTTGCCTGAGACATCCTTCAGGACTACTTGCCTGAGGTCACATAGTCAGTATGTGTGACTGGCAAGATTTGAACCCAGATCTTCCTCACTCTAAAGCCAATTCTCTATCCACTCCCTCTTCTTTAAAAAATAAAAAATAGAATTCCATCTTCAAAATGGATAAAACCAAAACCAAAAACCTAACAACAACATTACAACAACTCACACTCCTAAGTTTACTCCTTGGGATTTTTTTGACATTTGTATTTGGGTGTAAATGTCTTCTTGCTGTAGAAATGCTATGAAATACTTTAGCATACCAGAGATCTGAGATTCTACTGATGTAGGTATGCTTGATATCTCACAGATGCTCCACTGAATGGACTTGATATATTGTTGTGGCTAAAAGTTATCATCACCTGCCAGGTAATCTGGTGATGCTGAGGAATACTTTTATTTAGCTAGCCCAGTCTGGATGATCCAACAACTCCTTCTCTGAGTTTGGTATGTTCCTCTAAAATTTATAAATTGCTTTCAGTGTTTCTTTTGATTTTCACAACAATTCTATGAGGTGGCATAGGTATGACTGCCTTCATGACAAAGTGGGAAACTCAGGTTAAGCAATTTGCTTAGGCTCACACAGCTAATAAGTGACAGAGATGAGATTTCCACCTCCAATTTCTCTCTAAGTCTGGCATACTCTTCATTAAAGCAAGCTGTTTCAAAACCTTTTTGGCTTGGGAAGGCTTGATAGAGCCTGAATTTTAGCTTCAAGAGCTCAGAGTCTCACTATTAATTAAAGAAATTCAAATTAAAACAACTTTAACATATCATCTCACATCTATTAGGATTGACAAATATAAGAAAAATGACAAATTCTGGAGGGGATTTGGAAAAACTGGGACACCAATGTACTGTTGGCTGAGTTGTGAATTGGTCCAACCATTCAGGAGAGCAATTTGGAACTATGTCCAAAGGACCATAAAAGTACATACTCTTTGGCCCATGTCTGTATTTTAGTTCTATCCACTAAGTCTGTATCTCAAAGAGATAAAAAAGGAGAGGGGTAATCCTATATGCAAAAAAATATTTATAGCAACTTTTTTGTGGTGGTAAAAAATTGGAAACTGAGGGGATACCTATCAATTGGAGAATGGCTGAAGAAGAAATTGTGGTATATGACTGTAATAAGATATTGTTGTGTAATAGAATATGATGAGTAGGATGACAAATCTGGAAAGAAGTAAGTAGAACCAGGAGAATGTTGTACACTGTAACAGCATTATATGATGAACTTAGAATGTCTTAGACTATTCCCATCAATACAATGATCCAAGACAATCCCAAAGGATTCATGATGAAAAATGTTATCTACCTTCAGAGAAAAAACTGATAGAGGCTGAATGCACACCAGAGCACACTATTTTTCACTTTATTCATTTTTTTATTCAAGTTTCTTCCACAAAATGACTAATGTAAAAATTTTACATGATTTTTACATTATTTAAAATGACATGTGCACATGTATAACCTATATCAGACTACTTATTGTCACAGGGAGAGTCAGGAATTAGGGAGTAAAAGGAGGGAGAATCTGAAACTCAAAAATTCTAAAAACAAATGTTAAAAATTGTTTTTACATGTTATTGGGGGAATATTTTTTAAAAGAGCTCAAATGTCTTCTCCTCATAACAAGGTACTTGAGAAGGACTTTAGTGGGAACATGGAAAACCAACTGAGAATCTTTTCATCATCTAGATGCCAAATTCTATCAGTCTTGCAATGTTTTGTTGCACATATTCATCAAAAGTTACATCAGTTGTTCAAAAATGAACATTATTTTGTTATATGAAATTTTTTTCTTCCAGAGGGTATAGAGCACTACTATAGATACCAGGTATTTTTTCCTCATGGTAGAATTATGTCATCATATTAGTTAACATGTTAGTGTCAGACTTGTCACTAAAGGAAATGGCAAACCACTCCAGTAGAGAACATGGGCAGAAGTCCATGGGGTCATGAAGAATTGGACATGTCTAAAAGTAATTTGAAGGCCAGGACTTTGAGATTTCTAATGGGCCAGACAAACCTCCCCAATTCATATTTGTCCATTGCTTTGGGATTTACTGATCACTCTTATCACAGCAACCCTGAGAGGTAAGTAGTGTCATTATATTCACCTTATAAGAAGAGATGCCCAGGGTCACATTGTCCATAAATATTGCAACTTGGACTCTTTTTAAGCCCAATGTATTTTTCTCTATCTCTACAACATCCCTGACAGGTGATTATTCAACCTCTATTTTAAAACTTTTGGTGATCCTTAAAGAGACAATATGACCCATTGTAGGGCATTCCTATTCAGGCAGGCTTTCCTTGTTTTGATGCAAAATGTGTCACCCTGTAATTTCCACCAATTGGTCCCTGTCTTGACTTCTGAAGTTAACAGATTATTTGAAGACAACTAGCAAATCTTTCCTTCTCCAGGCTAAACATGACCAATTCTTTCAACCCTTCTTCACATGGAAAGTTTTCCAGCCCCTTCATTGTCACGGTCACTTTCCTTTGGATGCTCTCATTTGTCAATGTCCTTTTTACATACCTCGAATTGAATATAAATTCTAGATGTAGTATGACCAACACAGAGTGCAATGAAAAAGATTGACAGTGTATGTGTGCATTTTAACAGCCTTATCAGCCATATTAAGCTTGTATTCAACTAATACTTCTAGATCATTTTCCTATGGATGGCTCCTCAAATTTGTATTTGGATAACTAATTTTTTTAACTTAAACACAGGTCCTTATATTTAATTTGCTTAATTATACAAGCATTTCAGTTTATGGAGATAATTTTTTTAATTTAAATTTGAATTGATATTATTAGCTTTGCCTTTTATTTGTTCCCTCTACAAATCTGACAATAACCATTATTTCTTCTTCTTTTTGACCCCAGAGGAAGGAATTAGGAACAATGAGTAGATATGGCAAAAAAACACACAGCACCAGATACAAGGAAAAATCTTAGTAACAGATTTGGTCAAAAGCCAAGTTACTTCATCAGGAGGTAGTAAGTTACACTGCATGTCATTCTACATAGAACTTCTGATTCACTGGAGGTCTTTAAGTCTATGCTGAATGATCTCTTCTGGGTAATTATATGTTAATCAATCAAATAATCAATATTCATTAAGTGCCCACTATGTGTCAGACACTATGCTAAATTCTGAGGATACAAAAAAAAAACCAATTATTAATCCTGTACATAACTAGCTTTGTATATTTTTATTTGCATGTTGTTTCCCTGAATGAATTGTTATATACAGGATTAATAGGAAATAATTAATACAGAGAAGGCCCTGGTAAGAGGAGTTAGAGAAGGCTTCTTGTGGGAAGGTTGTATTTTAGTTGGAACTTAAAAGTAAGTCAGGGAAGTCCATAGTTGGAGTTGAAGAGGAAAAGGATTCCAGACATGGGAGACAGACAGAGAGAATTCTAAGAACCAAGAGATGTCATGGAATAGTCAGACCAGTGTCACTAGATCAAAGGATATAAGTCAGAAAGTAAGGTGTAAGTTAACTGGAAAGGTAAAAAATCCCCCGGTTTCATTGTGTATCTCTTGTTTTGGTGTTTTTACACATGGATTCTACTTTCTCTTTCTTTATCTGTTGAAGCCATCCTTCTTAAGACCACAAATTGCTGACCTAGTTATCCTCAATCCATTCATGATATAATCCCCCACCCACAGCCCTCCCATTCTTAGGTAAAAAATGATTTCTCCTTCCTCAGATTTCTCATATCACTTTGCCTAGATTTCCCCTTTGCATGCTTCTATTTCACTTAATCAGTCACCAAACCCAGACAACATATATAAACAATTCTCACACATTTATTCATTCCCAGTTTAAGAGAGGCTTCCCTGAGTCTTCCTCTTCTCAATAAACAGTTAAAACTCTCTCTTTTTAATATAATTAATTGTGTCCTTAATTTCTTTTCCATACCCCATACACTATAACCTCTTTGAATCAGGACTGTATTGTATTTTGTTTGTTTCTCTACTGCTGGGAAAGCTCTGTATTTGTGTGAGAATGCTGGGTGGGGATATATGGTATCAATTTTTTAATAAATGTTTATGGAAGTAGGAAAAGAAGGAAGGAAGGAAGGAAGGAAGGAAGGAAGGAAGGGAGGGAGGAAGGAAGGGAGGGAGGAAGGAAGGAAGAAGGAAGGAAGGAAGGAAGGAAGGAAGGAAGGAAGGAAGGAAGGAAGGAAGGAAGGAAGGAAGGAAGGAAGGAAGGAAGGAAGGAAGGAAGGAAGGAAGGAAGGAAGGAAGGAAGGAAGGAAGGAAGGAAGGAAGGAAGGAAATAGAGAGGAAGGAAAAGAGAGAAGAAAGAAAGAAGAGAAGGAAAGAATTCTTATATGGAAATTGGGTGGGGCTAGAAGGAACAAGTAAGGATTTATTTTGAGAAACAGGAAAAAAATACTGAAAATAGACTTCTATGAGGTAGAATAAAGTAATCAGAAATGTGGAGGATTAGAAGAGTAAAAAGGGTAAAGTAAGCTGCATCTAAATATGAAAAGGAAAATGAAAGAAAATAACAGTATATGTTCCAAAGGAGATTTTTGCCTAGCTAAAAGAAGGGTCCTACTTGAGTAGGAGAAGGGTAATTCAAAATCCATTTCTGTTTCTTCCATGAAAGAAACTATGGTGGATCAAGGAAACTTACCACAATGCTGATATTTCCCAGAAATGGAGAGGGGGGAGGAGGTTATTTATTGAGAAGAGGAAGACCCAGGGGATCCCACTTAAAATTGGGAATGAATAAATGTATGAGAACTGTTTGTGTGTTGTCTGAGTTTGGTGACCTGTCAGTTGGAGTATATAGATCAAAGATGTTGTAACATATCAAAGGTTCAGGGAGTTATCAGGTACAGTATTTTCCTAAAGCCACACATGAAAATTGTCTGAGCAAGTCTAAAAGCATAGAAGTTAGGGGAGCTATTAAAAATGGATGGTAAATTGGCCCCAAACCCAGGAAATAGGTGGTAACTTTTAAGTACAGAGTAGTAAGAAATAAGTAGAGCACCGTAAGGATAAGTATTATGGACACTTTGGTCTATGCTATATAAATAACCTGTAATGGGGATGTAATTTCAAAAATGGATACATTTCCTGATGTGGGATGATTTGGGATGAAGGGGGAGTAAATACAGAGACAGAAACACTCTCTAAGTAAGATTCAGCTGGGAGCTTTCCTTTTGCTTTTAACTAGATACTGAGCTCCTCCCTAATCCTTTTACCTCCTGGGGGTTACTCAAGTCTTGTGCTGAGAAATAGCTTCTGCTTAGTTATAGGCAGGAAGCAGAAAGGTCTGAGCCATGTGTGCAGCACACAGAGACTGGGATGTTTGGAAAACATGTTGTTGACTGAGATTATTCTGGCTTCCTTCCCATCAAACAAAAGCCTTCTTATTCATTTCAACTAACTTTTGTTAAACACCCATCATATCCAAATACCTATACTAAGGTTATACAAAGACAAAAAATAAACCAACCATAAGATCATAGACTGCAGCAATATGGAACAACAGAAAGGGTACAGACTCACTCTGAAACCAGACCTGGATTATGTAGGAAGGAAGGAAGGAAGGAAAGAAAGAAGGAAGGAAAGAAGGAAGGAAAGAGGGAGGGAGGGAGGCAAGTTTTGTGGGATCTTAGGCAAGTCACTTACCCAACCTGGGAACATTTTTAAATTTAAAGTTTTTTTTAAAAAGCTTTTAAGTTTAATGTGCATTATTAAAAAAAAAAAAAAAAATCTTCTCCCTTACTTTCTTAAGTCTAGACAATCAACAAAACAATTAAGTCCTGATGTGTAGCACTTGTTTACACTGAAAATTTAAACATCTCTTGGGATCTAGTACAAATTTGTTCTAGCACATCCTTGCATTCCTTCTCCAACAAGTAGAATGGTTTGCCTACATGGTCTAAGAAATCCCTTCCAGTTTTAGATCCATGATTCTAGGAAATTAAAAAAAAAAAAATCCATGAAAAAAAATTTTAAATTGGACTATGGCAGATTGATAAGAAAGGAAATCATATGCCTCATCCAATCCTGCCTAACCTCAGTTAATTTTGATTTCAACTCAATAAATATTCATTAGTTGCTTACTCTATGCAAACTCTTCTGCTCAACATTAAGGATCTATTTGGATCATTCTTCATTGACCAACCATTTTGCACTAGATCTCTATTGCAAGAGGGAAATAACTTTGGCAAGCCTACATCTTTTTATTGTTTTTTTTTTTTAATCTTCCAAGGATTCTTAAGTCATTTGGGCATATGGATTATTGTAAACAAGCTTTTAAGGCATAATTTTTTCTCATAATTGATAAACAATCACAATGGGATCTTATGTTCTCTATGTTTCCCAGTTAATTATAAAGTAAGAAAGCTACAACCGCTAAATATTTCTTGTGAAACTTCTTATTCCCCACAAATAATGCATCAAATATTTTCTTGTTTCCTGCATGGATGATTCATGAAAAAAAAAATTGTCTCTAGGAGAATAAGCATAAAGATAGTCACTGATCTTCATGCATTCATTATTTTTTTTCAATATTAAAAAGGTCTGAGAGGCAGCTAGGTGACTAAGTGGATAGAGCACTAGCTCTGAAGTCAGAAGGACCTGAATTCAAATCTGGTCTCAGACATTTAACACTTCCTAGCTATGTGACTCTGGACAACGCACTTAACCCCAATTACCTAAGGGAAAAAAAAAAAAAAAAGAGTCTGAGACATTTCCATACTTTTGTCATCTTCTCTTTTTGCTACCTTGTATATCAGTTTCTCAATGTTTTCATAGTTATGTTGCCTTTAATATGGATCTACTCAATATATACTGCTTTTCCTTTCTTCTCTGTAATGTCACTTCTGCTTCCTAAGGGACTGCAATGTTAATGTTGAATGTAGGGTACCACTGTCCTTGATGATGAAAATATTTTGTTATAAATGTTTCTACAAATATTTTTCATTTTTCTTTTGTATGTTTTATTATCTTTAAATGCTCTTGGGAAGATTTTGCTTATTTGAATATTTCTTAAGCTTTCTTTAAACTCATTTGACTACTTTTCTCTTCTTTGAGACAATACTGTTCATAAACAGTAAGATTTTACAAATGAGTCTTTATTGTAATCTCATATTGACTTTGGTTGCCATTTCTCCCCATTTGGCACATAAGCAACATATTTGCTACTTAAGGTGCTTTCTGGGTTTTGTTGTTCTATTTGTTATGGCAAATAGTTTAGAATAACTAAACCAGCCTCCTCTTTTCTCACATTTGCATCCAAGTCACTAAGCATCAAACTATATGCTAATTCTATTTTGAAGATGTTATCAAGTTTCTCATATAATATCTCTATTAATTCTGTTATAATTTCATTCAGAAGTTTAACCATTGTAAACTATATATATCAAGAATGTCAAGAATTATTTGATTCAACTCCTCCAGCAAAAAATAAACTGATTGGTCCCTGGATAAAGATCTCACATTTAAGGACTGACAGTAACATTAAAGATTATTAATCTTTTAAAAACATTGTGATTTTTAGCATTCTCTGCTCCTTTTCCTACAACCTGAGGGCATCTCCAGTCATTGATCTATATCTTGCCATTGGACCCAGAAAGCTAAGGAGGAGAGAGTGAGGTTGATGACATTGCACAACTTAAATTCAATTCACTTGCAAGTCATGGTATTACTTCCTTGCTATTGTGGTCCTCTTCAAGAACAAGGGAAAAGTGGTGGACTTGGCTCTTTTCAACAATGAAGTGATTCAAGGCAATTCCAATAGACTTGTGATGGAAGAGAGAGAACTATGGAGACTGAATGTAGATCAAAGTATAGTATGTTCACTTTTTTGTTGTTTGTTTGTTTGCTTGTTTTTTTTTTCCTTTCTCATATTTTTTCCTTTTTGGCCTGATTTTTCTTGCACAGCATAATAAATATGGAAATATGTTTAGAAGAATTGCACATGTTTAGCCAATATTGGATTGCTTGCTGTCTTGGGGAGGGGAAAGAGGGATAGAGGGAGAGAAATTTGGAACGTGAGGTTTTGCAAAAGTAAATGTTGAAAACTATCTCTGCATGTATTTGAAAAAATAAAATACTATGAAAATTTTTTTTAATTTTAAAGAGAACAAAGGAAAAACAACCACAACAACAACAATTCTACTACAGTCACTATAGAAACAAAAGAGAACAACTCAGCTGAAGGCCATTTTAAAGAAATTGTTCTTTGTTCCATGGGTATCTATTAGCCAAAAAAAAAAGAAAAAAAAAATCATCCCTGGGTGATCAGCCTACTGCTTATGTGTCTCTCCATAATCAGCTGGGTAGAAAACAGTCTGTTGCTAGGGCTATACCCTTTATTTTTCTAGTATTCTATAATCCCTTTTAGTGTGGTTGAATGTTTTGGAATTTATATTCTGCTGACATAGCCTTTGAGAGACAGCCTGTGCTAAGTGCTTTATAATTACTATGTTATTTGAAGTTCACAATAATCCTTACCTCTCAGGTATCATTATTATCCCCATTTGACAGTTGAGAAAACTGAGGCAAACAGAGATTGAGTGATCTACCTGTCACACAGCTAGTAAGTGTCTGAGGTTGAATTAGTACTCAGGACTTCTTGACTCCAGGACTTGCACTCCAAAGTCAGCTCCATGTCATAGCATCAGAATAGAACTGTGTGTGGTATTATGATGTTTTCCACAATTTGCTTTGGGGTAAATCCCTATTGCTGGCTGGTCTTCATGTAGCAAAACTCTAGAAAAGGAGGAGGTAGAATCCAGTGGAAGGAGTTTTCTACCATTTTTTATGCCTGAGAGTTTAATTTCAGAGCATGGGATGAGCATCGACAAACCCTAATTTTGTGACCTCCTTGGATTTAGAATTATATGGGACTATAAAGATCATTTAAGTGAACAGTGAATTGAGGCTTAGAGAAACTGACTTACCCAAGAGCACTTGTAAGTGCCCAAACCAGCCCTAGAGTCCAGGTTCTCTGATTCTGATCCAGGGAGCTCCTCCCTTTCCATTGGTGCCATTACATCATGATCCCTCTGCCCGTGGCCTCGTTCCAGCCAGCTGCGCCTTTGCCCTTGTTTCAGACACAACTGAAGAGCTACAGGCTGTGAAGAGTTTGTATTAGGTGACATAAGGGAAGAGTTGAGGTTTTTTGTTTTGGTTTTTATTCTTGGCCCTCTCTCATGATCCCCCAAGCCCTGTTTGAGACTGCCTGAGCAATTGTTGAGCCTGTTAGTACAGATTCACCGGACACTGGAAGGAAAAGGCTGGATGTCTTTTTTCTCCTTTGTTCTCTAGATCTACAGAATAATTGAGTTTGAGTAACTGTCCTTCCTCCCTGGTGACTTTTGGAGGCAGAGAACCCCCAGGACTCCATCTGCCCAGCCCTGCTGTTTAACCCATATGGGAAGCAGATGTGGCAGAGTGTGCTACTGTGGCCCTGGTGAGCAGCTCATCCAGGGCACTTTTTTCCCATAGAATCCAGATCAGAAGATCATGTCTGTGTTTTTTATGCCAAAAATGTCAGAAAAAGTGAAGGTAAAAATAATAATCTAGGAGTTTGAGATTCCTAAAAGCTCAAGCTAAAATGCAATGTACATGGGAAGTTGGATTGCTTTGGTACCTCATGTCCAAGGCTAAGGAGGGAAGAGTCCCATTGTCTCATACCTGATCAAAATATATCTGCAGCTCTTAAGCCACATCTTAGAAAAAGTTTTAGTGGAACAAAATCCAGGAGAGAATTAATAAAATGGGGGAATAGTTAGATGGTGCAGTGGATAGACCACTGGTCCTAGAGCCAGGAGTATCTGGAAATTAATGGGATAGCAAAGAGTCTGGAGGCCATGCTATATGAGCTGGACATCCAGGTGACACAGTGGATGGAGAGTTGGGCCTGGAGTCAGCTGAGTTCATTTGATCTCATATATACACTAGCTGGTTGACCCTATATAAATCCTTTAACTTCTCCTTGTCTCAGTTTCCTCATCTGTAAAAACTGGGATAACATTTACTTCACAGGGTTTTTGTGAGAATCAAATGAAATATTAATTACAAAGTTCTTTACACAGTACCTGACCCATAGCAAACATTATACAAATGTTAACTATCACTATTATTATCATTATGTAAGGATAAGTTGAAAGAATAAGAGATATTATACTTTAAAAATATTTTTCAGGGATCTAAATAGCCGTTGTGTTATGTGATTTGATTATATGATTCGGCTTGACTCTAGTGGTCAACAGTAGGAATAGTGGTCTGAAGTTGCAAAGTGGCAGATATAATAATTGTATTTATACACAATCAATAATTGCCTAAAGCATTTATATGATCACCAAATGTCTATCAATAACTATGAGCAGGGACATCCAGTGCAAAATTCAGATTAAAGAAGGTTGCCCTGAGAATGATGAGGTCCTCCACTTTCTTATTTATGGATATCAAAGTGAAGATCAACAATTGCCTCAAGTTCCAAATATTGTAGAAAACCCAGGAAGAGATTGGAACCATATAGATAGATTCTTTATCTACATAAAAATGTCCATTGCCTGGATTTCTACATGCATTTTAATGGACATCCTATAGAATTTGTCTAACAATATGTTTATTTGGCTACAGATAGTACGGATGAATAATGAAAGGTTCCTTTTTTTATTTTTTTAATAGCTTTTTATTTACCAGACATATGCATGGGTAATTTTTCAACATTGACCCGTGCAAAACCTTCTGTTCCAAATTTTCCCCTCCTTCCCCCCACCTCCTCCCCTAGAAGTCAGGTAGTACAATGCATTATACAGGTTATTCCAAAAGTCTTTTTCAGTCATTTTTTTAGCTATATCAGACTCTTTATGACCCCACTTAGAGTTTTCTTGGAAAAGATCCTAAAATAGTCTGTCATTTCCTTCGCCAATTAATTTTACAGAGGAGAAAACTGAGGCAAACAGAGTTAAGTGACTTGCTTAAGGACATATAACTAGTAAGTGCCTGAAGCCAGACTCAGCACTCTATTCACTGTACCACCTACTTATTTCTCACTAAAGATAAAATAGAAAAGCACTAACATTTTTTGCAGCATCTTATATGTTAATGAGACATGAAACATAATTGTCTCTGAAGAATTAAAGATGAGTACCAAATATAGGGCAATGGAGAAGTGCTTGCTGCTTGTGAAAAGGCTGCAATATAATAATCATGAAAAATTCCAGACAAAAAGAGAAATAAAAAAATGTCACTAAGAAATTATATAGTAGGAAGAGATGATGGGCTACTTATATAGTAAGAGAAAGATATCAGGTAGACAGTCAAAGGGCTTCCATGGGTATTGAAATATTGGGAGAGAGTGAGGAAGACTTTAGCCATAATGAGTGAACTGCCTGTGGTGATATTTGGAGAGAATGTGGACAAGAGCTTTATAGGCTGGGTAGGTATAGATGAGTTAGGACCCCCATCTTTGTAAGGACCTCATAAACCAATGAGGTCACAGATCATTTTGAGCACTGAGCATTAATAATGAGTAAAAGGGATAATTCACCTTTTTGTAGTGCTTTAAGACTTACCGAGCATTTTCTTCATCAATAACCTTGTAACACAGTGCAGGTGTTGTTCCCATTTTACAAATAAAGAAATCAAGAGTAGGATGTAGAGGGCTATAGATATTGGGGGAACTTTTGGTGAGGTATAAGACCCTTCAGCCCAGAGGGAACCAGTTGACAATGTTTGGTTCGGCTCTCATCTGCCCTTGGGCATCTCAGCTTTTCTGAGAAGTCACTGGGGCTGGCCCCAATATCCTCCAGAGAGCTAGTCTGGATGGTATATTCTAGGGGCTCTAGAAAACAGAGTACATTTTGGCACCCCAACTTGGAGGTTCAAGAAAGCACACTATACTAGGAGACTTCTTCATGGTCACTATTAGTGTCTGCAGGAGGATTCAAATTCAAGGCCTAACTTCAAGTTCATTATACCTTCTCTATAAATGCCATACTCAAAGATTCCATTTGAGAAAAAACTCTTACTTAATGATGAATAACAATAGAATGGGCTGCTGAAGAGATAATCAGGTCCTTCCTCATCATTGCATCTCTGTAGGAGGAGGCTGGTCAGCTGAGGGCCTGAGATGTTGGATGGGGTTTTCTGACCTAGTGAGATAAATGACTCTGGGTATCCATTCCCAATTTCTGATTCTGGGAAAATAGTTAAAATTCAACATAGGCAGGGAGAGTAAGGAGAACAAGGAACCTTCAGAGGAGTGTGCAGGGCTTCCCTCTCCCATCTTCACATTGGAGCCATTGCTACATGCCATATAACATCTCTATTGGGTAGTCTTTGGCACCTGCTTTTTGACCTTTTTTTAGGACCAGAAGCAATGTCTGTTCTGAAGATAGCTCTCTCTGGAAGTCCTCCAGTGTCTGGGGCCTGTCTTCGGGGTATCTTGTATAAAGTGGCTTGCCTCATAAAAATACACAAGGTCTTGTGTTTTCCTTCTGCTGAGTCACCATCTTCCAAGGTGAGCCTTACCATTAATTTGCCCACTCTTGACATTTTTTTGTGAGCAGCCCAGGAGCCTCCAGGATGCTGTTCTCAGATAAAAGTTGTTATGCTGTCAAGCAAAAGTATCTCCCTCAGCCAGTTGGAGAGAGATCCCAAATAGCAGAAGAATCTGATGTTAAACTGATACTGTGCTGTTCAACCTTCGCCAAAGCTATCTTGGCTTGTTGACCCAGTTTTCCTCCCTTGGTTAAAACAGGCTCTGCTCTCCCTGGCTAGATATGCAGTTCCCCAGCTCATAATGCCTGCTCTGTGTGAGTCCCAAGTCACTGCATTCAGATCCATAGGATTGCTACTTTGTGCTCTTTTGCATCTCCATTCACTTACAAGCCCCTGGTTTCTGTGTCATATTAGCCCATGAGTCCCAGGGCACATTATAAATTCCATAGTGGCATGGAGTGCCCTGGGGGAACATCCAGAGTTAGAGACCGGCTTTGAATTTATTTTTGAAATGAATAGTCATCCCACATGCTAATGCTTCTTGTCTACCAAAAAAATATCTGGTTGGGAATAATCTTCCATTCATTCCCATCCATTTTATGTTGTCTCAGAAATAGCAGAAATTGGTGGCATTTGGGCTGCCATGAAGAATTTAAGTATCCCTTTTATAGCTACTATAAAGAAAAGCCTTTGCCCTTCTGTGTGGTAGTGGGAAGAGTCCTCAATTTAATTATTTACATGTTGTAAATGTATATTCCTTAAGGCAGGGATGGGGTCTTTGTCCTTTTTGGCATCCCCAGTGTTTAGCATATGTTTGGCACATAGTGAGTGCTTAATAAATTCTTGTTGACTGACTAATTGACTAGACTTGGAAAAAAGAGAGCCTTAAATCTGAATCTGACTCCCATCACTTTGTGACCATGAACAAGCTATTTAACCTCTATCATCCTCAGTTTCCTTATCTGAAAATGAGGAATAATAATACCTGTCAATCATATCTACCTGGAAGTCTTATTAAGAAGATCAAAAGACAATGTGCATAAAACATTTGCAAACCTTAAAATTTTCTATAAATACCAGTGATTATTATTCCTTTGTTTTTTAAAGTGTCTCTAATCCTTTCACACTTCTCATTTTGAAGTCAAAATATTTGGGCTCCATGACAGACAAACCGTATGACCCCAATTATGTCATGTGCTTTCTGTTTCAATTTATCTCTTTGTAAGTAGGTAAGATATGGGGTTGGGCATCTAGGTAGTGTAGTGGACAGAGCACTGAACATCTAGGTGATGCAGTGGATAGAGCACTGGGCATCTAGGTAGTGTAGTAGATATAGCACTGGGCTTGGATTCAAGAAGACTCATATCCCTGTGTTCAAATACCACCCCAGACACTAAACTATGTGAACCTAGACAAGTCACTTAATTTTGTTTACCTCAGTTTCCTCGTCTGTAAAATGATTGGGAGAAAGAAATGACAAACCACTCCAGCGTCTTTGCCAAGAAAAGCCCCAATGGGATCACAAAGAATTATATTCAATTGAAATGATTCAACAGCAAGATGGGGATGGCATTATCTAAATCCTATCAACATTGTGGAAAAATTGTAAAAACAAATCTAAGAACATCATAAATATTCTGAGAAATCAAAGAAAATAGACATGTAAATATGCATCCAAATTGAGCAAACATTTATTGGGCATCTGGGCTCAGAATTAAAGTTTTAAAAAGACCATCCTGCTCTCATGGAGCTTAATTACATTGCAATAGATGGAATGTTTAGCATTATTTTTCTGCTGAGAAAAGTAAGAGGGAGAGGAACAAATCTTTATTAAATATCTACTATGGTAAATTCTTTACAAATATTTTCTTATTTGACCCTCATAACAGATCTGGAAAATAAGTCCTATTCCTATCCCCATTTACAGTTAAGGAATTGAGGAAAATAGTGGTTAAATGACTTGCTGATGGTCATACAGTTGGAAATGTATGAATCCAGATTTGAATTCAGTTCTCTCTGACTAGGTATCTTCACCTAAATAAACTTTCTCAAGATGAAGATGCCTGGCCTGCATTTGGCTATGAAAGATTAGACTTTCAGGAGAGAGTTAGGGTTGGATCTGTATTTGTAGGTTGGAACATGCATCTCAAAGCTCCTGGTTGCATCTTCCAATATGGAGAAGTTTGGGAATCTGTTTCTGGGAGAGTTGGGATGACATCTAATAGAATTACTTTTGAGCATATGTAGGTGCTCTGTAACTGGTTTTGGTCTGGTCAGCTGATAGAAAACAGTTTCTTCTCCCCAAGAGTTCATCATCTAATGGAGGAGACAATATGTCCAAACAAAATATAGACATAATAAATTGGAACTGGTCTCAGTGGGAAGGCACTAAGATTAAGGAGTTCTGGGAAAAGCTTCTTGCAGAAAATGGGGACGTCAGCTGCAACTTCAAAGATGCCAAGGAAGCCAGAAGGTAGAAATGACAAAGAAGAATATTTCAATTGCAGAAGATCAGTGAAGACACTTGGCATTAGGAGCTCGAGTGTCATGTGAAAGAAAGAACATTACTGGATTACTGATCTAAGGCCAGAAAAGTGGGGAAGGTCCATTCTATGAAGGCTGTCAATCAGAGTATTTTATATTTGAATCTGAAGGTGATAAAGACTCATGGGAGTTTATTGAATAAGAGGATGACACATGATGAGATCTGCACTTTAGGAGTATTGTTTGGAGTAAAGAAACTAGAGGGATGGATTGGAAAGAGAAGAGACTTTGTTACCCTAAACAGGTCACTTAACCTGTGTGTCTCAGTTTCTCTATCTGTAAAATCAGGAAGTTAGACTCAGTAGTCTATATCATTCATTCCAGCTCTAAACCTGTGAACCCAAGATTTTCTGAACTGGATTTTTTTCCTTTCTCTCTCTCTCTTTTTTTTTCTTAATTGTAAGGAATGGCTTTCTGGGTTGAAAACACAAGATATCACTAAAATGTTTTCAATGAAGAAGTAAAACAAACTGACTTCTAACCTAGAGCTTATGAAACCCTCGGTGCTTTGATAGAATGGCTCAGGAAAAGGAAGATAAGACTCATACACTTTCTAATTTCTATTGTGCATAATTATTGGTATTGAAAGGTATGGAAACTGACTATATTCCCTGTTCCTACCTTCCCATCCTCCCTTTCCCCCTCTCACTCATTTTATCCTGTGAAGAGTCGAAAAACACAAAGATTTCTGATGTAAATCTATGCCTAAATTGTAATTTTACTACTTTCTACTTACCTTTCTTTCCCCCCTAAGACTCATTTTCCCCAAGATAAATGCTCAAATGAGATAATACATAAAAAGTGCTTTGTAAGTCATAAAAAATTATATAAATTCTAGTAATGATGATTACTATTGTTATTATTATTATATACTTAACATATTTGGGAATTGTTGCTGAGCAAAGCCCTATAGAGAGTCTGACAATATAGCTTTTGTAAAGTCTAGAACATCTAAGAAAAATATTGTAGTGATGGATCCTCTATGGAGTCAGCAGTCAGAAGAAAACATAATATTCTTTGCCATTGTTTAGAGGAAACCTCATACATTACTGCCTTTTACATCCAGGTATAAACTAGGTATTTCCTCCAAGTCAGTTTCTTTCTGATCCTGCATTTAGCACAATTCTTAAACTTTTTGGTGTCATAGCCTCTTTTGAAGCTTATGAAACCCTTTCTCTGAATAACATCTTTAAATGCATAACATAAAAATGCACAGGATTACAGAAGAAACCAATTAGATGGAAATAAAGATGTAATTGGATGCTGTTGTTTTTTCCTTTCCACATTCTCAGACTTCTTGAAATCTATCCACATAGAGGTCCCCAGTTTAAGAAAGCCTGGTTTAGAGTTAAGATCAGAGGTGAGACTCAAACCCAAACCAGAGTCATCAGCCAAGAGTACACAAAAGGCTTGAAAAAGTCCTCTTGGCTTTTCTCTCCCGGGTTCTTCAGTTCCACTCTTCTCTAGGGTGATTTTGTGATTTGGACGATAGTTTCCGGTCTGAGATGTAACTCACACAGTTTAACATAGCGAAAGGAAAGGAAATGAGATAACAGGCCAAATATAATTACAGAGGCTGTAGCTCAGACGGAAGCACCAAGCCAAGTACAGACCAGGAAAATGAAAGACCTTCAGTGACTGTGATATTGAGACCATCTGGAGAGCGTTTGGCAGCCGAAGGAATGGAAAAAAGAAAAAAAAAAAAAGGAAAGAAATTTGGGGATGCAGAATGAGGCAAAGAGGAGGGGAATGGCAACATTTCACATCCTCATCAATAAGATCCTGTTTAAAAGTCCCAGTGCAAGTCCAAACAATTAGGCATTATTAAGATGCAAAAGGTACAACCAGAAGTGAGCCTGAATGATTCAGGTCCTTTTCTAAAGGAAAGGATCACTGTGACTTTTTAAAGAACAAATAACCAGGCTCAGGATGACAGAATCAAAAAACTGGAAAGACCTGAAGAGGTCATTCAATCCATTCCCTCTCCATCCAAATATTGGATACTGAAACTTAGAAAAAAGTGCCTTCTTGCTACTCCCACCCCCTCCAAAAGGCTGTTTCCTTTATCTAAAGTGCCTTTAGAAACCCTAGTAAGTTTTAGTGCATTGTGGATTTACACTGTGGTTGAGATAGGTTCCGGGAACCAGCCTCTAAGCACAAAGCCTCTGAAATTCTAGTACTGGGTTGGTGCCAGTAATCAAGGGCATAGAAATTACTATTGAGAGAGAAACCCATAAAACACAGATTATAGAAGGGTTTCACAAATCTACTGGGGGCAACTGGATTTTAGGAGATGACAGAAGGATGGCATTAATAGTCAAATTCAGCAAACTAAGTAAAAATATCTTGTACTCACATTATCTTGCAGAAAGCCTTTGTTACAGATCTTATATACAGGCAGATAGCTGCTAACCAATAAAGTGGGCTGTTTTGGTGGAAAGACAAGGTTCTTGAAGGAACCAGTCTGCAATAACATTGCATTAATATTGTACCCTCACACCAACTTTGCTACATACATATACAAGACGTATAATCCACAGGAGCTAAAATCACTGTATCCAGTCATTCAACAACCATTTATGAAGAATCAATGTGTAAAACTTTGTGCTAGATACAGGGGAATATAAAAAGTTCATTGAGACAAGGTTCTGTCCAGGAACTCACAACTTTGCAGATAAGACAAATATCCAAAAGTTATGATGGGAAGGGAGAAAGGAATAAGAATTTATATTGTACCTATTGTGTGCCAGGAACACATAAATATTATGTCATTTAATCCTCACAAATGACCCTGACAATAGATAACTATTATTATTACCATTTTATAGTTAACAAAAGTGAGGCAAACATAGATTAAGTGATTTATTGTTGTTTAGTCATGTCTGATTCTCTGTGGCCCCATCTGGTTATAGGGTTTGCCATTTCCATCTCCAGTGGATTAAGACAAACATAAGTGACTTTGCCCAGGTTCATGAAGCTAGATTTGATCTCAGGGCTTCCTGACTCTAGCCCCAGTATTCTACCAATGGAACCACCCACCTATTTACACTAGTCAATTGATTTAGGATTATACAATAGCAAGTATTCTATGCATGTTTTTATCTAATTCATGAAATAAGATGTTGCACAACATAGGAGGGCCAAGGACAGATACTTGGGGCATTTCACTAGAAATTTCATCTCAAATTGACATAAAGCTACTACATTTCAAGTCTAATCATTCAACCATATCCAACTTTACTAAGCATCTAATCCAGATTTCTCCATTTTTTTCTCTTGAGGATAAAATGAAAAACTCTATTAAATACTTAGTTGGAATCTAAGCATACTATGTCATTAATATTCCCCTAATACATCATCCTGGTTGTCTTGTTTTAAAGAGTGAGGTTAGTATGGCATGACCTATTCCTTATAAAGCCATATTCACTTAGAGTGAGCAATTTTTCCTATTCTAGGTACTCACAAGTCATCCCTTAATTAATGTCTTCTAGAATTTTTCCAGGAATTGAAGTCAATCTTCTGGTTCATGGTTTGCCTAATATATTTTCTACTTTTTAAAAAGGGGCCATATTTGGCCTTTTCTGTTCTTTATCATCCCTTAAATTCTCCATAATATTTCCAAGATTGTAGAAAATAGTTGGCAGGCACCATTTCATCCAATATCATGTAATTCATCTGAACCTAGTAAATTGAATTTATTAAAGGCATCTAAATGCTTTCTGACCATGTCCTCATATTCTATGGATTTCTACTCCCTATTGACCATCTTTGTTCTACCCTTTTCCATTTAATGAGCATTCTCCTAGGAAGAGAAAAGAGAAGCAATAGGCAAGTTGAATAGTATAGCCTTACCATTCACCTTCATCTGTTATCATTATCTCATTTATTTCATACAGTACATCTCATCTCTTTTTTGATCCTTCTTCTGATCCTAGCATAATTTTAAACAGACCGACAGGTGGACCCTCTTTTTTGTTGTTTTAGCATTAATAACAACCTTGGGTCTCTGGAACTTTAGTACTACTATTTTAAATCCATCCTTTGTTATTTAAACTTGCTTCTATCTTCTATGCATTTCTTTCTAAAAACTGAGTTTCATGAGGCAGCTAGTTGGTGAAGTGGATAGAGCACCAGCTCTGAAGTCAGGAGGATTTGAGTTCAAATGTGATCTTAAGACACTTAACACTTCCTAGTTGTGTGACTGGGCAAGTCACTTAACCCCAACTGCCTCAGGGGAAAAACAAACAAACAAACAAACAAACAAACAAACAAACAAACAAAAAAAAAACCTGAGTTACATAATGAGTTTCCTATGCCTCCGCATCCACATCCACATCCACAACAGTCTCTTAGATAGCTTCTCTTTCCAACTACTGCTTCCCCCAGCTCCTATAGAATCATTTTTGTCTTCAGAATTTCATTCTTGACAATTAGGCTGATCTCCTGTAGAAAAGAATATGCTTTAAGACCAAGCCCAATCTTTCCATATACTCTTTGAAAACTGTTCTCCAGATATCTAGGATATATCTGTCAGACTATACTTGGCTTCCCTCTATTGTGAGCTCTATGATGAAGTCAGCTTTTGCCCCTAAGTTTCCTGTTTTTTCTACTTCAACAACCAAGTCCTCTCTGGTGGTGGAAATCAGGTCCAGAATAACATTTTCCCTTGTTGCTTCTGCTACCTGTAAAGGTTCAATGGAAAAATTTTCCTGCAATGAATGTTGAGACTTTTAAATGTTATTTTCTTTAAAAAAAAATAAAAGGTCCATATGGACTTGATCTATTTTCTATTTGAATATATCCATTATTTTTATGAAAATCAATTTATAGATATATATATATATATATATATATATATATATATATATATATATACACATTCTGATTTTTACACATCATTCTTCTGGAATCTACTCAAAATATAAAGATAGGCTACCAATGTTAAAAGAAAGAGAACTGATTAATTGAGGTAATAAGGGGGTGGGGGATGACAAAATCTCTACAAGGACTTGAAGAAACTATGCTGTAATGACCACTCCCCAAACATTCTGCGGCAGACATACTGCTGCAGACAGCAAAATAGCCCCAAGACAAGAATGTGGGCAGCCACAGAATTCAATTTGGAGTAATTAATATCTACCTGGGGGAAGGACAATAAAAGTGAAGCTGACAGGCCAATTTGGAATAAAATAGGTCAGAACACTCAGAAATCCTCTCTGGATTCATGTCATTGCTGCATTGCTAGAAAAATATTCATTCATGCTGCACACCTGCCCTTTCTATCTACTTTCATGGAGAATAATTGATGGCTCTGAGGGTCCTATTTCGGATGTCTCAGTTTTGTATTTGGAAACTACAGCAAACATGAGACATTTTTCATCAGATGCATCTTAACCCCTTTCCTACAAACATCACTCCTTTGCTCAAAAGCTTCAACGACTTTTATGTTGCCTAAAGGATAAAGTCTGTGCTCTTCAGAGATCTGGCATGAAAGTCTCACCGTAATCCTGCTCCTTCTAGGCAGAACGTTATGGTGGACAGAATACTGGATTCGTGACAACCTACATTCAAATCCCACTTCTGCTACCTGGTGACAGTTGGAAAAGTCATCTACCTTCCCTGAGCCTCAGGTACAAAATGAGGTGGGGAAACAGGGCGAGGGGATCTTGAAAGTCTTTTTCAATCCCCGCAGTCTATGGTTCTGGGTCTTTCCAATCTGTTCTCTCACTACCCAAACATTCTGCTCCACTTAGATTGTTTCACTTGCTACTTCCCAAACACATCCTGCATATTTCCACCCCTTTACCTGCTGTTCCCCTCTCTCAAAGTATCTTCTTTTCTACTTTGCCAAGATCTTACTCAGCTTCCATTTCCCCTAAAAAGTTTTACAGTGACCTCAGCTCTTGATGATCACTCCCTCATATAAATTTCTATTTATTGAAGCCATCATGGAAGCATAAGAACTTTTCCTCCTACATGGTTTCCCCAGTGACCATGCGCTCATATCCCATGCATCTCTTCCCTCAGCTAGAACCCTGTCACCATTGTGATCTCCCATGAGCCTTTCTCCCCCTACTATCCTCCCAATTTCCTGCTTCTTCATTTTGGTTAGGTTGTCAGCTATGCTGCTGGGATGTGAGTTAGACTCTCTAACCGAATGGACCACCCTCACCTCAGTACAGTGGGATTTGGCCCTGAGTAGTGAATATGAATAATTGTGATGGTGATGATGATAGCTAACTTTTATGTAACATGTATAGGTACCAGTCACTCTGCTAATTGCTTTATAAGTGTCATCTCATTCGATTCTCACAACTCTGCAAGATAAATGCTATTATTATCCCCTTTTTTATCCTCCTAATAGCAAACTCCTTAGCAGTGAGACCCTAAAGCCTTTGCAAGGTACATCCTTGGATCATGGATTCAGCACCTTAAAGGCTCCTGAGTCTAATCCCCCTTCCCATTTTACAGATGAGGAAAAGTAGCTTCCTCAGGTCACAAAACTCAGAAGTGTCTAAGGCAGGATTTAAACATAGGCCTTCTGAACACAAAGTCCAGTGCCCCAGCCACTGTTTACCATGGACCCAAGCTCTTTATTTAGGCTTCCCACCCACTCCACCTGAATTGGCTCCGAGGACCAGAATTTCTAATTGCAGTTCTGGCCCTTACTGCCTGAACTATTCCTTGAAAACCTAGGAGATGCTTAGTTTTCTGTCTATAATTGGGGCATAAACTTCTCAGAGGGTGAGGCCATGTCTTTGACTTTTTAAAGGCCAATTCTCTAAATGTTCTACTGTATCTTTCCCACAATAAAGACATGGCAAGAGGAGGCAGAAGGAGAATATTTTTCTTCTTTCTCCTTTTTCTCACTCCTGCTAGTCAAACAGGAGTTATAATTGAGTATGAAGGCTGGACTCATCTGTTCTAGATTGGGGAAAGCAAATCTAATTGGAGAAAATTGAGATGTGCATCTTTCAAACACGGTACTGGACTTACACAGTACCTCAGTGGCAAGGCTGAACTCTCAGTGGCAGACCAGCTGCTCCTAGACCCCAAGAAAAAGAGTGGAGGGGCAGCTAGATGGCAGAGAGGATAGAGCAATGGAATTAGGAGGACCTGAGTTCAAATTCAGCTTCAGATACTCAACACTTACCAGCTATGTGACCCAGCTGTGTGTCACTTAACCCTATTTGCCTTGCAAAAATCAAAACGGTAATAATGGAAAAAAAAAAAAAAGTGAAGAGGGGAAAGGTCAAGTAAATAGTTTATCTCCGCAGCCTTTCAAATATTTTTTTGAACCCATGTCCCACCTTTTGCTTCCTCTTTTTTGAATCAGAGAAACCCTATGTCTTCATGTAACTGTCTGAAGACTTTTCTGTGCCCTGACCTCATTTTGATCTCAGCATAATTCCCATATAGCTCATAGGAACACAGCTGATAATAATGATTCACATCTATAATGTGCTTTCCCCACAATATCCTTGTGGGGTAAGAAATTATAATTATTCCTGTTTTATAGACAAGCCTCAAAAAGTTGAAGTATTTTTGCCTCAGATTAAATAACTGTTAAATTCCAGAACCATGATTTAATTCAGGATTTGCTGATGCTGGGTCCATTACTCATTCTGTGGTGACACAGAGAAGTTGTTTCTTGCCAATAGTCACCCAGCTAGTAAGCATTGAAAAAGAATTCACAGCCAGTCTAGTAAATATCTGTTCAGGAATACTGCACAGCTGAGTCTGGGTTACCAAATCACCACCAACAACTTTCCTATTAATGTCACGAGACTTGGATTTGAGTTTGAGCTCCATCATTGATTAGCTAGGAAAATCATTCCTTCTCTCTGAGTCACAGTTTCTTCTGCTATGAAAAGGAGATCAGAATTTCCCAATGTTATTATGAGAAACAAATGTGATAAGTTATATAGATTTCTCCATAAACCTTATAGTACAATAAAAATCATCATTCTTGTTCTTATTGTCATATTCAATTTAATTTGACAAATATTCACTTACTAAACATTTCAGTGGGTCCTCTATATATGTCAACAGGACTAGGCCCTTTTTAGTCAATCTCCAATTATATCTTCTATGTACAAGAGGTAGTACCACATCCATGTGATTCACAGAATTTCTATATCAAAGACATTGTTGTAGGCACTGTGAATGCAATGGAAAAATTAAAATGACCCCTGCCCTCAAGGAGGTTACATTCTACCCTAGAGTACTGCATTTTCTATATAAGGTCTTTTAAATAATTTTCCAACATAGCTGCAATCATACCCAAGGGATGCCTAAAACATACCTCACTGGCTCTTCCTATTAAAAAGGATGAAAGTGTGATAGAGGAATACCAACAGAGCCCCTGCATTGTTCCTTTTCCTATCTTCCCAACATTCACTCATGGGCAGAACTGAGGAAGGGGGAGAATAAATTAAACATCAAACATAGCCATAGCAATTGCTACCCATTTCTTCAGAAGCCTTAATTTGGATTTCTTTGGTATCTCCATCATGCCCCCAGTATAACACATCATTGGTAAACCACATTGTATTGCAAGATCTCATCAGCTTTATTATTCACATTTCACCCATACCATGTCCCCTCTGACTAAAAAATGGAGTCATAAACTCCTCCATTTAAGGAAGGATAATTGTTAGGATTACTAAGTGAGAACTGAGGTTGTCTGGACAGTGACAAGGTGAGAACTCAGGTTTTCTGGACAATTACAAGGTGAGAACTCAGGTTGACTTGATAGAGGGGGCAAGCTCATTGGCTGGGGTGGTTCTTCCCAGAAGCCCTTGCATTATGCCACGCCCATTCTCTGGGAGAATAAAAGAGAGGACTCTCAGAGAAAGAAGAAGACTCTCTGCATTACATCAGGCCTGACGGGGCTCTCTGCAGGAAGGGAAGTCACTTCTTTGGACAAGAGTTAACAGCAACTGCCTGGAGACAACGGTTCGTTACAGGAAGAAGAATCTGTCGGAGAGATTTGAGTAGACACAGCAGATCTCTTCCCAGAGAGTGATCCAGCAGCTTCTAGAGACGACAGCTCGCTACAATTGGCGTCCACACGTGGGGCAAGGACTTTTGCTTATCCTGACAAGAGGAGCTAGACCAGACCTTTGCAATTTGGCGCCCGAACAGGGACAGACACAGTCCTGATTCCAGTGGAAAAGCTTCCGATCTAGATCTCAGTCTCTCTGACCCAGAACCGTGAGTAACGAGGAAACTTTGTTAAAGATTAAGTGAGCGTGCTAATAGATAAATAAGGAACTTAACTTGTTAAGGGCTAAACCAGGAATCTCTTATAGCTGAAATGGGACAGATGTTAGCTATATTCAATCCCTGGACCTCAGCCGACTCATCCCCAGCCCCAGAAGCAACCTCAGCTCCACCCTCATTCAGGAGTGGTACTATAGAGAGTATAATCAAGATAATTGAGGAGCAGAGTTTACTTGTAACCTGGGTACAGATTGCTAAACTCTTGGCTGCATTAAGATGCACTTCCCCTTGGTTCTTAGAGGAAGAAAAGATAGATGTAGATAAATGGAAGCTAGTGGGATATGAAATGAAAGAATTTCAAGCAAAAAATGGGCCTCGTTCAATTTCTGCAGAAGTATTTTATATCTACAACATAGTTCAATTAGCCTTAAACTATCAAGCAAGTTGTAGGAGAAGGAAAAGTTCTAAAAATGAACAGAGGAGGAAGTGTGAGGATAAAAGGAAAGATCAAGATCTTGCCCTAGAGCAAGAGGATTTAAATGAGGAATTATGGTATGATTCTCTTGAAGAAGCTTCAACCCTGCCTAGAGAACAGATTATTGACAGGCCCACATCAACCCCAGCTTCAGAGATGGAGGAAGAAAGAGGGGAAGAGGCAGAAACACAAACTGAATTGCCTGTGAAGAAGCCTAAGCCTATGACAAGATTAGAAAAAGCATTGGTTAAAGCTAAGAGAGAAGGACAGGATATAAGTGATTTTATACATGCATATCCTGTGATTGAAAATACTGACTCTGTAGGTAAAAAAAGGAGAAGATATGCACCTTTAGATTTGAATACAATTAAGGATTTGAAAAAAGGTTGTACCCTTTATGGGGCTACATCAGCTTATGTCAAAATGTTACTAGATGGTTTGTCTTATGAAGTCCTAACCCCGAATGATTGGAAATCCATAGCAAGGACATGTCTGGAGCCTGGAGAAAATTTATTATGGCTTGCGGAATTTCATGAATTATGTAAAATTCAAGTCAGATGCAATTTGGAAATAGGAGTTAACACACAATTCACTTTTGAGCACTTAGCTGGTGAAGGTCAATATGGAGAGAATTCGGAACAGATTAATTATACTATGACAATATATGAACAAATTGCTAAGGCTGCAATAAAAGCTTGGGGTGTCCTTCCTGGACAGAAAGATCGTGGAGAGGCTTTCACTAAAATACAGCAAGGTCCCAATGAACCTTTTGCAGATTTTGTGGGACGTTTGCAAACTGCTGTCAAAAGAACTATTGGAGAAAATTCAGCTACAGAAATAATGACCAGACATCTGGCTAAGGAAAATGCCAACGAGATTTGCAAAAGAATTATATGGGGATTAGACAAAGATGCTCCTTTAGAGGAGATCATAAGACGCTGTGCTACAGTGGGAACAAATGCTTTTTACACCCGGACAATGATGAATGTGGAAAGACAGGGTCCCTCATGGCAAAGGCCTTCTAGAGAAACTCGGCGATGTTTTCAATGTGGAAAAATTGGACATCTAAGAGCTCAGTGTAGGTATGGAGATACAGTGAGGAAACAGGGTGAGAGAAGACCTAAAACCCCATGTCCAAAATGCAACAGAGGACTCCATTGGGCATCAGAGTGTAGAATAATTCAGGGAAATGGGATGAGGAGCCCAGGTCCAGGGCCCCAGGCAAAAAAGACTTGGGGCATGATGGCAGCCGAGGTTACATCCAGAGAATTTTAAGACACGATCAATCAGCCAAAAGGCAATCAGATGGAAGAAAGGGATTGAAATTAGGAAAAATAGAGTTGTGTGCAGTAGAGACTACCGAGATACTCCCTGGAGAAGTGAAATCTGTTCCTGTTGAGCCTATGGATCCTTTGCCTCCAGGCACAGTAGGCTTGACCATTTCACCTTCTGAGAGTGCCTACAAAACAGTGTCCATCCATACACTGATGTGGGAGACTGGAGAACGTGTATCTAATATCCCAGTCACTAACACAGGCAGACAACGTGTGATTTATCAACCAGGAGAAGTAGTAGCATCAGGCTTATTGTTACGGACCCCTAATAAGCAACCTAGTGATAGTCGCCTAGATTTTGACTCCAATGAACAAAATCCAGGAATATATTGGACAGCAGCTGTGACAGCTGACCGACCTATGCTTACTATTTATATAAACGGAATACCATTTGAAGGATTGGTAGACACGGGTGCAGATCGTACAGTTATTAGAGGTGCCAATTGGCCCGGTCACTGGCCATAGATTAAAGCAGACACCTATATGTCTGGGGTGGGAGGATCAATAGCAGCAGAAGTTAGTGCTAGGCCTTTGAGATGGGTATTTGAAGGAGAAACAGGAGCTTTTACTCCTTTTGTGGTTGAAAAAATCCCCATCAATCTATGGGGAAGAGACATTTTACAGCAGATAGGATTACAAATAAGCACTTCGGCTTTTTAGGCAGGGCTGCTGTTGAAGGCCTACCTGCACTTTCACCAGTTCCTATTCAGTGGAAGACTGATTCACCAGTGTGGGTAGAACAGTGGCCCTTAAGAAGTGATAAAATTCAGGCCTTATTAGACATAGTGCAAGAACAACTTGACCAAGGACACTTGCGGCCTTCTCTAAGTCCTTGGAATTCCCCAGTATTTGTGGTGAAAAAGAAATCTGGAAAATGGAGGATGATAACTGATCTAAGAAGAGTAAATGAACAGATGGAAACTATGGGAACTCTTCAGCCTGGACTTCCATCTCCTACTCAGTTGCCAAGAGAATGGCCTCTATGGGTTATAGACATTAAGGATTGTTTCTATTCTATTCCTCTAGATAAGGAGGATATGAAAAGATTTGCTTTTTCAGTGCCTAGTGTTAATTTGGCTGAGCCTTATAAAAGATATGAATGGACAGTTTTGCCACAGGGAATGAAAAACAGCCCTACTATGTGCCAAATGTATGTTGCAGCTGCTCTTGCTCCAGTAAGAAAAGCCTTTCCAAAAGTAATATTGTTACATTATATGGATGATATTTTGGGATGTGCACCTGAGGAACAAATGTTAGAGGCATGTCTACAAAGGACCATGGAAACATTAAAGTACTACAAACTGCATATAGCTACAGAAAAAATTCAAAGACATGCTCCTTTTCAATATTTAGGATATGAAGTATATCCTAAGACACTCACAGTACAAAAGCTTTCTTTAAGAACAGAGAAGTTGAACACCTTAAATGACTTTCAAAAATTAATAGGAGATATCCAATGGATGCGTCCAGTGTTAGGCTTAACTACCAATCAACTACAACCACTATATGACATTTTAAGGGGAGACAGTGCTTTAAATTCACCACGCCAGCTTACAAAAGAAGCACAAAAGGCTTTGAGAGAAGTTGAACTGGCTTTATCCAATGTGGTTGAAAGAGTCACTCAAAAACCCTTGGAAATATCAGTTTTTGCTACAAAAGAGGCACACACAGCAGTCCTTCACCAAGGAGACAGAGTGATTGAGTGGGTGAACCTCCCAGCACAACCAGAACAAAGCCTTACACCTTACCCAGTGCTTGTGGCTAGGATTTTATTAAAGGCTATTAAGAGAGTAACACAATTATCTGGGATAAGTCCTGAAAAAATATACACATTCTATACTAACGCACAGATTAATGTATGCTGTGAGACCATCCCAGAATGGCAAATTTTATTAGCCACCGCTCCAAATTTTGCACATGGATCTCCATTAAAGATTACCCGGCTACTACATAATTGGCGATGGATTTTTGAAGAAAAGGTTTCTAAGGTTCCTCTTAAAGGACCAACAATCTTTACAGATGCCTCCAAAGAAAATATTTGTGCCATATACTCTCATGATTTAACCATAAAGAGAGTAATCAGGACTCCTTTTCAATCCACTCAACAGAATGAATTATTTGCTATCATGCTAGCTCTTAATTATTACCCAGGAGACGTAAATATAATTACTGATTCAGCCTATTCAGTAGGTATAGTACAAAGAATTGCCACAGCCCAAATAAAATTTGCAGCCTCCAATATTTATCAGCTCTTTAAGGAACTTCAAGAGCAAGTGAGAAAACATCCAGGCAAGATTTATATCTTGCATGTCCACTCACATAGTGGACTTCCAGGTCCCATTTTTGATGGAAATTCAAAGGCAGATAGCCTTCTAACCATGTTAGCCAGTAGTCCTTTATTTCAGGAAGCACAAGAATCTCATTCTAAATATCATCAGGCTGCTCGAGCTTTACGTTTACAATTTGGAATCACAAGAGAGGAAGCTAGGAGCATAGTAAAAAGCTGTACAGCTTGTCTTCCTTTCCACGCTCCTACACTCCCTCCAGGGAAGAATCCTCGTGGTTTGAGACCCAATGAAATCTGGCAAATGGATGTGACCCATTATAAATCTTTTGGTCGTCTATCTTTTATTCATGTTGTGGTAGACACCTTTTCAGGATTCACATTTGCAATGCCAGCAGCAAAAGAGACAGCCCGAGTGGTCACTGAATTCCTTATACAGGCTTTTGCAATTATGGGTGTGCCACAAGCAATAAAAACAGACAATGGACCTGCATATACGTCCAAACATTTTACACACTTTTGTGCACAGTATAAGATTTTACATACCACGGGCATACCCTTTAATCCTCAAGGGCAGGCAATAGTAGAGAGAAGAAACAGAGATATTAAGACACTCCTCCAAAAACAAAAGAAAGGGGGAGCCACAGGTAGCCCTAGGGAACTTCTAAATTTAGTTCTCTATACCATTAATTTTCTAATTTTTGACAAAGATGCACTGGCTCCAGCAGACAGGTTTTATAACCCACCAGAAGGGCAGTGTCCAGTGAGAGCATCTCCACTGTCCTTAGATAATCGCCAGGTGATGTGGAGAGATCCAGAAAGTGGTGAATGGAAGGGACCAGATAGGTTAACTGCCTGGGGGAGAGGGTTTGCTTGTATTTCTTCAGCAGGAGAAGGAATCAGATGGGTGCCAACGAGTCATATTCGCCTTGTCCATCAGAGAGAGACAGAAAAAGAGAAAGACCTCAAAATAAAGGAGAAGATCTAAGAAACATCTGACACTGAAAGAGCATGGATAATAAGAAGACTGTTAAAGAACTTTAAAACCAGCAGGAATCATTGGACTTCCTCACACAAGATGAGACTAATGGACAATGGACTTATGGACATTTATAAATTTTCAATTATGTTATATACTTCTAGCATGTGTTATGTTACTATGTTACTATATGCTTATGTAATTTATGTAATTATCTGTAATACTTCCCATATTGATGGATTTATGTTTCAAGGTCATGACTGTCCTATGTTCTAAATCAAAAGAAAGGGGGAGATGTTAGGATTACTAAGTGAGAACTGAGGTTGTCTGGACAGTGACAAGGTGAGAACTCAGGTTTTCTGGACAATTACAAGGTGAGAACTCAGGTTGACTTGATAGAGGGGGCAAGCTCATTGGCTGGGGTGGTTCTTCCCAGAAGCCCTTGCATTATGCCACGCCCATTCTCTGGGAGAATAAAAGAGAGGACTCTCAGAGAAAGAAGAAGACTCTCTGCATTACATCAGGCCTGACGGGGCTCTCTGCAGGAAGGGAAGTCACTTCTTTGGACAAGAGTTAACAGCAACTGCCTGGAGACAACGGTTCGTTACAGGAAGAAGAATCTGTCGGAGAGATTTGAGTAGACACAGCAGATCTCTTCCCAGAGAGTGATCCAGCAGCTTCTAGAGACGACAGCTCGCTACAGATAATGAAATAATCATCTTCTTTCCCATCTAAATATATTCATTTTGTATCAGTATTCAAACTATAACTTCTCTATCATGTGCCAGTTCCATGTACTTGCTCCTTACCATCCTTCATATTTAGCTTTCTTTTGTATGCTATTCCTTCCCAACCAATAGATTGTAAGCTCCTTAAGGGCAAGAAATTTCTTTTGCTTGAATCTATACTCTGCTTAGTATAATTCCTGATATATAGTAAATGTTTAATAAATGTATGTTGATTAATGATTATTAACCCACTGCTTAAATGTGCTGACTAATTGCAGCCTCTGTGCACTTACTAGAACCCCTTATAATCTTCCTATTGTCTTTAGTAGCTACACTTTCTTCCTTTGACCTTTCAGTTCAATTGTTCTTCCTTTCTTGTTCTAATACTAAAGATCTAAGTAGAACAAAGTCACTCCAGCCCTATTTGGAATTAATGTTTCCAAAGGTTTCTTAGAATATTTATTTTCATTAATTATCTAATAATAATATCATAATCGATGTGCTTATAATTATAATAACATAATCAATGGATCAATATTCTTCATTGACATGAGAATTCCTTTCATCACTGACACTTACATTTCTATAATATCTTCTACTCTTCTACTCTTCGCCAAGTTCTCTGAAGAAGACCATTCTTCTTTTTTAGACATTTTCCTATTTGACTAGCAGTGAAGTGTGTGGATTACCCATCTATTATCTTTCACTAAGTCTGTCAGTCAGTCAACAAGCATATATTGAGCACTCACCATGAGCCAAGTACCATGTGAAGCAGAATAAAGATTTAAGCAAAAAGAAAGACAATTCCTGCTCTCAAGTTTCTTGTAATCTCGTGGGTGAAGACAATACATAAAAGAAAGTAAAAAAGGTGAGAAAGGATGGTTCACATCTATAATGCTCATAGAAACAATGGTTCACATCTATAATGTCCTTTCCCCACAATATTTTTTGGGGGTAAGAAATATATAATTATTCCTGTTTTATAGACAAGCCTCAAAAAGTTGAAGTATTTTTTGCTTCAGATTAAATAACTGTTAAATTCTAGAACCATGATTTAATTCAGGATTGCTGATGCTGGGTCCATTACTCATTCTATGGTGGCACAAGGGAGGAAGAAGATCCTTGATGGTAAAATTCCAAAGTACAATCTGATATGAAATAAAGAGATAACTGACTTGGGCACCTCATAAAAGAAGGTTCTGGGAAGAAATAAGAATAAGGGGCTGATGATATTTCTTAAGTATGAATTCCAAGAAGGAGATTTTCTGGGACATAATTGGGGAGTCCAAAGTACATCTCGATGAGAAAGGAGGACTAGTTTATTGCTGTTTAAAAATAAGTACATTATTGTACATGTTAATGGCCTCCCTTCTCCTACTTATTAAAAATCTGCTATGACCTACTCATATTCATCATGCTTCTCTCTGTTGCCCTTTGGCTCTTGCATGATTTTGATCCATCAGAAATTATGGTGTTCAAAGATTTATAAAGATCTACATCACTGGGAGAATTTTGTATTCTAATGCCTGATTGTGTGGTAATGTACGTTATAGTTATCTGCCTGCTTCCCCTCCTAGTTTGTAAATCCCTTGAGAAGTGAACCAGTGTCTTAGCTAAACCTTGAATTTCCCTCAGTGCCCAAGACAAGGTTCTGTATATGACGCATTAGAAATGTTAACTTTGTTATATTTTTATATATTATATACTATTTTATACTATAGTATATACCATATATTATTTATGTTGCTGTATATACATATATGTGTACATGTTTATATACATATCTGCATGTATATGTGTGAATATGATATGTAGCGTATATAATATGTATTATGTGGATATATGTGTGTGCATGTATATATATATACATATATGTGTGTGTGTATATGTCTGTATGTAAAACACTTTACTTGATTCTTACAACAATAACGTTATTAGTGAAAGCAGTGAAATTCCCACTTTACAGATTCAGTTCCATCCAGGGAACATTTAAAGGCCTATTATGTGCCAGGCTCTGTGCAAGGTGTTGTGGACCAGGGATCACACTTAGCAAAAAAAGTTAAAACAATTCCCTTTCAAGGGAGCTTAAATTCTACTTGGAGAATACATTATTCTAGATCAGGAAAGTGAGTTACCTTTATCAGGTGTGCTGCTAGAGTTTATTTATCTCTTTCAGCATATAAAGAGAAGCATGTGGCCTCTTTTGGAACATAACCTGAAATGAAGGGATCATGTCACTCTTTGTCTTTACCCCTTTGTAATATCACATCACTCTTCCTCCGCCCGAGCATAGTCCCTGGTATATCCAGCAGGTGTTGAATAAATGCTTGTTTGTTGGGTGGTTGATTGATTGAAGACAACTTCTAGCCATTGATTTCCCATATCAGCCAGTTCTAATTTCTTGAAACTGGCATTCATAATATTACTAATTTTTAAACAGCAATAAACTGAATGCCTGAGAGTAGCTAGGAGGCACAGTAGATAAGGCTCCACACTTTGAATCAGGAAGACTCATCTTTCCAAGCTTAAATCTGACCTGTTCTACTAGCTGTGTGACCCTGGGCAAGTCACTTAACCCTGTCTGCCTCAGTTTCTTTATCTGTCAAATGTTCAAATATTTATGGGATCAGATGAGCTGAAGAAGGAAATGCCAAACGGCTCCAGTATCTTTGCCAAGAAACCCCAAATGGAGTTTGAACAACTCAACAACAACAATAACAAACAGGATATTTTAAATGATTCTGCTAGTTCCCTTATCAATGGTTTACACAATTTGCCATGTCTTTTGAAAAGTTGTTCTTACTATAATTTAAGCCACTAGATCAAAACTTACAAAAATACTCTTCACCTAAATACAGCAAGACTTTTACCCAGAGATAATTAATTCAATTCATGTATGTGAAGCAAGTCCCCATACGAGATACCATTGTGGTAAGCAGACAGATCTTGCTTTCAGGGAGGCAGGTTACCATAAGGATGGTGGAAAGTCTGCACTCATTCAGGACATGTTCCACTTACTCTTTGCATCACCGACCCCAGGCATGGTTCCTGACACATCAGAGTTGCTTAATAAATATTTAGGGCAGCTAAGTGTCACAATGGATGGAATCCTGGGCCTGGAGTCAGGGATCCTTGAGTTCAAATTGGGCCCCAGACACTTGGTAGTTGGGTCATCCTAGGCAAGTCACTTCACTCTGTTTACCTCAGTTTCCCCGTCTGTAAAATGAGGTGGAGAAGGAAATGGCAAACTACTCCAGTATCTTTGCCAAGAAAACCCCAAATGGAACCACAGAGTCAGATACAACTCAACAAAAAACAAATATTCGTTGTTTAATTGATTGAAAAGTACAGACTGAAATGGATGCAGTATAGATTGTAAAAATATTTTTAAGTAGAGTGCTAGATTTGAAGTCAAAGGAGCTCTTATTCTGCTACACAACTTCGAAAATCATTCTCCCCACCCTCCATTTGGGTTTCATTTTCCTCTCATATATATTGAGGGGATCAGATGAGCTGATCTCGAAGGTCCTTTCCTATCAAAGCCCTATGAGCCTATGATCCTCTAACACAAGGAAGGCTGAGAAGCTTTCAAAAGAGAGGTGGAAGCAGAGATCACTTTTACCTGGCCGGGGGAAGGGAGTAGAGTAGAAGGTCAAATATGGTCAGGACTTGATGTCTCTTGTCCTAATTCATCTTCACTTTGGCTTCTGAGTGATGAGTTTCCCAGTCACAGCCACTTCCAAGGACCATCTACAAAGGCAGTGAGAGGTTATGATCTGTGTCCAGGGAGGAAGTGCCCACATTAAAAAAAAAAAAAAAATCACAGATACTTGAAGCATTCAAGCTTCCATATATTATATAAAGGAGTTTTTCCATAGAGTCACTTAGGGACTATATTCTTGAGCTATAACTATAAGATGACACACAGAAAGAAGCACAGGAAAGGGAAAGATCACTGACTTTGAAATCAGGGGACTTAGTTTCAAATCCCACCTCCAACACAGACTGTCTCTAGGTGGGTAAGTCATTTAAACTCTTTGGGGTTCAGTTTCCTTGTCTACAAAATAAAGTAGGAAACGGGCTACATGGTGACCCCAGGTCTTTTATAACTTGAAATCTGTGCCTCTAAAAAGTAGAAGTCTGTTTCCCAGGACCAACATAGCCAGATGGATTTATGCTAAGTATGGACAAGGGAAATCCTATAAAGGCTGAAGATTTTCATCCTGGATTCAGATGCTGACATTGTCATCAAATTGGGTTGTCTGGATAGCTTTATTTAATGTTGTATTGGCTGTATAGTAAATAAGACCCAGCCAACAGACTGTCAGCTCAAATGTTTGCCTTTACAAAAGGACTTTCATGATTCTTCCAGTGGTTAGTGATTTGTATTTTTTTTTTTGGTATGTTTCATATTTTTACTTATTGTTGCACATACATATTGCTTTACCAAAAAAATCTAAGATCTTTGAGGACAGGGCAGAATGTATTATTTATCTCTTAATATCCCCTAGAGCCTTGCACTGTATCTGGTGATGATAATGATGATGATAATAATATAGGTAGCATTTATACAGCACTTATAGTAATTGCCAGGCACTGTGCTAAGCATTTTACAATTATTATTTTATCATTTCACATGATTAGGTATTGGATGTATAATTTTATTGGAAAGCAGAATTCTTGGGTGAGAAAACTCCCTCATCTAGTACCTTCTTTGCAACCAAAAGTAATAAGAGAATTGTTTCAAGTATTGAAACATTAAAAGACTTGTTCAAGATCACACAGCCTGTATGCATCAGTCTGTATCCAAATCTATCTGGCTTCAAGGCTAGTTCTTTATCCAGTACACTTCCTGATACCTAGTAATGTCTTAATCCATGTTTGTTGCCTTGAATTGAATTGGGCCCCAAACTTTTGAGGAAGTTAAAGGAAAGAAAGCAGAAATATGAGCTTACAGCTGAGATCTGGTCTCACACAGCATCTTTTGAGTCTCAGCAGCAGCATCTGTGTTCAGTAATAACTGCCAAGACAAGACCCTAGATTGCAGATCATCTTCAAGCAATGCTGTGACCAGAAAGCAAAAAGACTCATGCTGAGTGGCTATATAAATGAATGGGTAAGAGTAGGGAATTAATTTAATTCAGCAAGCCATCTCATATGTGGAAAGTATTGTGGTACTTGGGCTACAACAAAAATGGAATAATCCCTGTCCTCAAGGAGTTTCTATTCTAACAGAAAAAAAAACAGCAAGTAAGCCCAAAAACATAAATACAAAATACATAAAGAGTAATTTTCAAGGAAATACTCACTCATGGATCCAAGAAAAGGTCTGTGTGCTACTGGAGCTAAGGCTTGAAGAGATTTCAAGCGGTAAAAAGGGTAAGATTTTCAAGCTAAGATGGGAGATTAATCTAGGCATGAGAAACAGTCTGATCAAAGACCTAGGGGATGGATATGGAATATAATACACAGGAAATAGCACATAGATCAGTGGTCTGGAATGCAAAATGCCTGAGGATGAGACTTATGATCAGTCTAGAAAGAGAGGTTGGAGCCAGATTGTAAATGGCTTTACATATAGAGTGTACAACTGAGTTTGTGTTTTATCCTAGGGAGTAGTAAAGCTACAGAAGGTTCTCCTGCAACCAAAGCTGGCTGAAGGACTCCATAAGGAATACAATAAGCCCCCAAGCTCAGATAAGCAGGTCTGAGAATGATCCTTTGCCCTCACTGACCTCATGTGCCATCCTGAATCATTTGAATGGAAAAGATTTATCCCATTTCACGAAGTGTTTTCTTTCATCTGAGGGGCATAAAAAAGACAAGATCTGAAGATATCCTTCCTGGTTTTTAATAGCAAATGACAATGACTTTTCAAAAATTAAGCATATTTCCCTGAAAACCAGAAATGTGTTTCCTGCCACCCTTTGAAATCTAATTAAATCTAACTCACCCAGGTCTCTAACCTCTTGTATCTCCTCCATTGCCTTTTTACAGAGATGATCACAGAACAGACAGTGGATTTTGGAATTTAATGGTATAAGGTTTGTCCAAGTAAGGAAGATCAATGTCATCATTGCAATTTATAATAACTAGAGAGTTTCCTGGAGTGTTAAGAGGTTAAGTATCCTGTCCAGGATTATTCAGCTACAAGGTGCCAGAATAGGATTTGAACCCAGTAGCAGCCAATGCTTTTTCCCTCTTCACATTATCATGTATGTAAATATCTGTTCATACTTGGACTCCCTCCAGAGGAATATAAGTTCCTTGATGGAAGGGGCTATTTTTATTCTATTTTTGTTTTCTCGGCTCCTAGCACAATGTCTCACCCATATTAAACACTTAATAAATGTGTGATTTAATAAATGTGTGATGATTTGTCAAAGTGTGCTTATGAGGGAAAAACCTATGGTATGAACATACCTATCTTGCAAATGGGTAAATGAAACTAATAGAAAGACCTAAAATCTTTCAGAAAATCAACCAGACCTCCCTAGATATCTATCTTCTCACTATTCTGTTCAAGGTCATCTTTTGTTTGGAGATGTCTCCCAGCCACACAAGTCCTGGCTCAATTTTACTGTGTGTAATCTCATTTGGCCTGGTCTGTTCCCACAGTACTTTGGCATCATGGGTGAAGTATTTTTCCATCTGTCTTGGACGTAACAGCTAGGTTAAATTGCCTTCTGCTGTTAAACAATTCCACCCCAGAAGGAGCTGTATTTCGGGAGGAGATGAAATGATTCCCAACCCACTAGCTTGTCAAGTGCTTGGGGATCCCCATCCATAGACAGCATTTCAGAATTGCCAGGATTATGTCCTTATCTGTATGATCTTCCTCTGACCCTTAATATGCCCAAATTCCTCCATTCCTATTCTATACTTAACTAGGAAGGCTTTACAGCTTTCCTATCCCCCTGGTATCATTTCTCTTCAATCTCCCAGCCCCATTATGCAGCAATTTTGCTTTCTTCAATTTCATTTTCACTTTCAAAGTGAATGTCATTTGTGAGGCAAACCACATATTCTTTGGATCCCTATCTGCTAAATTATTTCTGAACTTGACTTTTTGGGGCCCCATTCTGACTGACCTAAATTCTTCTCTGTCTTCTGGCATTCTTTCCTCCTCTCTTAAGGCAGCCATTTGTAGCTTCATTGCCTGAAGAAGCTGTTTCTGGATTCACTTATCTGCTCCCCCAGTTGGAAAGTTATCATTCTTATCTAAATTAGCTAGTGTGATCTTTTATCTGAACTCCAGGCAGAACTGATCCTTTGTATGAGAACTCTCCATCAGGTTTCAAACCATTACAAAGCTTCGCTCTCTGATGGCTTCGAATTAGAGCTGTGATTCAACTCCTTAACATTTCTAATTCCGGGATACTCTCTGTATTCACCCATCAAAAACACATGCCGCTCTGGGCATTATGGTGCCTGGAATACCAATTAGACTATGTGCAGTGCCTGGACCATGACAAAGGTGATTCCCTACAAGGCCGTCAGTTTTTTCCTGCCTTCTACTTTTTTTTAGCACTTTGCTAGGAAAGCACATGGCAGAAAGCTAGTTCCAGCCCAGCAAGGGTGACTTTATACAAGTCACCATTGGTCTTGGGAGCAGGGAGGGAGAGATTTTCTGACCATAAATGATTAGGTGTACACTTTTCTAAAATAATGGGGTTGACCAAGATGAAATCTAAGGTACCCAGGATGTATAGCTGAAAAAAACTTTTGAGATCATCTGGTCCTATCCCCTCATTTTATGAATGAACCCCAATTTTAACTAAATTAGCATCATTGATTTATTAATTTGGACTGGAAGATAGGGTATCTAGACTTGAAAACTGCGATTGTTAATCCAGTATTTGAGGGATTAACTTGTAGTAAATACCATATAATGAACTGCAAGTCATTATTTCTCAGCATGTTTTTTGGGGGAAAGGGGAGAGGCAAATAGGGTTATGTTATTTGTCCACAGTCACACAGCTAGTATACATCTGAGGCCAGATTTAAACTCAGGTACTCCTGACTCCGGACTGGTGTTCTATCCACTGAGCCACTTATCTGCCCATTAGGAATTTTTAAATATATATATGTATATATATATATATATATATATATATATATATATATATATATATACATATATATATTTAATTAGAACAAAAGGTTTGGCAATTGTCAATGTTGTAAAATTACCCATGCATATATGTGGCAAAAAAAAAATATATATATATATATTTTTAGAAAAGAATGGATACTTAAGACCAAAGCACATTGAATTTCTATCTTATTCCATTGTTTCCTATGAAAAGGAAAGAAAATATCTAAATACAAACACTTTGAATCTTAAGTAAAAGCAGATATGACAATATTTAGGTGTTGTCTCCTCCACTAGAAAGTGAGTTCCTGAAAGGTAGAGACTAGGCTATTGCCTTTCCTTGGATCCCTAGCACTTAGCACAGTGCCTGACAAATAGCAAGCACTTAAGAAATACTTGTGGATTGACTTGCTAGACTCTAGGAACACAAAAATAAAGGAAATAGACCCTCCCCTTAGAGAATTTTATCAGAATAAATATATCATTAAATAACTCATCAATAAATAAATACATTTATCAGAATGTTATCAGAGTAACTATTATATACACTCATGTATCCATATATCATAAGACACAAAGAAAAAGAGTAAGTATTAAGTACCATGATACTTGGTCAATGCTAAGCACTGTACAAATCTCATTTGATCCTCATAGCAAAATGAGACAAAGGTTTGCTTAGCTTGTCTAAGAGTAATGCTAGTTAAGTGTCTGAGACTGAATTCTGGTCTTTCTGACAGCCACCTGCACACCTTTCTATAATAAAAATAAATAAAAGAAAATCAGGGAAGGTTAGAGAGGAGAAAGATTGAAAAGGGGAAAGGGATCCGGAAGATCTGTTCATGTGGGAAGGGACACTTGAACTTTGAAAAAGATTAGGAATTCTAAGAGGCAGAGGTGAGGAGTGAGTGCATTCTAGGCATGAATGAATAACCAGTGCTAAGATTAAGAGAAGGGAAATGGAGTCCTAAACATACAGGATAGTCCCTCAGTCATTGGCTGGACCTATCTAGCTGACTTTTAATATTATCCTAATAGCCTCTCTTCAGTTCTTTATCTCAATATGGACAGCATTTTCCTAGGTGAGCAATTTGTACTTGTTTTAAGTCATTATGATGTTAAGAAGAATTGAATCATTCATAGTCAGACAATGTGGCTGATACTGTATACAATGTTTTCCTGGTTCTGCTCATTTTACTTTGTATCAGTTTGTACAAATCTTTCCAGATTTTTCTGAAATCTGCTTATTCTTTACTTCTTTTTTAACAAAAATATTTTATTACACTTATATACCACAGCTTGTTCAGTCATTCTTCAATTAATATGCATTCCCTTAATTTCCAATATTTTACCACACCACAAAAAGGATTGCTATAAATATGTTTGAGCATGTAGGCCCTTTTCCCTTTTTTTATGATCTCTTTGGAATATAGACCTAGTAATGGTATTATTAGATAAAAGTATGCACAGTTTTATAGCCCTTTAGCATAGTTCCAAATTGCTCTCTAGTATGGTCAGATGAGTCCACAATTCCACCTATAGTGCACAAGTGTCCTAATTTTCCCACATCCTATCCAACATTTATCATTTTCCTTTTTGTCACATTAATCAATTTGATAGCTATGAGCTGGTATATCAGAGTTGTTTTAATTTGCATTTCCCTAAACAAAAGCAATTTAGAACACTTCTTCATATGTCTATAGATAGCTTTGATTTTTTCATTTGCTTCTTATCAGTTTGACTCAGTTCTCTATATATTTGATAAATGAGACCTTTATTAGAGACACTCCTAGCTTTCTGCTTTCCTTCTTATTTTGGTTGAGACAAAAGTTTTTTTATGGCCTTCAAGTAGTCCAGTATCATTCTTGGATCTATTTACTAAGTTTTATTATTTTTCTCATGAAATATTTTATGTTTTGTTCCATTTTTTTCATTTTTTTGGATTTGTTTGATTGAATCTTGATGCACATGGAGTCACTAGTTTCCATTTCCCCCCTTCTAACTTTTAAGCAGTTGTTTTCTTCAATTAGCTTTTCTACTTTCTTTGCCATTTGACAACTGTACTAGTTAAGTTGTTTGTTCTTTATTGAATTTTTGATTCTCCTTTCCCATTTGACCAATTTTATTTTTTAAATAATTGTTTTTTTTCCAAGATGTTGGTTCTTTTTCCATAATTCTCTTGAATCACATTTCTTTTCCCAATTTTTCTTCTATCTCTCTTATATGATTCTTAAGCTCTTTTTTTGAGCCTCTGGGGCTCAAAATCTATCACTGATTTGCTGAGGTGGGCTTGTTGCTGGCTTATTGGGATGCTTCCTGTCCTGGACTATATTCCCTTTTTGCCCAAATGATACAGATCTTTTCTGCTAATCTTCCAAATTTCTTAGGCTCAAAGATTGTTGCACCCCATCTTTTTGCTAGTCCTGCTGTTCTAAGATTTGTTTTGGGGAGGTTAGCCACCATAGATAGGAGAGATGTGGGATAATAGCTAGTGAGGATGGACAGATAAATTTTTTTGAGTATTTGGGAAGACATGAGCATGTTGTTAGGCAGTATAGAAGCAGCTACTAAATAAGGAGAGATTGAAAATAAGGGAAGATAAGGGATTACAGGTCTCTAACCCATCTAGTACTAGTTTTACTATCTTACTCTGCCTCTTTCAAACTCTTTCCTAAATAGGAAATATGATAGAAATAAAATGAGGGAAACTTTCAAACCATACAAAGGATTTGCAATATGGGATTGTTAAGACCAAGGATAGAACAGGTATCATCATAGGAATTCTCATGGTTTGCAAAAAAATATCAGATCATTTAGAGAAAGGCCCCCACTATATAAGGTGAAACTCTTGTGGAGAATTCCACAAAATGGGAAAATAAGAAGAGTTCCTGTAGAATGGGCAAGCATCAGCTAGGTTGAAATATGCATCATTGTAGAAGGTGATAAGATCCTTCAGATCCTTACTAAAGAAGGAGCACAAGAAAGGGTCAACAACAATAACAACTCTTTAAGAAGTTTGAGTTTTTATTTCATAAAGTAGAACAGTTTGTACTTACTCTAGAGCCCTTATATTTTTCTAAATATGACAAACACAAGAGAGGAGAAAAGCATTCATGCCTTAAAACATTTTTTTTGTGATTTCTAGTCTCATTAATGGTATTGATTTAAAGAGGGAAAAATGCAAATGTATATAAGCACCATCAATGGAAAATTATTTAGGTTTATTAAAAAAAAAACTCTGAGAATGAAGGAGGACTATGCATTAGGGATAAAAAAAATATTCATTTCTCACCCCCATTATCATATTTTTTGTTTGTCACTTGTATCATAGATGAATTTATTTACATGACAGATTTTGATAAAATGATTATGAATATTTTCTTTGGCTCATGTAATATATGTATCTATAATTATAAGCACAAATTAAATAAGCATATAATACATGGAACTCTGAGCAAATTTATTTTTTGGTTTGATTTGTCTATCACTTCCAGATCAGCAGGGAAGAATTATTACTAATAGTTTACACTTGGAAAGTATTTTAAGCTTTACATTTCCTAACAATAATCTCTTCAGATAAATACAGGAAGAAATTATTCCATTTTATAGTTGAGGAAACTGAGACTTAAAGATATTAAGTGTCATTAAGGCATGTTCTTTGACCTAATACAAAGTGAAGTTTTCCCAAAAGTCTCTGATCTTTCACAAATGACTATCACTGGATCTGCTTTGATGTAGTATCTCTGACTTTTCACCCATAATCAAATCTTTGACTTGGTGTTACCTGGGATATAAACTATTTATAACATCTAATCTGATATGAGAGTATGAATGGACAGGAAGCAAGAGAGGTCAGCAGAGTAGAAGGAAGGGGAAGGGAGAACAATTGCAGAGGAGCAATTGTTCCAAAGTCGTGTTCAGCTTTCTAGGCCTAGTCATTAGAAGAACCTATGAATCTTCTTTCCCTTCTTGCCCTAGTACCAAAACCACACCAGTAGTTTTGCTTATTTATTTTCCCCTACAGTGCTCCCCTCTTTTATTATAATTTGATTACTTCCTGAAATCAGAAAAACCTGAGTTCAAATCTGGCCTCAGATACTTAATACTCCCTGGTTGTGTGATCTTAGCAAAAAAAAAAAAAAAAAAAAAAATTGATTACTCTTTTCAAAAACCTGTTTATATTGCCCCTGCCAGGTGTGCAGATGCATAGGTAGATGGATAGATGATGAATATATATATATATATATATATATATGTATATATATATATATTCATGCACACACACATATATATATATTCTTACACATACACACACAGAGAGAAAAATATTCTGCTTTTAGTATTCACACACTTCCTGAGGATTCTAAATTTGCCTCTAGAAAAGTAATAACAGGACAAGGTCTCTTTCTTAGTTATTAGATTCTTGCTAGAGTCTTGCTTAATATGCTGATCCTTCACCTGGAAGATGATCATCTATCTGACAGCAAATGTATCTTCAAAATGGACCGAAGAATGGTTGTTATGGTGTTTGCTGCCTGACAACTCCAGGAGAAATGCCAGGAGCAGAACAGAGATCTGTACACAAAGTTTGTAGATTTGATCAAGGCCTTTGAAATTGTCAGTCACAAGGATTTATGGGAAATTATGTTGAAATTTGGTTGCCTGGGAAAGTTTATCAGTATAGTATGTCAATTCCATGACAGAATGCTTGCCCTGATTCCGGATAATGGGCAATGCTCTCCAGCTTTCCCAATTGACCAATGGAGTGAAATGAGATTGTGTGCTTGCTCCCATGATTGTTAGCAGGATGTTTTCAGCCACATTGTCGATGAGGGCAAATATATCATAAAGGTCAGACACTATACTGGTGGCAAATTCAACTTGAAAAGGCTACAAGCTAAGACTAAAGTGGAGGGAGTGTTAGTGCATGATTTTTTGTTTGCAGATGATTGTGCATTCAATGTAGCCTCTGAAGCTGAGATGTAAAAATGTTTGGATCAATTCTCTGCTGCTTGAGCTCATTTTGGCCTAAAAATGAATACCAAGTAAACAGGTATTCCATTAGCCAGAACCACACCCTCCACAGGTGGAACCATCAGTAACAGAAAATGGAAAAGTTTTGAATGCTCTAAGTTTCCTTACTTGAGCAATACATTTTGAAGGATGTACACATTGATAATGAAGTTGACACACACATTTCCAGGGCTAGCTCAGTGTTTGGGGGGCTCAAAGAAAAATGTCGGAGAGATGAATTGTTAGACTGATTGCCATACTGAAAGTCTACACAGTTAATGTGTTGAGCTCGTTGTATATCTGTGAAACTTGGACAGTATACCAGAGCTATACCAGGAAATTGAATCACTTCCGTTTGAATTGTTTTAGAAAGATTCTGAAGATCACCTGGTGGGATAGGATTCTAGATACTAAGGTCTTTTCTCAAATTAAACTGCCAAGCACTCCAGCTCTACTGCAGAAAAGGCAATTTCACTTGAGCTGGACACATTGTTCCAATGCCAAATGTACACTGACCAAAAAGACTATCTTATGGAAAAAACAGAGTAAGCACTCACAAGGTGGTCAGAAAAGGTGATACAAGGACATTCTCAAGTCCTCTCTTGAATTTTGGGGAGTAGCCAGGTGGTGCAGTGGATAGAGCACCAGTTCAAATTTGACCTCAGATACAACACTTACTAGTTGTATGACCCTGGGCAAGTCACAGAACCCCAGTTGCCTCAGGGGAAAAAAAATTTTGGAATTGATCATGTGATATGGGAGACACTGATCATTCAGCATGGCATGCCCTCATAAAAGAAGGCACTGTGCTCTATGATCAAAGCAGAATTGAAGTAACTCAAAAGAAACACGAGATGCACAGAGTTAGAGACTCCACCCCAAATGTTCATATGGACCATTTGTCTCTGACCTGGAGTATAAACTTTTGAGCTTTTGGTCTGATCAGCCATACTCAGATGCACCGTAACTTGACTCTGATAGAGTGATGTCATTTTGACCTTCCAGATCAAAGGACAACAAACAACCAATCAAGTCTGACTTAGAATAGGCAAGGATGAAAAACACTGGTCCAATTTATTTCCTTCAAAACTTTGCACTGATTTTAATTTGCCCTTGTACAATTTATTGAATTTAAGTGAGTAACTCAGCTCCCCAGATGTCATTGACATAGTGAGTCTAGCTGTAACCGCAGCAGGGAGATTCTCTTTTTTTCACACAGTCCCAGGTTTGATGCTTTATATTGGGCTGCATACTTCTGTTTAGAGTTCTACATACTGGGTTGTGGAAAGACCACAAATACCACAGCTCTAAATAGAAGAAGGTTTTATCTTTGTCAAGAATGTGATACTCCCTCCCTATCCTCACCCCCCCCCATCAAGTGTTTTCACATATATTGCTGTAGCACTTCTCTACCTCTTTTCCTTCCTCCCTAACCCCTACCCCTTCAAATTAGAGACTGAGGAAGTACACAGAGAAAAGAGGAATATGCCCTTGAGAAATCTAGAAATATCATTTTCATCATTCAATACCCATGATCCATCACTCCAATTCCAAACACATGAACCAAAAGTCCTTTCCTCTTCCTCCTCCACCTCATTAATCACATCCCCAACTTTAAGAACCTTCCTTTCATTGCCACCCAAGGCTCTGCTCTCCTCATTATTGAACTAATCTAGATCACTATTTCAGAAGGCTGAGAGTTTCTTCCAACTCAACTTTCTAGACATCCTTGCCTTCTTTGCTTTTCTTTACCAACCACTTTCTCTTTTAATGTGTAACAACTCCTTTCCAGCCTCCCTTTAGGTGTTGTCTTCACCCATTAAAATGCAAGTTCCTTGAAAGTCGGGACTGGCTTGCTTACAGTTTTATCCTTAATAAATCATTATACCTGGCACAGAGTAAGATATTTGTGTATATATCTGACTCATCAGCCCCATCTTTCAATATAAGTCACACCCTGCAAACTCAAACTCATTATTCAAAAATGACTCCATCATTAAATTTCTAGAGACATCATTCAACATCAAACTTATAGCCTTATATACAGACTGAAGCTCAAGCATTTAGTTCCATAATCTATCTGCCTGACATATACTGAATATTAACTTCATCATTCAACATCATTCTCAATATCCAAAATTAACCCCATCACCCAATAGTCAGCCCCAGAACCCATTATCAAAACTATCATCAAAGGAGACTTATGAAGGCTTCTGTAACAACTGAGCAACCTGTTATTTTCATGACTAAATGGCACATGTGAACAAGGTTAGAGAGTGTGAGGTTAAAGCTTGAAATAACTATTTCATAAGTATTCACATGACGGCTAGTATTCATTATATGAATATTATTATTACTACCACTCATATTAATTAACATTTGTTCAGTTTTGTCTGTACTCTAGGTGCTACACAAAACATAGAATTAGGCACACAGATCAGTTACAGCAGCTGTCATAAATGGTTAGTATGACTTCAGGTGATTTCATAATATCCCAAGGATATATTGCACTGTTGAAAATGGTTGTATTCTTGCTTAATGAAAACCAATTTTAATTTAGATGCAGCACTTAGGGAGATCCTTCTTGAATTACATATTCATTCTTCCCAAGAGTCTACTTGGGAAACATTTGCATAGATCAATAAAATGGTCAAGTGGTCATGCTGAGACTTGGATAACAATAAGACCAGGCCTTCCACATGACAGGAGAGCCTTTTACACAAGGATAACATTGTTATCTCTATATTATAAATGAATAAATTAAGCCCAGAAAAGGTTAAGTGACTTGCCCAGTGTAAGTCAGGATTTGAACTCTGGTCTCTCTTGACATTTCTTTCTTTAATCAGGAATGTGCTGGTAAATGTTCTTTAACATTTCCTCAAGTCTAAAAATCAACAAAAGAATAAATCAAGCCCCAATTTATCTTGCTTGCCTATCTCCAAGATGTAAATGCTCATAATAATAATTTAACAATCTTTGGGAGTGGCTCCAACACACCCATGGCCTTAATGTCTTTGGGTATAGTAAAGACACTCATCTTTGACACTCTATGTCACTCTAGACACTCATTACTGACCACTCCCCATTTTAAAATGGTGATATTGCATCAATTGGGAGATGATAATTTTTCAGCTTTCTCTTTTGAATTTTGTCAGTGTTTTCCATAGGTGGAATCATATAGAAACATTATAAACCATGTAGTTGAAGTAAATGAAGAGATCATCACTGGCCAGTGTCCATTATTCCTAGTCACACAGTGCCAAATGCAGCTGAATCTATTGATTCTAACATCACTGTCTTAATTAAGGAGGATGGATAATGGCCTGGATCTCAGGAGAAGAGGTGAGAAGCTTGCTTCATTGTTCCATGGTTTTCCATGGCCAAAGCATGTCTTATCCAATGGCCAATGAGTTGATGTTGAGTCTCTTTGTAATCAACTAGGCTTGTCCTCAGGGTACAATCTGTTCAGAAGTCCTTGCAGCCTTTCCAGCTTGGTACGATATGCCAGAGCAAGTATGCTGTTGGCATAGCCTTTAAACCCTAGATTCACTTCTCTGCCAAGCTAAGACTTCAGAGTAGGGTTTGGTTGAAGGTTCTGTATCGTTGTTTTGGTTTGGGTGTTTTGGATCCAGAAATGTGATTTTATTGGTGTAGAAAATTCTTGATGCAAAAATTCCCTCCACTATTGCAAATCAAGCAGTTCATCTGCAACTTTTAATTTTAAATAGTTGCCTGAGGCACCAATAGGTTAAATAATTTGTCCATGGCCAAACAACTAGTCAGTATATTTCAGAATCAATATTTGGATGCAGTTTTTCTTGACGCCAAGGCTGACCCTCTCTCATATCATGTTCATCTTCATTTAGTCTCTTGGAATACATCCCAGCATCTACATCTGGCTATAAAGTTCTGACAAAGAAACATGTTAATGGGATATGCCATCTTCATTAAGAGAAGTATTATCATTCATACAATTTATAGTATTGACAACCTATTTCAAGTTGTTACTGATAGATAGACATTGATTTCTCTCCTACTGGGATTATTCCTTTCCTAGATGGTAATTCAAATAATATATTTATGTTATAAACATATTCGTAGTTCTCCAAAGTGCTACATGATAAGTTGAAGTTCCCTTCCTCCTTACTGTGCAAATAAGGAAACTGATTTACTGACAGAAAAAAAAAAAAAAATCACATGACCAGGAACAAAATAAAAGTCTTCTGAGTTCTGATCCAGATAGAGCCACCTAAAGGTACTGTATGAATTGATCCTTAGATAAGTAGTTACCAATATTAAGGTACTTTTAGAATTGAGTCAGGCTGTACATTATCATAGTACATTGGGGGCTTTGTTGGATGGCAGCCCACAAGCAAATTGCTGCCTCTAGTTAGGAAACTGCTGAGTCTAGTAATAACTGCCTCTTGCTGTACTGCCTCTTGCTGTTCATTGATCCAGTATTATTTTCCTTGAAATTTCACTCCCTGGGAGAGTCCCCCACTCCAAAGGTACCTACACTCATATTGTGTATGTCCCTAGGAAATAGTAGTAATGCAAGATTAAATGGACTTCAATCCTAATGAGGTATAGCAGCATTAAGCAGCCAGAGTTTTAGCTCCTTCCACACTGATATGATCTCTTAGGTTTTATACGTAAACAGTATAGGGTGTCACTTAAACAAGACAATGTTCACCATGCATAGAATGATGATAATTGAGATTTATCCCTGTTATCTCTGGTAGTTATCCACAATGTCTTCCAGGTAGCTAGGGGGTGCAGTGAATTGAGGGTTAGACCTAAAATCAGGAAGGAGGAAGTTCAAATCTGGCATTAAATGCTTATTTGCTGTATTATGTCGGGCAAGTCATTTAACTTCTTTCTATCTGCCTGTTTTCTCCTCTGTAAAATGGGGATCATAATAACATTTCCCAGAGTTGTCATGAGAATAAAATGATTTATATTTATAAAGCTTACTGCAAAGCTTAAAAGTACTACGTAAAAATAACTGTTATCATTAGCAAAAGGTGATTAATACAGGGATATACATGGATCATGGATAAATGTGAACTTGTATTTTTCACTACTCTGATGCATTTTTAATGAGTTATATTGTATTTCTCTGTATTTATGTCATATTTCTCTAAATTATTTAAAGTTTTATGACAGGACATTCTATGCCATCTAAATTTGGTAAGGAAAGAAGGAAGGGAGGAAAGATGGGAAAAAAGAAAGAAGGGAAAGAAGGGAGGAACAAAGGAAGGGAGGGAGGGGAGGGAGGGAGGGAGGGAGGGAGGAAGGAAGGAAGGAAGGAAGGAAGGAAGGAAGGAAGGAAGGAAGGAAGGAAGGAAGGAAGGAAGGAAGGAAGGAAGGAAGGAAAGAAAGAAAGAAAGAAAGAAAGAAAGAAAGAAAGAAAGAAAGAAAGAAAGAAAGAAAGAAAGAAAGAAAGAAAGAAAGAAAGAAAGAAAGAAAGAAAGAAAGAAAGAAAGAAAGAAAGAAAGAAAGAAAGAAAGAAAGAAAGAAAGAAAGAAAGAAAGAAAGAAAGAAAGAAAGAAAGAAAGAAAGAAAGAGGGAGGGAGGGAGGGAAGGAAGGAGGGAGGAAAAGAAGGAGGGAAGGAAGGAAGGAAGGAAGGAAGGAAGGAAGGAAGGAAGGAAGGAAGGAAGGAAGGAAGGAAGGAAGGAAGGAAGGAAGGAAGGAAGGAAGGAAGGAAGGAAGGAAGGAAGGAAGGAAGGAAGGAAGGAAGGAAGGAAGGAAGGAAGGAAGGAAGGAAGGAAGGAAGGAAGGAAGGAAGGAAGGAAGGAAGGAAGGAAGGAAGGAAGGAAGAAAGCAGCATTACCCAACTGGAACTGTTCAGTTCTGTCCCCAGTGAAGCAGTTATCACTGCTTTCAGACTACTATTTGTTCTTGTTTTCAAAGAGAGGAAAAAAAAAAAAGAAAGAAACATATATATATATACACACATACATATACAGAGAGAGAGAGAGAGAGAGAGAGAGAGAGAGAGAGAGAGAGAGATAAGGTTGATGTCAGAGCCACGGTGACCCAAGTATCAACATGTCTCAGTTTTCCTATCTATAAACTATGGACAATAGCACCTTTTCATGCATTTGGAGAGACCATACGGTAGAATGTTAGTCTGAGCATCAGGAAATATTTGGGTTCAAATATCTCAGCTATAATATTCCTCAGGATGATGGGAGATGTCACTTAAACTCACAGAGCTTCAGTGTCTTCATATATAAAATGGGAATCATAATTCCTGTAGACTCTCATAAGAATGTTATGAGGAAAAAATAGAAGGGTAAATAGGAAGGTCTTTGTAAACCTCAAAAGCACTACATAAATGCCAAGTTTTATCATTATTTTATAGGTTTATGTGGGCTAATGTTATTACATAAAAATATAATAGAAGGAATAGGAACTGGAACTATGATTTTACTAATATAAGGAATTCCCAGATGTTGACACCTTCTCTGAAAGTTAGAACTTTGACAATTGCTTAGAGAACTGAGAGAGTAGTATATGAAGTAATATTCAAATGTAACTCTTGTACTGGCCTCTACTATCATTTTCATCATCATTATCATTGCTTACAAACAGTTTTTTAAGGTATGAAAAACATTTGATATACATGATCTTATTTGATTCTCATAACAACCCTGAGGGAGGTAATAGTATATTCAGTTTTCAAATGAACAAACTGGGTCTCAGAGCAGTTAAGTGATTTGCCCAGATTCATACAACTGAAGTGGGATTCAAATCTGAGCATTTTTTACTTTGTGGAATTCTATCTTCTACAAAAAGCATGGAATAGTCATTCTACTAAAAACTCAAACAGTCAACAAAGCCATTATATGCCAGATACCATGCTAAGAGCTGGGGGTACAAAGAAAGGCAAAAACAGTCCCTCTATTCAAGGAGCTTAAATTGTTTTTTTAAGATTTTTTTAAAGTTTTACTGATGGGTTTTGCTTTTACATTACAAACACTTACAGATTATTCCCACTTCATGGGAGGTTTCTTGTAATAAAATAAAACAATTAAGAAAACTAATAATACATTGAGCTCATCTGAAAGTACATGCATCACTCCACATTTGTAGTATTCTCCCATCTCTCTGGTTTTTTTTTAACAAAAATCTATTTTCTTTACCTCATACCCCCCCACCCAATTAGAAGAAAAGAAAATCAAACTTATTGTAACAAATGTGCATTGTCAAACAAAAAAATTCCCCTGACTTTACATAATAAACACCCCCCACACACATGCTCATTCTGCACCATAAAAGATAGCATATTTCCTTCATCATTCTAGCATCATAAATAGTCATTGGGTTGATCATAGTTTTTATATTCTACAGTTGGTACCATCATCACATGTACAAATACTTCTCTTCTAATAAATGATTCCAGTCAGTTCACTATGCCCTGTTTAGATTATGAGACTTCCTTCATTTTCTTCACCCGTCAAATGAACTGCTCCCCATTTTACCACACAACTGGTGGAAAAGACAAGATGACTAAGGCACTTTATTGATAATAAAATACCTCAGATGGAAACTATTAATGAAGTAATAAAACTAATGATGAAGAAATAAAATAAAATAAAATCCAATTAGTTATAAAGGTTAGAAGTATTTGATAAACTCTATACCTTCATCCCCTACCACCTGTTATTGAGCTTGTCATTCCCCAAATTTATTGAGGTCTAGTACTTTCAGCACCTTCTGAGTCAATTGGCTCCCTGAGCCACTGGACCCAAAAAAATAAGGACAGAGTTTTCCTTGAGAGAGGCGTTTACTGAAAACTGTAAGGCATGTGAACTAAAATTCTTAGCTTAGTAATAAATATAAAAAGTCAATACTTTTCAATCATATGGAGAATAAGGTATATTCCTAGATATAGTATAGCATAAAGAATATATAAAGATATACTCCTAGATCAGTAAACATATACAAATTATCAAAAATAACTTCTAGGGGCAGCTAGGTGGTACAGTAGATAGAACATCAGCCCCAAGTCAGGAGGACCTGAGTTTAAATTTGGTCTCAGACACTTAACACTTCCTAGCTGTGTGACCCTGGGCAAGTCACTTAACCCCCACTGCCTCAGGGGAAAAAAAATTACTTCTACAAAATAAAGATAGGATTCTTCATAATAACTCTAAGAATTTTACATGTTCAATGTGGCTTTTTTCTTTTTATTTCCTAACTGCTAATCACAAAGGTAAAAAAATAATAATAAAAGTTAGGAAAAAGATCCCAATAAGATCTGTGCCTTAAAGTTCCACCAATGAATTCTAATGATCAGGTCACATATTTCTAGTTTTCAAGTCCAGTGGACTTTTTTCCCTTTGAAAGAAAGGAATTAGTGTTGAACCAAGAGGGTCCTCGCCCTGTTCAAAAAAAAAAAAAAAAAAATTATCTCCTCAAAGATTCTTAGCCCATTGGAGAGTATTCTTTCCTGAGACTTTCCTGGGGCTATTTTACTGATTAAAGCAAAGTAAAAAAAAAAAAAAAAAAAAAAAAAAAAAAAAAAAAAGGCCAAGTTGCATTATCCATTCTTACTCCAAAAAAATTAGAAGATTTGTTATGGATTTTTTTTTTTTTTTTTTTGCTGTAGATATATGAATAAGCTCAACTTAATGGCAGTCATGCTCCAAAATGAACCTAGAATTGGTAGGTGATGACTTGGATCATTTTGGAGACAGTGAAGGGACAACAGATAAACATAAACCCAAAGGCTTTTTGGTTCCTTTGGAACATACAAATTCAAGGGTTTGAGATAAAAGCAGGAAAGTAGTTGCAGGATTGGACATTCAGGATACATAGCTGGCTATCAGATTCAACCTCTCTCCCCAAAACGCTGAGCCTTTATGGAGAGCAATTGAGTTCCCTGCTCCCACTCTGTACTGATGTGCTAACATGGTGATGGAGTGATGTTTCCTGCTGATTCAGTAGTGCCATGTGCTGAAACAAAATTGACTTCAGCAACTGGAAAATGATTTTCTCTATTCCTGCCACAGTTTACTAACTCAGATGCTCAGAATTTCCCCACCTTTAGGGCAGGGGCATCTGCTGTGTCTACCACTCCCATTCATTCCACACTTCTGGCGTGAGAAATCCTCATGGATGACTGAGTAGCCAGCGAAAGCTTAAGGCTGAGTGAATGAGACAATTCATCAATGAACTAAGCTCAAGAAAGCAAGCAAAGCATCCACATGAATGGAGTCAGAGAGTGCAGAAGATTTTGAATATTTCATTTACTCAGAATTTTTCAAGTTATGTGTTTTATTGATAGTTTTTGCTCTGTGGTTTTATGTGCGTGTGTCTGCGTATCTTGTGTGTGTGTGTGTGTGTGTGTGTGTGTGTGTGTGTGTGTGTAAAGGTCAGCTTTTACAGAAAGTCCAACTGGGAATTTTACTAATTCAACTACTTCAGAGTCAGTTGCAATAAACCAGGTGGTCTAGACTTGCAGTGTAAATCACTTTTTCCCTAACACATGGCTACATTCACAGCTGCCAAAATGTTGTCATGTTCTTGCCTCCAGAGAGAAAAGTACAGTCTGTATATTCTGTGTACTCAAATGCATTCCCCTGGTTACCATCCTTTCCAATGGGCATGTGCCACTCTGTTAAAATGGTAAATTAGATTATTGTGCATGGTGGACTTCTGGTGGAGACTACCTAATAAAGCCTAAAAAGAACTTGGCAGGACAGAGGTAGATAATGGCAATAGCATGGATGGATTACTGATTTCTCTGACTTCCTAACCTATATAGCTCCAGGACTTAAACTCATGTCCATGCTTTTAAATGGTTCCAGGATATGAAAAGGTTGTAGGGGAATTGCCCAGTTCTTTGTTTTGGTTTTGGTCCAGGAAAGCATCCAATTCAGTTCATTATGGCAGGCTTTTGTTGTATTAATTATCCTGATTGGCTGTCTGTGTTGATCAAATGAACAAGATAATTTGCTTCACTCCCCTTCCTGTGGTGCTGTTTTGAAACAGCCTAAAAGAGAATAGAATTCAACTCATTTAGAATCAAAGAGATATTTATATTATAGTTCCAAAATTGCAGATAAATATTTATTTCAAAATCCAAGTTCAAGTTAGAATGTGTATAGATAATAGTGACCCATACATACCTAAATCTATAGATGGATAAAGAAATAGAAATTATGCATATGGATAAAGTTTATTATTAATATCAATAAATATTTATTAAGTATCTACCATGTGCCAGGCACTGTACTAAGTATCGGCAATACAGAAAGATGTGAAAGATAATCCTGCTCTCCAGGACTTTCTAATCTTATGGGGAAGACAACATACAAATAAATATGAAAAAAACAAGCTATATACAAGATAAATAGGAAATGAGCAGAGAGAAGGTACTAGCATTAAGGAAGACTGAGAAAGGCTTTCTATAGAAGATGGTATTTTAGTTAGGACTTAAAAGAAGCCAGAAAAGTCAATAAAACAGAGGAAAGAGAGCATTTTGAGGATGGGGGACAGCCAGAGAGAATGTTGGGAGCTGAGAGGTGGAACATCTTGTTTTGTGAAACAGTTTGATGCAGTGATAGTGGTATTCTTGCAGCCGGTACCATTGCATCAAAAAGTAAGTGTTGGGGAATAAGGTATAAGAAGATTGGAAAGACAGAAAAATGCTAGGTTATTAAAGGCTTTCTTTTTTTTTTTCTTTTCTTTTTCTTTTTTTCCTGAGGCTGGGGTTAAGAGACTTGCCCAGGGTCACACAGCTAGGAAGTGTTAAGTGTCTAAGGCCAGATTTGAACTTGGGTCCTCCTGAATTCAGGGCTGGTACTCTATCCACTGCACCACCTAGCTGCCCCAAAGGCTTTCAATGACAAAGAATTTTCTTTTTGTCCTGGCAAATATGCTTAGGGAAAGAATATATATTAATGTAGAATATATAGAAAGATAACAAAAATAGGGACAGATAGACTAAAGAAACATAATATAGAGATGATAGCTAGATGGATCATTTCAATATAGATTATGGAAGCAAGAGGAGAGAAGGGAAAGATTATTTTTATTATCCCCATTTTACAGATGAGGAAAACAAAGCAACAACAGTTATGTGACTTACCTAGATGACATAACTAGTAAATATTTGAGACTGGATTTCAATTCAGTTCTTCCTGACTCCAAGATTGGCCCTCTTATCTACTGCATCCTCTTATTTTTTTGTTCCTTTCAGAACTCATACTGTAGTTTGTTTATAATTTTCTGATGAATTTATCCCAAATGTATCTATACCTGATGTAGTAGAAAGCTGGTCTTAGAATAAGAAGGTCCTGAGTTCAAATCCTATCTTATTTTGTGTTGTGTGACTCTGGGTATGTCACTTAACATCTCAGCATTCCAGGCCAGTGATGTTAAACTCAAAAAGAAAATGAGAGCCACTAAACTGTGTATAAAAATCCTTGCCAGGTACATGTTGAGTTAGAAAATCACACATTAACATTATCTATATTTTATTATATTTTTTAGTTATTGTATAAAAATATTTCCCAATTACATTTTTTAATTCACCCCACCCCACCTCTTCATTCTGAGGGGCATGTGCCTTTCTGCATTTGACATCTCTGAGTTTCAGAGAAAATTACAACCTGCATTGATAGAATGAGTTTCCCTATTCAGGAACTCATGGGATTTTTTCTATTCAAACTTTGGATACACTGAGCATGCACAGTAGATGCTTAATAAATGCTTGTTTAATTGAACTGAATTTAAATGAACTGAATGGAATTCAAGTGAACTTAACTGAATTTCATTCACCTGAATTGACTTCAACTTCCTGAGTTCAAATCTATTCTCAGATACTTACTAGCTGTGTGACTCTGGGAAAGCCACTTAACTGTGCCTGCCTCAGTTTCCTCCTTTGTAAAATGAGCTGGAAAGGAAATGGTAAAACACTTCCGTATCTTTGCCAAGAAAGCTCCTCAAAAAGGGGGTCACAAAGGGTCAGACAGGACTGAGAAACAATATAACTAGGCTCCAATGAGAAAAGTTCCTTAACCCTAGACTCTGTCAGACATGTTGGCAGCACAGTGTGAGCTTTCCACCCATTTCCTAAGTTTTCATTTGCTCAACAGTCCTGCTTCTGGGTAGAGTTCCCTTCCTGAGAGGAACAGATGTCTGAGGCAGATGCCCCTCCCTCCTAGTCCTAGCTATGGCGCAAGTGTCTGGCTCTGAGATATGGGTCTTCAGGGCACATTGTATGTTGTGATGAAATCACTTCTATGTGGGATAAGAGGAATTTACTTTTCTTTTAAATCTGCTGTTAAATTATTCATAAGGCAAAGCTTTGCTTGAGCTATTTCCTATCTTCTGCTTCTCCTTTCCCTCCCCCTCCTTTAGCTATTCACTATTATATAAATAATTCAAATGTTCCCTGGATAAACTTATTTAATTATATATTAATGGTTCCTGATATAAAAGCTCATTACTAGGATTAATTGTGATATAGACACTTGTTCACACAAAGCCGATTCTCATTTCGAATCACAAGCAGCACATTAATCTATGTATTTAACATTGCAGAGCGTGGTAATCTCTCACTAACAAATAGGTGTCAAACAATGTCTTCCATTGGTAAAGCTGTAATCATAGCCCTACTTAATAATTTGGACAGGAGGAGATATGAGTTTAATGTTTTGAAGGGAACTTCTTGTATGATGAATTTATGTTGTGTGCTAAGTTGACAGTCAGGAAGTGAATTTCCCCTTCTATGTACAGAAACTAATAGCAGAAATAACAGTAGGGTATTACTTACCTAACAACATTTAAAGTATAAAAAATAAGCTCCTGACACTGGCATTCAAAACGCCCTCTCCAATCTAACTATTACCTACCTGTCCAGCTTTATCTCATAGCACTTCCCTTAACACATAGTGAACATTCCAAAAAATAAATAAATAAATAAAAAATCAGATAATCACATTTCTTATTCTTGAATTGCCCCTTGTTATATCCATGATTTCTCTCATATTATATTCTATGTCTGGAATAAACTCTCTTGCTTTCTTCTGTCCATCCATTGAAATCTCTCACTTCCTTCAAGGTTCAATTCAGATATATCTTCTCTCCAGTGCTTATCCTGTCTCTTAGACTATTGCCTATCTTTCTCCCTGTTCTTAATGTACTTTTCCTTGAATCATAATTATTTGTTTGTGTTAAGCTGTACACACCTTGCAAACAGAACTAATTTCCTATTATCCCTATATCATTAGTCTCTTGGATATCTTTAGTGCTTTGTACAAACTAGGTGCATAATATGTGTTTGCTTGATTGAACCGAGGGTCGTATTTTTTTTCTTACTGCCTCTTACCTTAGGAAAAGTATCTGCCCAAGTTCAAAAGTACTTCTATATCCACAGCTTACTCCATCTTTGGTTAACAAAGGTCAAGAAAGGTCTCTTTCTTGATTTGAAGCCAAGGCAGAGAAGAAATGGAAATATCCAATCTTGTATTTCTTCCAACAAGCCCAAATGCCTATGAAGTGTAGGTTATGTTATTATAGAAATAAATGTGTTCCAAAAGAGATTTCAATTTTTTATGGATCTCTAATCTTATCAATGTGAATACCCATTCCAGTAGCATTAATACTAAGCCATTCATGTATTCTCATCCAACATTACACTTACCCTTATCCTTCCATAAATTTCCCTAAGGAGATTCACCCAAAATGCTTCTCGATATGTTGATACTGTAAGGTTACTAATGGCACATACAGGCTATATCCATTGATTATCCCTCACTGACTATATAACTGGGCTTTCTCTTTTTTTTTTTTTCCTCCTACATCCCTGAGGACATTCATAATACCACTTTTCCTGTGCATTTCCTTTTTGGCAATATGTTACAGCTCCTCACACCTTCTTTCATGCCCAGTGAACTTGTATTTGCTTTTTCAGGGACTTATACCCTTTGATTCTGCAGTTACTACAATATTTCATAACTTTCAACCACATAACATTACTGGAAGAATATTGTTTTTAAGAACCAGTTTTCTTTCTTTCTCTTTTCAATTCTGGGCTCAGCTCATTGTTCATCTGTAATTTTTGTCCAAATAATATGCATACTAATGAAATAGATTGATGTGCCATCTACCCAACTGCAAAGTATAGTTTGGACAAACCTAGGTTTGGACATCCACCTAGTTTTTCCTCTGTATTTAGTTAGGTTGGGCTCTTTTGAAAAATTCTGCAATAATAAAGTGTTCTATTTTATGCTCTATGGACTATACCTAAATCAACACAACAGGGTATATGAGTGGTCTGCCCTATTGTTCTATTCATGGTCTTGTGATTTCCCATGTCATAGTCACATTCCTTTGCCAACATTTACCTAAATTTTGTCTCCTTGAGAGTAAGGATTGTCTAGTTTTTGTATTGATAGGACCAGAATTTAGCACAGTGTTCAGTCCATGGTAAATCTTTAGTCTAGTCCAACTATTCTGAGTATCCTTATTTTCTTTGGTGCCATTTCTATTTCCTCCTATAACACAATGGGGGCCTGTGAAGTTAGAAAACAAATGAAATGGTCTACTGTCTGTCGTGATGAAAAGACTTCATTATAAAAATCATTGCAGATTTTTTCATCCATTTGTATATCCTCCTTCAACCCCAATTGAATCTCTCCAAAGTAATCCAATAATAACCTAATAAACATGTACTATGCACTTTCCATGTTCAGGGAACTACATTTGATATTAAAAAACAATTCTTACTCTCAAGATGCTTATATTCTCCCAGGTGGATAAAACTTGCAAACAAATACATTATGATTTGAGATGAAAAGTGTACTAATAATTAGGGAACAGGAAAATCTTCCTAGGACATGGACTATAAATTTAGTCATGAAAGAAGCTCAAAATTCTAAGAGTTAGCAAGAGAAGAGAGCATTATAGGTATGGGGACAGGGAAAGAATGTTAAAGATAACTAGACTATAGAAATTATAAAGGGGAGGGACTATGAAACAAGCCTGGAAAGGTAAACAAGAGCCAAATTGTGAAGGACTTTAAAAAAACAGTTAAGAAATTTTATCTTAGATTCAATAAGAAGAAGATTCTTGGTTTTCTATTTCATGCTTCTTGCTATTATATTAGGCAATGCTACTTATAATCTTTTACTGACTTCCTTCATAAGATCTAACAAACAAGTTTGTGTTCCACATCAGTGTCTCATTTGACCCACCACCTCTCTAAGCCAAGGCTCGATTGGGTAAGAAGGTCTTTTTTGGTCTGGTTGTTTCCATTGATTTCCATTGGTTAAACTTTCTTAGGAAATGGTGATAGTCTGTGTCAACATAGACATTAAAAAATGATGCATAAAAAAGTATTTAATTAATGTCTATGATGATCCTAAGCCATAGGTCCCTTTGGCAGTGCTCTTTCCCTCTCCCTCCTTCCACACACATTCCCTTTGCCCTAGCAAGTTTCCTATCCAAAATAATTTCTATTCCTAAGTAATATGGCAGCTCTTTGAATGAAAATGGAATCAAATTAATGGAATCAATGTTTAGAAGAGCTAAAGACCCTATGTCAAGAGATAACATACCTGAGCAAGCCCAGGACCTTGTTGTTTTTAAAAGGTGAGATTCCATATGTATCCTTTTATTTATTTATTTATTTAGTTTTAAGCTGAGTGTTCCTATCTTGCTCAAACTGGAAGTGTAAGAGCTCCTCCTAGCCTGAACCCAATCTGATCAGCATGGGAGTTTTACCTGCTCCATGTCTGACCTGAACCAGCTCATCCTTCCATAGGCAATCTAGTGGCTTTATTCAAATACCCAGCTTAGTCCACTTAAAGTTCTGAGTTGCTCAGAATTTTTGAGCTCAAGAGCTCAAGGCTGCCAGCCTTCACCACCCCTGAAACAAAGATTTCACAACAGACTACAAGAATTTCCACTAAACTGTTCTATTGTACTACCAGCAGCAGGGATTTAATTTTTACATTGAACATAATCAAGAAGCATTTACTACATATGTTTTATATTGTAGTCATTCTGGTGCTTTGGAGATCTACTTTCAACTAAGGGGCTGAAAATTTGGTCTTCAAAACTGTCCCCTCTAAACTGCATCTGCCTGTGATCATGAATAACCCAAGATCTTTCATAAACAACTTTTGTTTGTCTTCTTACAAGGGGAAGTAGTGTCCTGGTCCTAAGCAACTTTTGAGAAATGATAATAACTCACATTTTACAAATTTACAAAACATTTCTCTCTCAATGACTCAATAAAGCAAATAATGTATGTATTATTGTCTCTCTTTACAGATGAGCACAATCAATGTGAATTATTATTATAAGATGTGTTATTCCAACATCATGCAGCTCCTAAGTGGCAAACCCAAGTCTTCTATCTACTGCAACATAGTGATCCATTGAGGGAAAGTAAAAAATGAATGGAGAAGCGTAGATATATTTTTTTCAAAAAAAAAATTAATTCCTCTCCTGTCAAAATCTTAGATTAGGCTGTTAAAGAGATAACTTATAAATATTTAGAAAGGGAAGCAGTAATCACTATGGACCAGCACAACAAGCTCAGAAAGAATGAGTCACACCAAGCTGACATTAAATGCACCTGTATATTATTTCTTGTAGAGAAGATGGAAAGATAAGCACTTCCTTCCATTCAGAGTTCAACAATTGGGTCCAGTTTAAAAAATGATTGATTGGCCTTGAACATAGTGATCAGGGGATGGATGGCAAGCATTGGGGAAGTCTCTAGATGACCACCACTGAAATCTGCCCTTGAACTTCTGCTGTTCAACTGTTTTATAAAGAACTGGGATAAAAGCATTGATCCTCTTATCTCCACTCTCATGGCCATACCCAGAGTTTCAAGCTTTTACTATCAATAGCCTCCTAATCAATAGCCTCTCTCAGCCATAAGTCTTTCCCTCCCCCTCCAAATCATCTTCAGCGCAGCTTCCATGGTGATATTCTTAAAATACAACGGTCCCTCTCTCCTCTCCTTCCTCTGTGTGTGTCTGTCTCTCTCTCTCTCTGTGTTTCAGTCTCTGTGTTTCTCTCTCTCTCTCTCTCTCTCTCTCTCTCTCTCTCTCTCTCTCTCTCTCTCTCTCTCTCTCTCTCTCTCTCTCTCTCTTTCCCCTCTTTCTCTCTCCACTCTCTGCATAATATGATTACCACTGATTCTCTATTTCATCTAAAATCTAATTCAAACTCTTCTGATTGACAAGTAAAGTTCCTAGCAACTTGACTAGTCTACCATTACAAACATATCACACAATACTCTCCTCCATGAACTCTGTAGCAATTAATTAGTCAACTAGGATTTATTAAACCCTTGGATGACAAGTATGCTAAGCTCTTGAGATAAAAAGAAAAAATTAAATTAGTCACTGCCCCCAAGGAACATATTCTAATAGAGGAAGCGGCATATACTTAAATAGATGTCTTCAAAATATCCATAAGGTAGAAATAATAATAATAATTAATAACTGGCATTTATATTTTAAGGTATTTAACAAAATTTATCTCATTGTATCCTCATAATAATGTGGAATGTAGTTGTTCTTATTATCCCCATTTAACAGACTAGGAAGGAAAGGCAGAGTTTTGTTAAATTAATTGTCCAAGGTTATACAGTTAAGTGTCTAGTTTGGTATTCCTGACACCATGACACCACTAAAGCACTAGTAGCTGGAAAATCAGGAATGGTCTCCTATAGAAGATGGCATTTGAGCTGAGTTGCAAAGGAGCCAGGGATTCTAAAACTGGAGATAGGGAGGGGGGATCCAGCCAAATTGGCATTAGCAACTTCTTGCAATTTCTCACCAAAGGTATTTATTTCATCTGTCTCTGAGTATGCTGTCTGTCCCCCTATCCAGAATGTGTTCTTGCTCATTCGTGTCTTTTTTTGGCAAAGATACTGCAATGGTTTGCCATTTCCTTCTCTAGATCATTTTTCAGACGAGGAAACTGAGGCAGACAGGGGTAAGTGCCTACCCCAGAGTCACACAACTAATAAGTATCTAAGACTGAATTTGAATTCAGGTCTTGACTCCAGGACCAGTGCTCTATCCACTGCCACCCAGTTGCCCTGTATCCAGAATGTACTTCCTGTACAACCTGGCTCTTAAAACTTTTAGCTTCTTCCACTGCTCAGTTCAAGTGTCATTTCTTACATGAGACCTTTCTTGATCCCCTCCATTAGTGCCCCCCCAACCTTCCCCAATTATTTTGTGTTTTACTTTTGTAAATTTTTTCTACCTACTTATCCCTGATAGAATGTAAGCTCCTTAAGAACAGATACTTTTTTGATTGTTGTCTTTGTATCTCCAGTGCCTGATACATAGTAGATATTAATTTTAGTGAGAGTCGGCTTTTCTTGTGATAGGTTATCCCCACTCTAGATGTGCCCTTACTCCTGTCTTGTACCCCTGTGCTGCCCCTTCTCTCAAACCTCCTTTTCTATACTTCTTTAGAATCTCCCTTGATTTAAAAAATTAAAAAACAAAAACAAAAAAAAAAACAACAACAACAACAAAAAAAAAACTCCCACCCTCCTAGGTAATTGAAACGTCCCAAGTTCAACAACAGAAGTTGGAAACCAAAGAGGATATCTGAACAAAAGCCCACCTCTTTCCCAGACCCTCTTCTACTCCTCTGAGTAGCCTTGTTGTGTGGGATCCCAAGTATTCCTAATAGAGATTAGAGGAGTGGCAAATTTAATCAGTTTAGCCTTTTATGTCCTGGACCCCTTGGACAGTCTGGTGAATCCTCAAAATTGTTTTTAAAAGCATGAAATATCTAGGATGACAAAGAACACCAATCATATCAGAAGAAGCTACCAAAATTGCTGTAACCTGACTATCTAGTTGGAAGGGAGCTTTTTAGGAGGCCATTGATCTCCTTGCCTATCTTGCCAACCTGAAGCTCCTCTCCCCAAGTCTAGATAACTCTCCCTCTCCTAGCAAAGCCCCTGATGAGTCCTAGCCCTCCAGACACAGTTATTTCCAGGGATGTGGTGAAGCCAGCTTAAACTGATTTGTGAGAGCCAACTGTTAGATTTCCAGTGTTGAGTATTTACATCTTGAGAGTCAGTAAATGCTACAAATCAGAAGCTTGATTTCATGTTTGGTGGATTGTCAAGACTTAAGAAAATCTAGGGAGAAAGTTAGATGGGGAAAATATTAATAATACATATTATTGTTGTACATCCTTTTTTTTCCCAAAAAAATCTAAACTTTAAAGTTTGTCATGCATACTGTTTTTTAAAAGAGATCATGGAGGTATAGTGCAAAGAAGAATAACAAACCACAAATAAAGAAACCTGAGTTCACACTGTGACTATGCCATTAACTAGCTAATCTTCTTCACCAGACAAATCTCTGAGTTTCTGTCAGTTAACTAACATTTATCAAGCACAGAGGCACTTGTTAAGTGTATGTATGTGTGTGTTAAGCAATGGAAATACAAAGTTCCTCATCTGAAAAAAATAACCTAATAAGTCTTAATCAATCAACAAATATGTATTAAACCCAACCAATACCAGGAACCATGTTAAGTACTGGGGATACAATCAAAAGTTTTCATCTCTGTAAAACTGAGCTAACAATTCTTATATTAATCAATAAGTATTTGTTAATTGCCTACACATAAATCTAGGCTTTGAGGATACAGACCAAAAAAAAAAAAAAAAACAAAACAAAACAAGGCAGGTCAATAAACATCATTTATTAAACAAGACCCTCCACCTTTCTGCTCAGAGCATTTTTTGTAGTTCTCCCAAATGCTTGGAATATTCTCCTTCCTCTGCTCTTACTACTTACCTCTCTGGACTTCAGGAAGCCTTTCTTAGTCCTCTTAATTCCAGTGCTTTCCCTCTTTTCTTTTCTATTTATCCCATATATAGTTTGTTTAATATATGTTTGCTAAAAGTTATCTCCCTTTGGGGGCAACTAGGTAGATTAGTAGATAGAGCAGCAACCTTGAAGTCAGAAGAACCTGAGTTCAAATTTGACCTCAAACACTTAACACTTCCTGGCTGTGTGACACTGGGCAAATTACTTAATCCCAATTGCCTCAGCAAAAAATAAATAAATATTTTAAAAAAAATTTTAAATAGAAGTTATCTCCCCACTAGATTGTAAACTCCTTGAGGGTAAGAGCCCTCTTTTGCCACCTGAGGCATAGTAGGCACTTAATAAATGTTTATGGAATGAAAGAACCTAGAAGAGTTTGCATACTCCAGAGGGAGACAACATGGACATATCTAGGTATGTGCAGAATAAATACAAGGTAGTTCATTAGCAAGTAGCTAGAGAGAGATAACACTAGCAGTTGAGAGGAATTAGGAAAGACTTCCTGTGGAAAGAGGTAGCTCTTGAGTTGTGTCTTGAAGGAATGGAGTCTTTTAAATCCATGGAGTATAAACCTGAAAATATTAGAGAAATGAGAATTACTATTTTTATCCAAAGGGATATTTGGACAAGTAGGTAGCACAGTGGATACAGCACCAAGCCTAGAGCCAGGATAACTCATTTTCTTGATTTTAAATCTGGCCTCAGACACTTACTAGCTGTGTGACTCTGAGCAAGTCACTTCACCCTGTCTGCCTCAGTTTCCTCATCTGTAAAATGAGCTGAAAAAGGAAATGGCAAATCACTCCAGTATTTCTACCAAGAAAACCCCAAATGGGGACACGATTAATGAACAACAACAAGGGAATGTTTCCTACAATATATTAGGGAAATTGATGAGTCTCAAGGAGTAAAATGATTTTTCACTTTAGCTACTCAATGATAGCCCTGGGACCAGAACCTATATCTCCTGACCTGACCCATAGTCTAGCACTGCAGCCATGACGTAATGCCATAACACTTGCATAAAGCTCTGAGCATTACCCAGAAAGACAGACATTAGTGACCCCCAGCTGCACCTTCTCAGCCAGTGATCCTGTGACCATAGAAGCTGCCTTGGATAAACAAAGGAGGGATGGGTCCTGACAAGACTGGAAAGTGTCTTAAAGGAAACTATGCTTTCAGCAGCAGCTTTTTTTGTGGACTATGGCAACAGCACATCCTTCAAGTAATAGGTGACATAAATCAGCAAAGTAACCATAAATAATGAAACATGTATAGTTACAAAGCCCTTTCTATACATAATTTCACTTGACCCTAAAAAAGACCTTGTGGGGGAAAAATAGGATAGGGTTTGTACCTGTGATTTCGTGTCTGTAGGGATCACCTGGGTGAGGAAACTCTCTGCCAATGCAGGTCAGAAACTTCTTTTCTTTTCCTAGAATCCTAAAAAGTTGCCTAGAGCACTGAGAGATTACACAATTTGCCCAGATATTTCAAAGGTAGGATTTGAATCCAAATCTTTGTCCCAGATTCTATTTAATACAACAACCCCCCCTTTCTTAGAGGAAACTACTAATAGCATTTGCATAGAGTTTCAAAGTTTACAAAGCATTTTACACACACTATCTCATTTGAACCTAACACCTATTTTAGGTTGTGGTAAGGTAAGGTAAGATAAATACTCTAATATTATTAACTCCATTTTACAGATAAGAAAGCTGAGACTCATAAAAATGAGATCACTTGCTCATAAGCATATAACTTGAAAGTTTAAGCAACAGAATTTGAAACTGGGTCTTTTTGACTCCAAATGCCTCACTGGGGGAGAGGTGGACAAGGACTTTAATCTGGCCTCAGACACTTACCAGCTATGTGAACCTGGACAAGTCATTTAATTCTGTTTACCTCAGTTTCCTCATATGTAAAAGGAGCTGGAGAAGGAAATAGCAAATGATTCTGGTATCTTTACCAAGAGAAACCAAAATAGGGTGACAGAGTCAAATGTAATTCTACCCTCTCTCTCTAGGTAGATAATACAGTATTATTAAATCTATTTTACAGGTGAGAAAACCAGGGTTCAAAGATGCCATCTCATCTGCAAAACTTTGACATCCCCACTTCCAGTCCTCATGTTCCATACCACCAAGTTGAAAGTGAACCTTTTTTCTTAAAATTTCTTTAAAAAAAAAAAAAGCTTTTTATTTTCAAAACATCTTCACGGATAATTTTTCAACATTGACCTTTGTATAGCCTCATGTTTCAGATTTTCCCCTCATTCCCTTCACCCCCTCTCCTAGATGGCAAGCAGTCCAATATATGTTATACATGTTAAAATATATGTTAAATCCAATATGCATAAACATATTCATACAATTCCCTTGTTGCACAATTCTTGAAATTTCTTACAGTAATTTGTGAGTTATATCTATATTTGTATCTCCAGAGTCTAGCCTATAGCAGCCAATGGATGAATGGGTACAGAATTGCATTGAAATAAGTGGGTTTTTTTCCCCCTAAGGTCACATAACTTAGTAAGGTCCTGGGCTAGGCCTTGAACCCAGTTCCATAGCTCTTTTTACTACCTCACATCCTTTGGATAATTGTATTCCTGTTTTTAAAATACTCTAAGTTTCTCTCTGTCACAAATGATAGTAAAAAGCTCTCTGAGCTCCAGACATCCAGGGCCATGGCATCGTTTTGCTGTTTTATAGGTTCCCAGAAAAAGGAGCCCTGTAACACTGATGCCAGCCAGGGGACTTGGATGTGAAGAAGCAGCAAATAGATTTGAATGAGCCTCCTTGTCTGCTCCCTCTGCTCAGTGCCCGCCTGGCCTCTGCACACAGGGAATGAGTAAGGTCTGTTTCCCAGTCTGTGTTTGATGCCCAGGGGAATGTGAGCCTGCTTAAAGTTTGTCTTGATAGAGTTTTTGCAGAGCTGGCTTGTTTGAAATTATATGCCTTTTCCTAACTACAAAGAGGAAATCTACGTGAAGGGAACATACTTGCTGAAATAAGGGATCAACCTTGGGCTAGAATCCAACTGTCTTCCAAATTAAAGAGAAATTTAAACTAAAATTTGTCTGTTCATTGTTGGATTTAAGTCTCAATTTTCTGATCTGTAAAATACATGTAATAATTACTGCTTATTATATGTATCACAATAAGATACTTATAATAAGTAATTTATCATGTGATAAAGCAAAGAAATGTGTGAGAAAATGTTTCATCTTTTGTATGATACATAAAAGAAGGGGCACTGAAACTGGAATCAAGAACTGGATTTGGGATACAACTCTGTTACTACTTAAGTCATTGCTCTGTGATTTAGTTTGCTCATCTGCAAAAGGGGAGTATGATGCTTGCATTTCCTATCTCCTAGAATTGTTATAGAGACCAAACAATCTACATAAAATACACTAGAAACCATGATATATTATGAAAAGTCAGCTATTATATTCATATTGTTTACATTTTTTCGAAGCAGTCAGGGGATACTAAATAAAGAAATGCCCCCAGAATCCACAAATTCCAGTGTTTGAGCTTTTTCTCTGACGCCTACTGGCTATGTGACCCCAGACATGTCAGTGTCTCTCAGTTCTCAAAGCAACTAGGAATAAAAATTGTAGAGAAGGTAGTGATCTGTAGAGGAATCCTCCTGTTCTGGGAATTCCCTATATCAATGAAATCCCAGGCCCTTTTCCTACTCCTTTATTTATTTATTTTTAATATGATTAAATCAGAGCTTCTTAAACTTTTTCCACTTGTGACCCCTTTTTGCCTGAGAAAATTTTTATGTGACCTTAGATATATAGATATATAAAATAGGTAAACAAATCAAACATTTTCTGATAATTAATCATCATTTTGTGACCCCCACTTTCAGTTATAAGACCCCATATAGGATTGTGAACCACAGTTTAAGAAACTTGGACTCTAAATAAAAATAACTTTTAATAACCCTTTTTTTGTATAACTCTTTGGCATGTGAGTGAAGTATATGGATCCCTTCTTGGAAGAATGTTTAAAACTATAATAAAGGTATCAATTTTTTAAAAATTAGTTCAAAAACCTTAGACTAAGAACCTTGCGGGAGCTGTAATCTTAATTAGCAAGCAGATAGCAGAGAGATCACTGAAAATACTGAGCTGATCATCCTAGTTGCGTTCCCCTTCTGTTGAGGTGTCAGTAGACTTATTCCCTTGGTCTACATTTTGCATTCTCTAAGAAGTTTGTGATTCTGAGTAAAAGTTACAAGATACCCCAAAATAAAATGTAGCCAAAAAGAGATGATAAAAAAAAAAAAGAGAAAAATGAAAAAAAAATCATTTTTCTCTTGGTAAAGATGTGGGTGACTACTATTAAGAAATGTTGCCTACATTGTCAGCCATAGACTTTTGGTATTTTGTTTCTGTTTTTCTTTGTTATGAAAGAAGCATGTATACACATGTGTGTGCATATATGTGTGTTGGGGGATGGGAACTTAGTGATAATATAAAAACAAAAGTAATCAATAAAAAAAATTTTTTTAAGTGAAGGATGAGACCTGAAGCATCTCCCTTAGCCATCCAGGAACTGAAAATAAGTTCAAAATAGATAGGATTTGCTTCTTGCCCTAACTAGCACCCCTCAACTCGACTCAGGGAATCCTGGCTGCCTAGAAGATGCTCCGGGATTAGCACCAGTTCCTATGGTTCTTCCCCTCTCCCTTGAGATTATACATCAGATTGGTATCTGCCCCAAGTCCTGGCATTTATGAGCTCCTCATATCATTTTTAATTACCTCTCTGAAAGATTTCCACACTGCACTTTCCCTACATGGATTTATGAAGCCTTCAAGCAGGGAAATGGGAGCCCACAGCTGTGCTCTCTCCATCTGCTTGGTTTCTGGCAAGGAGAAAGCACTCGGGCAGAATCCCTCTCTGTGGGAGAATCTTATTCCTGGGAGACTGGAAGGTCAGGGAGAACCCCTTGCAGTTCCCTACATGAGAATTTAGCCCACAAGCATTTTAATTAAAGAAGACTCTTTCAGGATTATTTGAATTTATCACCAAGAGCCCAAGCTAGTTTCCCCACTTTTAGTTCTCTAAATACCGGGCTTCCTTGGAGTTGTTTCTGCTCCCCTCAGTTTGGCTCCCTCATCACCCCCAGCCCTCCACCCCATCCCCCACCCCCCTGCTGTCAGCATTTTACCAGCTAAACAATTCTGGAGGCTAAGAAGAGGCAGGCTAGATTCCACTCAGCTATCCATCAAATCAAACTCTGACCCACCTTCAGAGGGTCAGACGATTTAGAATGTGATGGGCCTAAAAGGTCATTTAGACCAACCCCTTCATTTTAAAGAGGAGGAAGCAAAGGCCTTGGGGGGAGGGGAAGGAGCTTCCCAAGGCCACAAAGGTCATAAAGGCATAGATTTAGAGACAGAAGAGACCTTATGTGGTTCAGATATTCACCTCCCACACAAATGGCTGAAACAGAGCATCTTAGAAGGAAAATAGTCTCAGATAAAGCTGGAGAGGTAAGTAAGAGTTAGATTGAGGTAGGCCTAGATGGTCAGGCTCAGCAGTTTGAATTAGTGGAAAATACCTCTTTATCTGTCAGATAAGGAAACTCACACCAGGTGACTTGCCAAAGATTAGGCAGACAATAACTAGCCAAACTATGGTGCCCTTCCCACCATACCAGGCTGACTCTCAAAGAAGCAAAAAGTTAGAGGAGGAAAGACTTGAACCTCCTGCTTCAAATCCAAAGCTCTTTCCCTTATGTCATACTACAGGTGGAGATCTGAGAGCCTGTGACATGTATGAGGATACAGTCACTAAATGGCCAAGTCAGGATTCAAATTCAGACCTCCTGCTTCCTGATCAATGGTTATCTATACTACATCTCTGCCCCCTGCTGGAAACAGGTTGTCTATAAGCCTTTTTATTTATTTAACAAGATAATCTCAGAGGAGTCTGAGTTACAATGCTGACATAGATCTTCCCTGAGTTTTTATCAAATCAATTAGATGAGGCTCATGAGAGGTAAAGCCCCAAACCTGCAAAATCAGGGAATGGATTTCACCCCATGATGAGGTCGTAACGAGTGCCTTATTGTTCCCAGGTATTTACACTGATGAAAACTCAAATTGTGTCCCCCAGAAAGTTATTCAGGCTGGTGGTACTTGCCACTGAGGAAAGAACAGTTGGCTGGTATGGAGAAGGTTAAATTCCACCCCTGGGATGCTCCCTCCAGCTCCAATGTCTCTAATAAAGTGCTTATTGCCTTTTTATTTTGGTTATTCCAAAGAGTTACAAAGTACCTTCTAAAGCTAACCTCCTCCCAGTGTGTCCCAGGATGAGAGGTGTCAAACATCAGCATTTTATAGACTAAGGAAGTGACCTGTCCAAGATCACATGGTTCATCAATAGTGGAAAGTCTTTATTCCCAACGCTCAAATCAGATGCTCACCCATGAGACTGGGAGTGATTATATAACTTATGTAGATAAGACTAACATCAGCAGCTACACTGGGTGAGGCAAATGTCAAGGGCTATCAATCCCCTTGCTTCAGGGCATAAACTGATTACCAGCTGGGAATGGGGGTGGGGGAAGTCCCTCATGTGGTTCAGCCAATGTTCAATTAGGAGCATCAGCAGGGCTGAAGTATTTGGCGTTGTCCACTGTTAGGGGCCGACTGGTTAGTCAGCTTCTGGCCACACAATTCCTTGGCCGTGGGATGATGCTGAGGCAGAAAATAATACGGAGAAAGCACTAGGATTCATGTGGCAGAATTTACTCCAACTGACATTATTACTGTTGTGGCCAGTGATTAAGGGGAAAATACAAGCTCAGGCCAACTGGCCTAATTAAATGATCAGAGAAGCTCTTTGGTAATTACTAAAGTCTGCTTGTGATTGAGGACAGAAAAGATGGAACCAGCGTGAGGGAGGTCAGAGAACTAACACCCATGAGCCAAAAGTCTATTTTAAATAAATCTTGATCAACTATACACAAAGCAATATTGTGATAGATTAGCAGACACAGAGGGACAAAGGAACAGACAGATGGAGACAGAGGCAGAGAGAGATGGACAGATAGACTCAGGCTCAAGAGGATGCCTGCAAATGAAGATGTTTTCGGAGGCAGGGTAAAGTCTGTTGAGATAATCAGGGCTTGGTGAGTGAGAGAAATGTAAAGGACAGTAATGGATCTGAAGTGCTGCTTGCAACTTTGGACACCACTTTTTAGGAGGGTATGTCAAAAAATGAAACAAAACAGAAATGTGTATAAATACAGCTGCTAGTAGAGTGATATGCACTTGTGAAATAAACACAGGAATACTCAGAGCAATCAAATCCCCTAATGGAGGAGACAGTTTTGAACAGAGTTTTGAAGGACAGAGAATAGGTTAAGAGATAGGGAGGATAGGAAGTAGGCTTAGGAACTTGGTGGCAAGAGTTAATGAGCTGGGTTGAAGGAATGACAAACAGATTTGGCCTGCTACCATGAAGAATACAATCTGAGGAGTGACATGCAATAAAGACAAATAAGAAGCTCAGCTAGGTGACACAGAAAATAGAGTGCAAAATCCTGCAGGGAGAGAGAGGGAAGGAAAGAAGGAAGAAGGAAGGGAGGCAGGGAGAGAGGGAGAAAAGGAGAGAGGGAGAAAGGGAAGGAGGAAAAACATCTTCGTTGAGTTTCTATCAAATCAATTAGTTGAGGCTTATGAGAGGTAAAACCCCAAACCTGCAAAATCAGGGTCTGTATTTCACCCCATGATGAGGTCACAAGTGCCTTATTGCTCCCAGGTATTTACACTGATGAAAAATCAAATTTTGTCACCCAGAAAGTTGTTCAGGCTGGTGTTACTTGCCACTGAGGAAAAAACAGTTGGCTGGAGTTGAAGAAGGAAATGGAAAACTACTCTAGTATCTGTCCAGAAAACCCCAAACCCTGTCTCACAGAGTTAAATGGGATTGAAACGACTGAACAACAAAAGACAAATGTTGAATGGAGGAAAATGATACCTGCTATTTCCATCATACTTTAAAGTTTGGGAAGAGTTTTAAAATATGTCACTTGATCCTTATGAATCTGCCATGAAGACCTGTATGTGCCAAAATGTTTGTGGCAGCCCTTTTTGTAGTGGCTAGAAACTGCAATTGGAGAATGGTTGGGTAAATTATGGTATATGAATGTTATGGAATATTATTATTCTGTAAGAAATGACCAACAGCAGGAATACAGAGAAGCTTGGAGAGACATCAACTGATGCTGAGTGAAATGAGCAGAACCAGGAGATCATTATACACTTCAATAACAATACTGTATGAGGACGTATTCTGATGGAAGTGGATATCTTCAACAAAGAGAAGATCTAACTCAGATTTAATTGATCAATGATGGACAGAATCAGCTACACCCAGAGAAGGAACACTGGGAAATGAGTGTAAACTGTTTGCATTTTTGTTTTTCTTCCCAGGTTATTTTTACCTTCTGAATCCATTTCTTCTTTAGCAACAAAAAACCAAACAACAACAACAACAACAAAAATCAGTTCTGCACACATATATTGTATCTAGTAATATACTATAAGATATTTAACATGTATGAGAATGCATGCCATCTAGGGGAGGGGGTAGAGGGAAGGAGGGGAAAATTCGGAACAGAAGGGAGTGCAAGGGATAATGTTGTTAAAAAAAAAAAAAAAGTACATGCATATGTACTGTCAAAAAAAGTTATAATTATAAATTTAACAAAAAAATAAAAATTAAAAAAAATAAATAATAAAAAAGAGGGAAAAAAATGAATCTCCCATGAAGTAAATACTATAGATATTAGGAATGGACATTAGACTATGATTTCAGGGATGAAGAAATTCAGAGATGCCAATCAGCATCTTCCTTTAATTCTTAAAGCTATCTAAGGAATGAAGAGGTTAAAGGACTTCCACACAGAGGTTAAGCCCAAGTATTGCTGACTTCTGGCCTCAGAAAGCTGAAGCTAGCTCTCTGCGCACTATTCTATGTTGTCTCTACTATCACACTACTTCTAATATTGTAGGCTTTATTATCCCCTTTCACCAATGAGGAAGATGAGGCTTAAAGAGATTAAGTGATTCTGCAGAATGACATAGCTAATGTCAAAAGCAAGATTCTAACTTTAAGTCTAGCATTGAGATACAGAGACAGAGATAGAGGCAGTAGCAGAGAGAGACAGAAATAGAGTTTATTAAATACTTAACTAATACACCTGGTTAATCACTAGGAATACAAACACAAACAAAAAAGATGGTCTCTGTCCTCAAGTTGATTAGATTCTGATGGAGAAAGAGCATACAAAGGGGAATTTGAAATGGGAAAGGGGAGGAGAGGGGCAATGCTGTTGGTAAGGAAGTAGGGAACTCCAGAAAGTAGACTAAGCTAGGAATGAAGTGAGCATAGCTGGGCCACTCATGAAACAATAGTGCAGCCCAGGGGCTCACCACACAGGAGATTCCAGCCTCTGAGTAGAGGAAATTTCAAGGGTGGGGAGGTGAATGAGGGGAAGTGAAGGAAATCCACAGAGTGAATTGAGAAGGATTCAACTCACATTGCTTTTTCATGATTCTTAGGAGTTAAGAGTTGATGTCAGAGGCAATTAGAGGCCACTTTAAATCCTGAGTGGAAGAATACCATCAAAATTATGCTTCTAAGGAAGATAATGCTTTCATTCTGACATTAATCAACAATTCACCACTTAAAATGTGTAAAGACTAGTACTTGCTACATGGAGTTCAGAGAGACCTGAAGTTGAAGGTTACAAAGCAAACAGAGCAATAACTGGCATAAAGTGATTCGGCTCTGAGAGTAAAAAGCAAGTGAAGTTCTTCTTTAATAACAATTCCTTAAACACATTCCTTTCAGATTTCCTCTCCTGTCTGGATTATATTCCATTATATATTTACTACTCCTCCTCTTCCATTCCCCAAATCCTTCTCTCCAATATGAACACTAACCTTAGCTGTTCCAGCATGGTAGACCTACTCTACTGGCCCAATATGCCACTACTATTCCACTTTCCTCAGTGAATCCTGTAAAGACTATCTCCACACTATTCTTGAATCTGTCTCCTCACCATTTCCACTATTACTGCCCTAGCTCAACTGCTCATCTGGACTAATGTAATAGCCTTCTAAGTGGTCTTCCTGCACCAATTATCTCCCACTCCCATCCAAACTCCACTCCCTGCCAGATTAATCTTCCTAATGAGCAGCTCTGCTCACATCATTTAGTTGCTCAAAACCCTTCAGATCCACAATGATGTCACATAAAATAATCAATAAGTATTTATTAAGTGCCTATGGTGCCAAACTCCCTCACTAGATTATCCCCTACCATTAACATTCTCAGCTCCAGCCACCAGAGGGAGATAGTCAATCTTGTTGATTAAGTCCACTATAAATGTATGTTCTATCATTTAACCTAAACTATTCTAAATGGCATCTTTTTGCTTTTCCCTCATTGACATTCTTTTATACTTCCCATAGAAATTGCTCAAAATCACATCTTCTCTTCTTGAATCTCAATTATTCTCTTCCCTGAATGCACCTAGCAGAGAATTTTACCTCCTACTTAACTGAGAAAACAAAAGATACCATTTATGATCACATTTTTTCCTCTTCTACACCTCCAAACTACTCTACATCATCCTTCCATTGTATTCTCCTTTGCTGCAGTATCTGAACAAGGGATGGCTTCTCTTTCCAATGCCAAATTGTGTCCTTTACTCTTTCCCCCATCTTCTCCAGAAGCTTGATCCTTCCCTCCCCCACTATCTAATAGTTCCTTCCTCTAATAGGTACTTCTCTCCCATTTTCTTTCAAAACTCCTTCATTTAAGGTGGCCTAGCTGTACCAGATCTAAAACTATATTATAAAGCAGTGGTCACCAAAACCATTTGGTATTGGCTAAGAAATAGACAAGCTGAATAGGTGAGGTTTTCAGGACAAAATAGTCAATAACTATAGCAATCTAGTGTTTGACAAACCCAAAGATACCAACATTTGGGATAAGAATTCACTAACAAAAACTGCTTGGAAAATTGGAAATTAGTATGGCAGAAACTAGGCATTGACCCACACTTAACATCGTACACCAAGATAAAATCAAGATGGGTTCATCATTTAGGCATAAAGAATGAGATTATAAACAAATTAAAAGAACATAAGATAATTTACCTCTCAGACCTGTGGAGGAGGAAAAAATTTGTGACCAAAGAAGAACTAGAGATCATCATTGACCACAAAATATCAAGTTAAAAAGCTTTTGTACAAACAAAACTAATGCAGACAAGATCAGAAGAGAAGCAATAAACTTGGAAAACATTTTTACAGTTAAAGGTTCTGATAAAGGCCTCATTTCCAAAATATATAGAGAATTGACTCTATAAGAAATCAAGCCATTCTCCAATTGATAAATGGTCAAAGAATATGAACGGACAATTCTCAGATGAAGAAATTGAAACTATTTCTAGCCATATGAAAAGATGCTCCAAGTCATTATTAATCAGAGAAATGCAAATTAAGACAACTCTAAGATACCACTACACACCTGTCAGATTGGCTAAGATGACAGGAAAAGGTAATGACAAATGTTATAGGGGATATGGGAAAACTGGGATACTGATACATGGTTGGTGCAGTTGTGAATGGATCCAACCTTTCTGGAGAGCAATTTGGAACTATGCTCAAAAAGTTATCCTTTGATCCAGCAATGTTACTACTGGGCTTATATCCCAAAGAGATATTAAAGAAGGAAAAGGGACCTGTATGTGCAAAAATGTTTGTAGCAGCCCTTTTCATAGTGGCTAGAAATTGGAAACTTAATGTTTGCCCATCAACTGGAGAATGGCTGAGTAAATTGTGGAGAATGAACGTTATGGAATATTATTGTTCTGTAAGAAATGACCAGCAGGATGAATACAGAGAGGATTGGAGAGACTTACATAAACTGATCCTAAATGAAATGAGCAGTACCACAAGATCATTATATACTTCAACAATACTATATGAGGATCAATTCTGATGGAAGTGGCCCTCTTCAACAATGAGAGGATCCAAATTTGTTTCAACTGATAATGAACAGAACCAGCTACACCCAGCAAAAGAACACTGGGAAATGAGTATGGACCACAATATAGCATTTACACTCTTTCTGTTATCGTTTGCTTGCTTGTTTTTTGTTTTTCTTCCCAGGTTATTTTTACCTTCTTTCTAAATCCTTCTTTCTAAATCCGATTTTTCTTGTTCTTTCTGTATAAACATGTATACATATATTGTATTTAACATATACTTTAATATATTTAACATTTATGGGACTACCTGCAATCTAGGGAAGGGGGTGGAGGGAAGGAGGGGAAAAGTTGGAACAGAAATTTTTGCAAGGGTCAATGCTGTAAAATTACCCATGCATATGTTTTGTCAATAATAAGCTATAATTTTTAAAAATCCTTCATTTGATTCTTACTCTTTGCCAATGTTGTCCACTATCTTGTTTCTCTTTTATAGTCAAACTCCTAGAAGAAGCAGCTGTACTCACTACCTCCAGTTGCAAAAAATTTGATTTAGTATCAGAACAAAGCCGACAAATTGGTGTATTCCCTGGGTTCAGCATTATACATATATGCAGCTTCCAACTCTTCCATTTACTATGCTGTAGGTCTGAGGTATAGGGAATGGAAAGGGAGGAAAGTACAAATCTAGTAAGTAAATCAATCAATCAATAAACACATATTAAGTGCTTCCTATGTGCCAGTAATAGTCTGTGTGGAGGTTCTGATAAGAGCTATTGAAGAGAAATTCAGGTGGACTCTTTCTAGAATTCTACACTGCCTCTCTAATATTACCCATGGTATATTCCCTCTTCATGTCTCCAAGAGTCTGCTTTAATTGCAATCCTAACATTAGATGTTATTATGAACAAGAGTGACTTCTGCCCATTTGGGTGTAACTTAATCTCTGAAGTTAAACAATCTTGAGCTCAGATACCAGGTCCTATTACCACAGAGGGACTTGAAAATCAGGACAGGTGCAGAGTAAACAACTCTATAACTGGTGTGATTCCAAAGCAAGATCTAAGAAGATCCCAATACCCAAAGTAATCTTCTACCCTACGTACATCATCAAGGACCATTTTAAGATTAAGAATCACATAATAGTAGACAAAATTATAAAACATAAGCGATGTGGTTTTAGAGATTAACTAATCTGCCTTTAAAAATCTACTTGTCTCCTCCAGGACTATCAATTTTACAAGTCAAAAAATTAAGATCCACATTTGTTGTTGTTATTTGTTCACTTGCAAATGACATCTTGTGATGTCTTCTTGCTCATGAATTGGATTCAAGTGAGCTAGAGTTGTCCATGATAATCAACTTCACGCTCTCTTCCACAGTTATTTAAGTCCAGTGGCAAGACAGAAGTCATAAAATGACCCCAAAAAAAGTCATAAAAAAACAAAAGTTATCAATATTGGTCCAAGATGCAGCAGATGACTAGCATTTTTAATGTCTGACCAAGTTCTAACAGTACAATATCACCAGCTTTAGTTGCCTTCATGGTCTTTGGAACAAATTGTTCATATCTACCCATTCTACTGAAGGAAGTCTTCATATACATAGGGTATACTCCTCCCAACTCACTAGTGGTTTTAACGTCTGTGGGTACCCTCAACCTGGCTTAGCTTGTTTATTGAGATGATTTATCAGAGTGTATACTATAGCTTCTTGGAGCCATAGATGAAAGCTGAGTGACAGGTGGACTCCAAAGATTGATGAACAGCCCTGAAGAGAGCTTGGAAAGCCCTTCTACCAGAGGTGCTAGACCTTCCTGAATACTCCATACATCTCAAGAAACCTACATTTAAAGATCTATTAAATGAAAACACTCCTGGGAGGCTTAGCACATTTAACTTATCAGGAACTAAGTCAGAAACTTAAATAAATGTTTGTTAATTCATGTACAATTCCTTGTTTGAAATAATCCTGTGTTGTGATATGGGAGCCACCTGCCAGTGGCTGCTGGAGGTCTAACTCAGACCTGTAGAATGGATCTCTTCATGTGAGAGAATGATGATGATGATGATGATGATGATGATGATGATGATGATGATGATGATGATGATGATGATGATGCAAGGAGACTGAGAAGCAGTTGTGTTGTCTGACCTCTCTCATCTTCCTTCTATCTACAATTTATTTCATTCCCAATCCACAAGCAACACCTGTATCAGTAAAGGCTGCTTTGCAACTCCTTCAGATGTTATGATCCACAGCTGTGGAGGCTCTGGAAGCATTGACTTGCCCCTTCATTTAGGTCCTTAACAATCGTGCTGTCAGAAATTCTCTCCATTGATACAGATTGCAACCTTTCTATAATTTATACCTAGAAAAGTGATAGTCATTTAAAAGCAATAAACCAGGAAGGCAGTGAGGTCTAGAAAGCAACATGGCACCAAGAGTCAGAGGACTGAGGCTTAAATCCCAGTATTTTACAGAAACAAACTTTATGCTTTCTCTTTTTTTTTTTGCTTTGATAGTTCTCCTGTTATCTATAGCCAGAAAGCATCAAGATCAACATTTTCTCTGAATGTCATGTCTATTTTCACAATTATATGAATCTACCACATTAATGTCAAAGACTGGGAAAAATGTTCAAAAGTATGAAAGAGCTAAAGAGATTGTTTTCCTATTGTAGCTAGGGATAAGCTGGAGAAGACAATGAAAAAGAAAATGGAAGCATCTTCTTTGTTTATGACCTCATTATAACTGTCATTTTGTGAAGAGGATGAATGAAATTGTTGAGAAGAGATTTTGCTTTGTATTTTGAGTTAACTTAATGGTGGAACTGTGATTTCAGAAGTGAGCAGAAGTTATCTACTATTACAATAATAACGAGACTTTGGCTGTGATCTTTTTTATGGCTAAAAGATTGTAAGAGTTTACTAATGATATTGTTAATAAATTATATAGTGGTTAAATTTAATATGCATTTAATTCTAAGGGGTTTGGGGTTTTTAACAAAGATGATTAACTACTTATGGAAAAGGAAGTTTCTCCAGTTCACTAAGTAAATATTTGATGAACTAGGAAAGGGACTCAGAGTTTAGATGATTAATGGAGAGAGTTGACATTTTGGTAATTAACAAGGAAATATCCAAACTACCTTTGGATTGCCCTAGAATTAGGCATGATAAGATTAAATATGTGAATGACTCAAATAGCAAGCTGAAGGACATCAAATAAGTGAAGTTGGTGACCCATGTAATTCCATTATATGTATCTTTCTAATTGGGCTAAAATTATAAAATATTAAACTTATTATACTTTAACAAGCTGGAAAAAAACTGGTTAATAATGTGGAAGTCATTTCTGAATCAGCTGTGTACAGTCATTATAAGCTTATTAAAGAAAAGCTCAAAATCAATACCAAATTAGAAGAATAAATATAAGATATGGAGTACAATTAAAATAACTCCAACCTTAGTCATTTAATTGAGCCAATGACACTCTAAAATGGAAAATAGATAAGATAAACACTTAATCTCTTTGTGAAGTGTAGAGATATAATAGCAAAAGGTAGCATAAGTTGAGGAATTAAAACTCATCTCTAAAATCTTACAAAGTAGAATAGTAGAATGCTATGATTTTATTATGTTCTCGTGAAATAGGAGCATTGGAGGTGTGATAGGATTAGAATTCCCTTGTTTTTCTGCAACAAATATTCATTTCCTTAAAAGAAAACAAAACTGTCCCTTGGACTTTATTGGTATCTCTCTCCTTTGATGCAGATTCGTAGAAACCAAAGGTCGTAAAAAGTCCTACTTACTTAGAGTCAGGACCCTTCTGACTTGGTGGGTATCTGAAGACACTATGAGAAAGTTAGATAAACCATTTCATCTCAAGTACATTTAATGATACAAGGAAGATAGCAAATAGAAGGAAAATGGAAAAGATCTATCAAAATTTACTATTACAAACTATCTCTTTCACCTATTGTGAGATACTTTGAAACAGTTAAAAGCAAAGTAACTAACTTTTAGGACCATTTTAGGATCAAGGAAAAGTTGTTCTCACTTTAGGATCGCAAAAATTTCTTTAATAAGATATAAGGCCTTTTATTCTATAGAATCCCAGAACTGGAAGGGACCTGAGAAATCTAACTCAACCCATACCTATATAAGTACCTCTTCTACATCATATCTGTCAAGTTGTCATTCAGTCTTTGCTTAAAAATCTTCAGCAAGAGGAAACCCATTATCTCCTGAAGGAGTCTATTGCTCTCCTGGACAATTTTAATTATTAGGACATTTTTCCTTATTTTAAGGCTGAATGTGTTTGTTTGGTTTTTGTTTTGTTTTTTTTTTTGTTTTATTTTTTTTTTTGGGGGTTGCCAATTCCACCAGTCTTAAACAAGACTTAGTCTTGTCCTATAGGGCCAAAAAGAATAAGCACTTACAATCTTACATGCAATAGTCTCTGAAGTACATAAGGATTTCAACATGTCCTTTCTAAGTCTTTTCTTTCCCAGACTAAACTTCCTCATTTCCTTCAACTAATCTTTATACAGAGGCAGAGGGTATAAGTTCAAACCCTGACATCTACTTCCACATATGTGACACTGAGTAAGTCACAACTTCATTGATTTTCCATTTCTGCAAAAAGAGAGAAGTTGAACTGGGTAGACTCCATGGTTCTTTCTAGATCATAAACATATGGCCCTATGACATGAAGCCTTTTGCCTTTTGCCAATCTAGCTGCTCTCTTCTATACGTTATCAAGTTTATTATCAATGTCATTAGTAAAATGTGACTCTTGAAAATGAACTTGTAGTTTAGATAACAATAATAATAATAATAGCATTCATATGTTGTGTTAAAGCTTACAAAGTGCTTTATAACTATTATCTCATTTGATCCTCATAACAATCCTGAGAGGTAGATGCCATTATTATTCCCATTTTACTTTTAAGGAAACTGAGGCAGAAAGGTTAAGCATCTTGCCCAGGATCACACAGCTTTTAGATGTTTGAAGGTGGGTTAATTCAGGTCTTCTTGACTTCAAATCCAGTGCTCTCTGAGAACTCACACTTTCTTCATCCTGTGTGCTTCCTTTTAACCTAAGATTGTCCTAGCTTTGTATCAGCCACTGCTGACTCATATTGAACTTCCAATATCATAAACTCTATAAATCTATTTCATGTGAACTCTCATCAGGCCATGTCTCATGAAGATATTTTTGTGAAGATAATTTTTCAAACCCATTCATCTTCTTAGATCTGCCTTAATGTCTCATCTGTCAAGAACTTCTTTGGAACCTAACTCTAAACTGATGCTTTAAGATTCTCGCTCTACACACACTCCATCCCAGTTTTGTTTCATCTGAACATTTGAAATACATTGTCATTTTGCCTTTATCCAAGTTGTTGAGAAAAATATGAAACAGCACAGGACCAAACATAGGTCCCAGGATTTCATTATTGGAAATGATCCAAGGTAACATCTAACTGTTTGGTTTTTTTTTTGGATCTCATCACTATTCCAGTTCTGAATCCCTCTAACTGTACTTTCATCTAGCTCACATTTTCTCCATCTTTTCTACAAGGATATCCTGAGAGATTTTGTCAAATGCTCTAGCCAAATCTAGGTAACCTATATATATATAGCCTTTTCCTGATTTATCAACCTAGTAACCCTGTCCAAAAAGGAAATGAGGTTAGACTGGTATGACCTACTCTTGATAAAGCCATACTGACTCTACAATTAGAGGTAATAATAATAATAATAATGATAATAGTTCAAATAGACTTGGGGTTGCCTGTCCAAGTACAAGTGATAATGCCATCTCCTTTATTATTTTGATGGGAGGACAAAGGAACTGAAAAGTAGGACAACACTGGTCACCTGAAAGAAAAGAGAAGGAAACAGGATGTTAAAGAAGAAAGAAATAGAAATCTGTTACAATGTCTTAATTTGGTCTCAAACTAGCCCCATTTTGCTTGAAAGAAAATCTGTATCCAAGTATTAAACATTCCCACTAGCTGGGCAACAAGCTTAGCCCAAGGCTACCAAAAGGGTAATTTTGGAGTTTCTACAATAGGAAATGGAGTGAAATCATTCACTGAGCAAATGCCATTAAAACACAGTACAAGGCACTGTGCTAAGGGAAATTTAGGTAACTGAGGAAACTTAGGTAACAGGAAATGCATTAAAGAGTATATTCTTGAATGCTCACTCTACCTTGGACTGTGTTATAATCAATCAGGAATTGTTCTCATGAGTGAAGAGGTAAAGCAATCTCTTGCCCCCAGAAGCAATTCCCTGCTCATTTAGTCTTTTTTTTTTTTTATATATTGAGACGTATAATATCAAGAATGAAGGAGATAATAGTCTATTTTTGTTTCTAGTAGATCTGTGATTTAATTACTAAGGAAGGCATGGTAAGGAACTTCTTGTACAAAGCAAATTGGCCCCTTCTCTGCATTTAAAAAGTTTTAGAAGACAAAACCTCAAGAACACAAGAGAATTAATGAACAGTACTAGATCTTAAACTATATAAAGTAGCAATCATCAAAACAATCTACTATTGACAAGAAATAGAGTGATAGGTCAGTGGAATAGATTTGGCACACAAGACACAGTAGTAAATGACTGTAGTAACTTAGTGCTTAATAAACTCAAAAGACTAGATTCTGGGATCAGAACTCACTATTTGACAAAAACTGCTTGGAAAATTGAAAAACAGTATGGTAGAAACTTAGACCAACATCTCATACTTCATAAGATAAGATCAAAATGAGCCCATGATTTAGACATAAAGGGTGATACCATAAGCAAATTAGAAGACCAAGGAATAGTTTATCTATCAGATCTATGGAGAAGGGAAGATTTTTTGACAAAACAACCAGTAAAGAGTATTACAAGATGTAAATTATTTTAATTATATTAATAAAAATTTTACAAAAACTAAAATAATGCAACCAGATTAGAAAGAAAGCAGAAAGCTAGGAAACAATTTTTACAATGTTTCTCTGAAAAAAAGGCTTTGTTTTGCAAATATATAGAGAACCAAGTCAAATTTGTTCCTCCCCTATTGATAAGTGCTCAAAGAATATGAACAGGCAGTTTTTGGATGAAGAAATCAAAGCTATCTATAGTCATATGAAAAAATGCTCTAAATAACTATGGGTTAGAGAAATAAAAATTAAAACAATTCTGAGTTACCATTTCACATCTATCAGATTAGTTAATATAACAAAAAAATATTGGCGAAGATGTGGGGAAGTTGAGACACTAATGCACTTTTGGGAGAGTTGTGAACTGATCCAACAAATCTGTAGAATAATTTGGAACTGTGCCTAAAGGGCTTTTAAAACTGTGCAAACCCTTTGATCTAGCAAGAGCATTACTAGGTCTATGACCCAAAGAAATCATTTAAAGAATGGAAAAGAACTTACATATACAAAAATATTTATAGAAGCTCTTTTTGTAGTGGCAAAGAATTAGAACAGTACTAGGGGATAATTATCAATTGGGGATAGCCAACAAAATTGTAGTATATGAATACTATTGTGCTGTAAGAAACGATGAGCATGCTGGTTTCAGAAGAACCTGGAAAGACTTACCTGAATTGATGCAAAGTGATATAAGCAGAACATTGCACATGATTGTACAATGCAGTTTAAATGATAGTTCTCGGTAATACAATGATCCCACACAATTCCAAAGGACTCATGAAGGAAAATGTTGTCTACAATTAGAGAAAAAATTGGAGTCTGAATGCAGATTGAAGCATACTATTTTTACTGTCAGGGTGTATGTGTGTGTGTGTGTGTGTGTGTGTGTGTGTGTGTGTGTGTGTGTGTGTGTGTGTTTCCTTTTAGTCTGTTTCTTCTTTCACAACAAGACTATTATGGAAATATGTTTATATGATTGCACATCTATAACATGAAATTGCCATTTTAGGGGAAAGGAAAGAAGGAAAGGAGAAAATTTGGAACTGATTTTCATATGAATATTAAAAATTGTCTTTATAGATAATTGGAAAAATAAAATACCATTTAATCTCAAAAAAGTTTTAGAGAATTTTCTAGTGGCACTGAGAGAATAAATGACTTGCCCATAGTAATACAGTCAGTATATGGAAGAGGAAAGCCTTGAACCAAATCTTCTTGCCTCCAAAACTAGTTCTAAAGTAAATATTCCATGTTTCCATTTTGTGTCAGGGAAAATATATCTGAAGTGTTTTATTCAATACTGGTCACCACATTAATTTTTTTTTATTTTCAATAGTATTTTATTTTCCAAATACATGTAAAAACAAAATGTGTTCCAGATTTATCTCCTCTCTCTCTCTTGCATCCCTCTTTCCTTAAGACAACAAATTATCTGTTATAGGTTAAATATATGCAATTCTTTTAAACATATTTTCATATTTTTCATGTTGCTAGGCATCACCTTTTAAGGATATTGAAGAAAATAATTAAGATGGTGAGAGGACATGAGGTCATATCATACAAAGACTGAAGAAACTGGAGAAAAGAATGGCGGTAAATAATTATTATTTTTGAGAATTTGAAGGTCTATCATGTAGAAAAGAGATTATGTAGTTGTATTTCTTTCTTCCCTTGCATCCAATGACTTCTGATTTCAGAAAAATGTTTTCTATCAGCCCAAATCAAATGGCATCTATTTCATCTATAAAATCTTTCTTGTACTTCAACTATATCTATCACTACTACTGATAATGAACATTGAACCTTCCATTTCTTTGATGCATTTAGCCAGTCTCATATTTCTCTCTCTCTATGCTTTATCCCTCTAATAGATTATAAATGCTATGAAGACAAGGACCATATCTTATCTAAATTTTGTGTCTTCTCCAGTGCTTAACATAGAATTTTTCATATACTACTACTTAATAAATGTATGTTGAATTGTATTGAAAATTAAATTAATTTTTTGTTTGCTCATATCAAGCTGTTAATCTACCCTCAGTTTATGATCAACTAAAATTCTATGTCTTTTTTATGACCTGCTATTCAACTACGACTCTCTTATCCTACCATTCTATAGTTGCTTCCTGTAGCCTAAATCCTAGACTTTATATTTATCCCTGTCAAATTTTATCTAGTTCATGTCAGCCTAACCTTCCTGGCTGTCAAGCTCTTTTAAAATTTTGACTCTGATATCTAATGCAATCTCTTCCAGATTTTTCACATGTGCACATTTATAAGTGTGTCTTCTAAATTTTCATCCAAGTCAATGAGGAAAAGTGTTGAATAAGGACAGGAAAAAAGACAAAGCCTTGAGGCATAACATAAAAGCCCTCCCTCTAAATTGACACCAATCCATTAACTAACACTTTTGAACATGGCTTTCTCAACCACGTACAAATCCAATGAACCTAATTCTCAATTCCCCATCTTGTCCACAAAATATATACTGAGAGACTTGTTAAAAAAAAAAAAAAACTTCACTGAAATCACCATACATGATGTGTGTGTCCCCTGATCTAACAATTTACTATGCTAGTGGAAAAAAAATTAATAAATAATCTTAAGTTCATAGATATTTATTATTGGTGAACCCAGACCAGCTCCTAGTGATCTCCACTTTCTTTTGAATGTCCTACAACCCACTTAATCATATATAATAATGGTCTCTGAAAGTTGAAAAGGACAGCAGTCACCCAGGTTAAACCATATACAAATGGGAATATTCCTGTTAGGATTACTAGCTTGTCACTGTCCAGACAACCTGAGTTCTCACCTAGTAATCCTAACATATTCCCAGTAACATTCACAATAAATGGTCAACTAGCCTCTGCTTGGTAACCTCCGATGATAGGGAACTTGTTTCCTCTTGAGATAGCTCATTCTACTTTTGAATACCTTGTTAGAAAATTATTCCTTACATTAAACTAAAATCTGAATTTCTTATAAGTAATTGTTTTCCCCTAAAGATCTATTTTAAAATTTTTCAGAGATTGACATAAAGGTCATTAGTGTGTCTATGTAATTCCTTAAAACTATTGTTCCCCTGTTTTGAAAACTAGAACCATTATTCTCCCACTTTCCAAACCTTTTCTGATTTCCATGACTTCTTAAGGATTGCAGACAGTGGCTCTGTGATCACATCAGCACATTCTTTCAGTATCCTGGCATATAATTTGTCTGGGCCTGGAGACTTGAACTCAATTATAAGTGACTCTGTGCTCTCATTTTATCTGCTCACCTATCGTAGGCAGCAATTCTATCTTTATGTTGTTTGTTCCCACTCTCTCCAGTTTGAAGATGATTCTCCTTGATAGAGAAGACAGAGCAAATAAGAGTTGAATAGCTCTCCTTTCTCTCTGTCATCTGTTCACATACCACCTGCCTCAAGCAGTGGGCTTATCCCTTTCTTATTCATCTTCTTGCTCTGAACATAGCTTTTCATGTCCTTTTTTGTTGTTCTTAGTATTTTTTTTTCATCAAGCCTCACCTTATTCTGGGTCTTGGTCTCCCTGACACTGAGATTACTGGCCCATGCTTCCTTTTGCTTTTGTCCTTGATTGAGCATTCTGTGTTCCATCTTCTGTACAAATCCTTTAAAAATCTGCGATCATGAGAGACATTCTGCCCCATGTAGTAACATTGTTTCTTTAGACTTAGGTTCCTAAGGAAGAAAAGACAGCTAGCCTCTTTATTAGAATTTTTAAAAATTGATTCCATAGACAGATTTGTGTTGTTTATATACACTTATAATAATGTGGCTTTTATTATAGCCACATTATTACCATAAATAGAGGGAAAGGTGATTGAACTGTTAAAAGCAGGAAGGCAGCAACTGTTGCCATTTGCCTTTAGCAGTATAACAGGTTCTCTTACTCTGAGGTGGCTTGCAGGAAGTACATAAAATCAGAGAGCCCTTAACCCAGTGGTCCCTAAACTAACCCTCTGATGGGAGCTGTAAAGTTGAATGTGTTGGAAGGATGGAAGATAAACCAGCTAGGGGAGGTTTTTAGGGCAGCCAGATGGCCCAGAGAAGAGAAGACCAGCCATGGAGACAGAAAGATTCAAATCCAGTTTTGGGTATTTGCTAGCTTTGTAAACCTAGGCAAGTCACTTAACCTTGTTTACCTCAGTTTCCTTATCTATAAAATCAGCAGGAGAAGGAAATGGCAAACCATTCCAGTATCTCTGCCAAGAAAACTACAAAGGGTACTGAAGAGGTGAACACAAGTGAACAACAATAAAGGTGAGTTCTTTATATCAGAGAAGGGAGGCTTGGGGAAGGGAGGAGGGAAATACTGGTTAGCACTGTTTCAGTCTCTGTGGCAGCCTTTCTCTCTGATGTATGTGTCCCTGATGAAGGTCTTGCACTCCAGCTGTGCTGTAAGCTGCCTGATATCTCTGACCCATAATAAATCAAAGGACTAGTCAGTCGACAAGCATTTATTAAGAATTTACTCTGTGCCAGGCACTGTGCTAAATGCTGGGAATACAAAGAAAAGCAAAAAACATGGTTTCTCCTAGCAACAATGGCTTTGTGTTACAAGATCGGTGATAGCTATATCCTTTAAAAAAAAAAAATGCTTGTTGAGTTCTCTATCATCTTGCCCGTTTCGGAGTTTGCAAGATCCTGATGTATTTTTCAATTTAGAGTCTCTTAGTATAGGCTTCTAACTCTATTTTTCTCTGAACTTTAAAAAATGTTCTTTCCAAAAGTCTAGGATTTGTTGCAAAGGTCATAACATTCCTTGACTATTGTAAATTCTAATATGCTTTCACATTACCAACAAGTTCCTTCTTATTAGTGAAAATTAGGACTAGCAATTCCCATTATTGCCTCCTTTACCTCATAGGAGATATTTATTGGAATTTATTGGCTAGGTTCTATAAATCAGTAGTGTCAAATTCAAGTAGGAATGGATCCTGCCAGCTGAGTATTGATTTTTAAATCCACAAATTAATGTTATCTTTGTCAACTTGTATTTTATTATTTTGTTAAATATTTCTCAAGTAAATTTTCATCTGGTTAGGGAAGCTTGTAATCAGTGCACAACAGGTTAAAGTAATACCTCCAAGCAATATCTAGATAGTTGAAATCCTTTTACCTTTTGGTTAAAGACCTAGACTCAAGTTTTAGATTGATATCAGGCTTTAGAAGAGGAAAAACTGAGCCAAATTCTTAAATTCTTTGAGGAAATCCCAGGTAGGGGCATGAATCAAAGAGAGGACTAGAGGAAACCCCCCAAATCTAACCTAATCTATATAATCCCTGAATTTTGGTTCTGAGCCAGAGGATATATATTGATGCTTTTGCAGTTTGGATTATCTATATTATCTATATCTATATTAATTATCATTGATCATAGACTTCAAGCTAGGCAAGGTTCTTAAAAGCAATCTAGTCCAACTTCTCCATTTTGCAGAAGATCTAAGAAATTAAGAACTTGGCCAAGATGACACAAGTAAATGTCAGAGGCTGAATGAAGCCATGTCCTCTAGCTCCTTCCATTAACAAACTAACTTCCTTATCTAGTCAGTGTGTATACCCTCAATAATATCAATCCTGTTGCTCTCTTTTTTTAATCTTCATTCAAAGGCTCTCTAACAACTTTTCCCAATGGGGTTAATGTATTTCCATACAGGTCTATACTTCGTTGATAGCCAGTATTAATCCTCTGTCCCTTTTATTAACTCCATTTCTGTTGAACAAGAGAGTTCTAGTCTATCTTGTTTATATGTATATAGTAAAACTATTTATTTTATTGCTCATGTTTTGTATATTGATAGTAACATATCTAAAGCACTAATAATGATAAAAATAGCGTTTCATTTATGTTAACAAGACAAACTCATCTTCTCAAGCAATAACTCTGTCCCTTTTTCATTTATCTTCTTGATCTTAAAATAGTTTAAACTTTTTTGTTCTTGACATATTTTCCTAGCCTTTTACACAAACAAAATCAGAGCAGCTGAAAAAAAGAAGAAGAGATATGGATTAAGAAAATGTTATTGGGGGCAGCTAAGTGGTGCAATGGATGGCGAACCAGCCTGAAGTCAGGAGGACCCAAGTTCAAATCTGATCTCACTTAACACTTCCTAGCTGTGTGACCCTGAGCAAGTCACTTAACCCCAATTGCCTCAGCAAAAAAGAAAAATGTTATCATATTAAGCACATCTATTTAAAATCTGAGGTACAATATCTATAAGAAATTGACCTGAATCTGAAAGTTGGAAAATCATTCCACAATATATAAGTGGCCAAAGAATATCAGCAATATTCAAAAGAAAAAATGCAAAATTATAAATAACCATCTGAAAAATAGTTGTTACCTAAAAATCTGAACAATGTAAATTAACAATTTATGTGTCATTTTATACCTGTAAAATTAGCAAAGATGGTTAAGCCTAGAAATATTTAAAGGGGTAGAGGAGAAAGGGGCATTCTAGTTGCTGGTGAGTTGTGGATTCATTTAATTTGGAATTATTAATTACTATGCCTTCCAGATAGACATTTAATAAATGTTTATTAAATTGACTTAGGCAATAAAAATTATTAAATTGTTCATATCTTTTAATCCAGTGATTCCCTTGTAGGGTTAGGTCCAAAGAAGGATAAGGACTTCAAGAAATGATTTTTATCTAGAAAATAGCTTAGTAATATTACTTATGATAATAAAAAGCTGAGATAAACTATATACCCAATGATTGTGGAATATCTTGACAAACTGTGGTAAATGTATATAATTGAATATTTCTACATTATAGGAAGAATCCAGAAAAACAAGGGAAGACTTATAGAAAGTGATGCAAATTCAAAAGGACAGTATATAAATTATTGTAATAATATAGATAAATATAATGCTAAAAGAAAACAAAATTAGGTCAAAATGAATGAACTAAGTATAATAATAGGAATTGTTTTTAACTAAAGAAATAAAAAAGATGATAATGGCTTATACTTAAATAGTACTTTGAATCTGTATTGTTCTCAATCTTTTTCTCTATTAAATTTTTTTAGAATTTCTTTTAGACAGGGAACATTATGGTTCCTGTCCTGGTATTAAAATTCCAGAAATACATGGCCCTGAAGTACCTACCCTGAAAAATCAGGGACTTGGTCCACTCCATTTCCATTTTCTGTCTCTGGCCTTCCAGCTTTTCAAGACTTTTCACTCAGATGTTCTGTGGGAAATCTTTTATGGTCTCTCAAACAAGTACCCAATCTTTTTTTAGATTTTCTAAGGTTTTCAATAAACATGGTTTGGTAGAAACAGATTTAAAATAATAAAAGAAAATTACAAAATGATAAGCTTTTTAAAGGCTATAAGTATTTAAATATTAAGTGGCTCTTTAATGCCATCTGAATAAAAACTAAGTTCCTTAGCTTTCATACCCACTAATGTTTCACACACACCCCTCCCAATTAGTGCAACTAACGAGATACCTGATACCTATATCTTTGAGTTACAGAATGCATCATTCAATCAAATGTGTAAATTAGGTCCAAGTCCATGAAATTAGATAACAAAATGTATTGAGGGTGATTGAAAAAAGTAGGTCTTTGGGCCTAAGTACAAAAGAGAAGGAACTTGAGCAGGAAAGCAGTACTTTAAGGAGCCAAACCTGTAATTACAGGGCAGTAAGGCAGAGGAGGATTGAGTCTCTCTCTTCCCCCTACCTAAACCAGAGGATGACCTGGTGAACTTTAAAATATTAAGAACAGGTAGCTTTAGGACTCTGAACAGGTACTGACTTGCAAAGCCCACTCTACAACTATAGTCACTTAAAGGGACCTTCAAATGTTCTACATTGGAAGAATGAGACTTCAGTCCAACCAGAAACTAAAATTTTCCCCTTTGCCACATATATTCTTTAAGCATGAGCCCACTTTCCCACAGACTTTGCATGAACATATGAAAAAGTATTTCCCAGACTTCTCCCCACCTCAAATCATCTTATTATGCCATTTTTGTAAATAGTACTTTCTATAAACTGATAATCTATGGGAAAAGAACACTGGGTGGGAATTCATGCTAGAAACAACCCCAAGTGCTCAAAGCATATTCCTAGAACCCTGAGGAGAGGAATTATCAGTCACTTTCTGGGGATCCATTATCAAAGGGAGCAGAAGTTGGTAAGTAAGAAGTAATCTCAAAGAAGATATTACATTGATATTTCAAACTCTCTTTTCTTGACAGTGACCTATCTTTCTAGCATGATTTCATGTTGTCCTATCTCCCAACTTAACTACATAAGCTCTAAACTGAACTTACTTAGATCCCTTTCCTCCTCCTACATATCTCTGATTTCTCCCATCTCCACACTTTTGATCATATCATTCCTAGAATTTACTCCCTTTCTCCCCACAAAGTCCATCTCAAATACATCTATAAGTATTTCCAAAATTCCCTGACTTGGATATTCATAAGCTTTGGAACTTGAAGGAACCTCAAAAGGCATCTATTAGAATCTCTTTATTTTAAAGATGAAGATAAAGAGGGGACCCAAAGGTGCACACAGAGGATGTAATTTTCTGTGATAGCTTCTGGCTGATTCACATCTGTCAGAGCCCTTTATTTGTACTTCTTGCTTTGTTCTCTGTATTTTATGCAACTGTATAGAACTAATTTTTATTTTCCCTCCTAGACTGTTACCTGCTTGAAAATAGGGATTATATACACACATGTATCATGTATACATATACACATACACACATATGTTTTTTAATTTCCCTTTCACATAGCAATAATTCACAATTATACAACACTTTACAGCTACAAAGTACTTTGCCCATCATAGCTCTGTCAGATAGTTCAAGTATGACCATTGCTTTTTTATGGATAAAAAAACTGAAACTCAGAAATGAAGTGACTCACCCATGCTTATACAGCTAGACACTTACAGAGATGGGAATTGAACCTAGTTTTCCTAGCTTTAGATCCAGCAAGCTTTCTTTTCTCAGGGCCATCCGTAACACTGGATGAATTTGTCATTATTCAGCACCTCAAACTTTAGGCTTCATCCTCACGGAAGGCATTTCCCCTCTGATGTCTAAGCTTTGGTGACCTCGGGGCCCACTCAACGCTACCAAAGCATATTCAGGAATCATTGATAATGTCTTATTCCAGTCTCTACCGAGAGCTGACATTAGATATTCAGCACAAAAAAAGGGAAAAAAGAATCCATTCTTTCTCCCTCTGCAGTCCTGCAATGGCCCCTGGGGAATGGATTCAGTGACCTACTAAAATAGGTCTTTTTCATTTCTCCTATTTGTGATTCTGCTTCTTCAAGAGAGCTGCAGAAAATAGAGCAATTTGTGTTTTGGTAAAACTCTGAAGGTCAAATTTGTGTTGAAAATGAATATAATGCATTTAATTATGGTTATCATGAGTGATGGGTAGATGGGAAATATTTTTTTGAAGGCTGGCAGCCTTATTGTTAGTTCACAACTGAACTGTGAAAAGGTTGAGTTAGTTGGACCCACAGACCTTATACAATAATAATAAGAGGTCTGTTTCTTATATTGCTCTACATCCTAGAAAGGTAGCTTAAGTGCGGAGCTCTCTTTGAAATCAGCATGGTGTATTTCCAGGCTCAAGTCAATGCCTAGAAACCCACCTGGAAATACTCTTCTCTTTTATTTGTTTGGCCCAACTCATTTAAACACATCTCCTTCCTTCCCAGGAGTCGTCAACATACTTTTGACCCCCAAGAAAAGTGGAAAGAGCTAGTCATTCTGATTTGTACTAAGATAGAAATTGAAACAGAGTAGGTACAGGCTTGGCTCAAAATTCCCAGATTATGGAGGGTAGCAGGGAAGTGCATTATAGAACCATAAGAAAAAGGACAGATAGAGAATTCAAAGGTTTGTAAGGAGAAACCCCTAAAGGATCCAGTAGTCAGCCATCCACTGGAAGGGAGGGATGTAATGAACAGAGAGGAATCCAGGTATGATACCTGAGGTCAAGCAAGAAAGAAATTAGCATTTAAAAATCCACACACAAACTTAGAATCCGTTCAATATGGAGTAGAATATCTGAGTAAAACAGAGTAAAGCAGATAGTAGAAACTAACTTCTTTGCATGACATTCCTCCTTGTGCCCCCAATGCCAAATCCTGATATAGCCCTTAGCTATAAGCGATAGCTTCTTAGAAGTAGAAGCATGGTAAGATCCTAACAGCAGCCAAGACTCCAAGATTGCAGAATCTTAGACTTTTAAAACTAGAAGAGCCTTTAAAATTTATCCAGTCAACTATTCATTTCATAGAGGAGAAAACCAAAACCCTAAGGTGCAGAGTCCTTGCCCAAGGTCACGTCAGTTTGTAACAGGGGTATTTACCAGGAAATACAGTGGGTTTCCATGAGATGGTGTACCTATGATACAGGGCAGCTGTTTCACAAAGCACTGACAGACTCTAATGGGAATAAGGAGATTTCTGCTCTTGAGGAAGAAGAAAACCATGAGTAGACTTCATTCAGAAGCCCAGTAGCCTTTACATGTTCATGAGGCCCTACTGAACAAGAAGAGGGACTATTTATCCTGTGGAGAAGTAATGGGGGATGAGGGGGTTGGTGCTCCAGGTGGAGATTCGAATAGCTCAAGTGAAGTTTGCTGTGGAAGTATGGCTGAAGTCAGTCTATGTTGAATTCCTCCTTCCCCCCCCAAAAAAATTTGTCATGTCCTCCTTACAACAGACCATGAATCTTGAAGATTGTTTTTGTTTGTTTGTTTGTTTGTTTGTTTGTTTTTTCACCTTTCACTTAGGGAGAAGATACAAATTCCTTGGTGAGGAGAGCTTTTGAGGTCCAAACTTTTAAAATGCGTGTTCCTTGTCTGACCTAATAATAAGATCCAAATATGAAATAATTTTAGAAATTCACAACTAGGATAAGGGTGAAGGAGGCTCAAGATAATTGAGTGTCCTTCTCTCCCTAAACACCCACCTTGTACAAAGTACTTTGTGTGAATTCAGAATTAGGAGGGATATAGGCTATAGACAGTAAATATCAGGGCTGGCATCCAGAACTGGTCCCTTTGATTCCCCAAAAAAGGTGCTCTTTCTCCTATAACCACATTGCCTCTAGCTGTGTTCCCAGCACCCTTCTAATTACTGTTTCTTTATAGCCAAAAGCCTTGGAAACCTCTGAAATCATAAATTAAATAAATAAGCTAACTTAGCTTTCCTGTATTAAGCAAAGAACAGTACAGTATAGTGAAAAAGGATGATGCATTTGAAGTCAGAGAAGCTGGGTCCAAATTCTAAACCATGCCTTTGTTGCTTATTAACCATGTGAACACAGCTTTTCACAACTTCAAATTCCTCATCTGCAAAGTGAAGTGACAGTACTGGTTGATCTCCAATGTCTCTTATACTTCAGAGAAGAGAGAGGGCACACAGGATCAAAGTGCAGAATGAGAGGTTTTTAGATGTGAATAGTATGAGAATTTGTTTTGCTTAACTATTCATATTTATTACAAGCGTCTTTTTTCCCCAATGAGGGAAAAGGCTAAAAGGAGAAAAATATTAATTTTAAATATAAAATAATAGGTAATAATAGGTAAAAGAATTCTGTAAACATTGAGACAGAGATGAGCAACATAAAATTTCTTCTCAGATGGAAATGAATACCCAGGGAGATCACCATTTTGTATTTAATGCTTTGTCTAGTCTAAGGAAATAAAAGAGAAGTTTGAGGTGTAGGTGGAATGGATAGTTCATGAGGTTGGTCAGGAAGAAGAATTGGATTCAGGAATATGATGAGTGTGTTTGATTTGAGCTAGCCCTTATCATAAAAGAAGAGCCACGGTAGCAAACTAAAAAGGATAAGACAGCTTCATTTATCTCTCAATAAAGATGAAGGAGAACTATCACTATAGTCTTAAGATTTTCTATTACCCATGGTTGCTACATTTTTCTTTTTCATAATTCAATGTACCCTAGATCTCATTGATGTCAATATTCCCTCTGTTGACAGATCCAAATTTCTTCCTCTCTTCTTGTTCTGTGTAATTCTTGACCATGTAATTCTTGTTCTACAAATGCTCTACAGAAGATTTGTACAATTTGCTAGAGTCTTTCTTCTAGTTTATTTATTTAATCTAATTTTCCATTCTGCTTTCTGGGTTCTATTTTTAAAATTTCCTTCATTTTAGAACTGCACTTCTGCCCCTCCCCAAATGACTTTGTACTTACTTATATATAGATATGTTGTTTTCCTCTAATAGACTGTAGCCTCCTTCAAGGAATCTTTTATGTTTGTAGGCTTGGTGCCTATAGGTCCAATGCCTGAAATATATAGGTACTAAATAAATATTCATTGAATTTATTGAAATTTAATGCCTTGTTTCATATGTCCTTTTTTTACTCCTCACTGTTGCTACTGGTCATATGTGTTCTGATTGATATTTTTTACATGATTTATAATACAGAAGGTAACACTGGTTGCTATAACCTATTTTTACCCACCATGAGTCTCTACATTGCCCTTTAGGTCACCTGCAATTTGATTCTTCAGAGATTATGGCATTCTAAGATTCATAGTCATACAGCATCACCAGAAGAATATTAATGTTTAAGAGATGGGCTTTGGTGGCAGCTTGGAATTATTGAAATTGTTGCACAATTTCTCAGATGCCAGCCAGCCTGCTCACCGCCTCCTTTTCAGTTGTAGGCCCCATAGTTATAGGCAAAGAAACTCTTTAAAGAACCTAAGGAATGGTTCGTGTATCCTGGAGAGTCAAAAGGGAAGAAAAAAGCATTATACAACTATACCCTTTCTTCAGAGGACTCTGGATAAAAAGCCAGAAATGGGTCTGGGCAGCAAAGAAGAATACACAGGGCCATTTTGGGCTCTGCACAAAAATGGGGAAATTTGGGGCTCTTTCCCACAATCCAAAAATGAGCCTGAGAGAATAGGAATGGGCAGGAAGCCCCCACCCTGGGAGTGATTTCCTGATGTAATAAAAATGATGTGGTATGAAGTGATGATGAGTAATTCTTCACAGAGAAAATGGTTATTCTATGAGGTACTTCCTCATTCTCAAATGACTAATGAGGCCCATCTGGAATTGGCAGATTTTTTTCCCAAAATTTGGGCATATGTTTTCCCAGATGGAAATTGGGGTTTGTGTCTTGATTTGCTATTTTGTAATATTCCCCTTTCTTCATTTCTTCAAGGCATTATCTACTTTCAATGGCCAGCTCACCTTTTGCCTGATTTTTTTTTTTTTTTGATTCCTCAAGGAGGGGTCCTGAGCCACTATCATCTTGGACATTCTATAGATCATGTGTTTTAAATTATTCTTTGGAACATCTTTAGAACAGCTGGGGAGGAGACACACATTTGAAGCATCTTCTTTTCTTCCAGTTGAAGAACTATACCTGAGAGGTGATATGATAAGAGTAGAAATAATATTGTTCACAAGGACAAAAATCAGGTTCAAGTTATGTCTCCCACTTTGAGGCATGAATGCTTCTAAATCTTTTAAACTTAGAATTTTATTTTTCTCAACCATAAAACTTCTAACACAAAGGGGCTCCTTTATGTTCCTGTACCTCCATCCCATCTCAGTGGTCAACTCATGAAGTTGTTAAGACATTTTTTTTTCAACATGGCTAATTTGAAATTTTGTTTTGCTTGACTGTCCTTATTTGTTACAAACACTTTGTTTTTTTTTTAAATTTTTAATGGGCAAGGAGTAAGTGTGATAAAAAATAAATTTTATTCATTTAAAGGTAAATTTTAAAAAAGAAAGAAATGGGAATTATTATTATGGTTTCTTTGAGTTTTCTTGAATTGAGCATGTTAGTCACAGATAAGATCCAGGAAAACTGATTGCCTTATCAGATTATAAATTCCTTGAGGGCAGGGACCATAAATGATCGCTTAATCCACCACTCAGGATGCCCCACCAGTGGCTCTCTGTGGGCCCTAAAGTCAAATATGATCTCCTCTGTTTAGTACTTAAAGTCTTTCACCATCTGGCTCCAGTTTGCTTCTCTGCCTCTCTAGACTTGTTACGCATTATTTCTTTCCCTTCAGCCTTTATGATTTAGCCAAAAATATTCTATTTGCTATACGGCACCACATCTCCCATATCCATGACTGCACACCTCACCATACCTGGAATGAACCTCTTCCTCAATTCTACCTCTTAGAATTCTGAGTCTCTTTCAGCCATAGAACCCCCTTTGACATGAGTATGCTAATACTAGTTGCTAGCAACTTCCCCCCCCATTACCTCACATTTACTTGATGTACTTATGTGTATGTGTTCTATTATCTCCTTACTTCTGTCTATGGTTCCCCAAATAAAATATAAGCTCCCTGAGGACAAGAATATTTTTATTGTCTTTGTATCTCATAGCTCCTTGGATGTTTCCATCTTCCCACTCAACTGAAATTGTTATCTAATTATTTTAGTTAAATTATTAACTGTTGGAATACACAGGAGCCTCCTGACAGTGGCTGCTGGAGATCCAACTCAGAATGGATCTCCTCTTGTGAGAGGATGAAGCAAAGAGACTGAGAGGCACTTGCTACTCTCTAACCTCTCTGACTGAGAGACCATTGCGTTATCTGACCTCTCTCCTCTTCCCTCTGCATCCAATATACCTCATTGGCTGCCTTGTAACTCCTTCAGATGCTATGAATCACAGATGTGGAGGCTCTCAGGGAATTGACCTGTTCCTTAACAATTAATAACTAAAATTAATTATTTCTAATGAGGCAATGCAGTATAATAAAAAAGCATTTGGAATTGGAGACATGGATTTGAATCTCAGTGCTGCTACTTTCACCTCTATAACTAGGCAAGTCACAGTTTTTCTGGCATCAGTTTCTTAATCTAGAAAATACAGGGGTTGAATGAGATATTCTCTCCATATCCAAATCTATAATCCGCAGGATCACTAAAAGAATTTTTTTTTAATCAGCAGACAATGTTGATGTCTTTTTCCCTCAGCATTTTATGTTTCCATGTCCCCATGTCACCTAGTAGAAATAGTGACATACAGTGAAATGGGAACTTAATTTCCGTGCCAGCTTCTCAGTTCTCAGTCACTTCAGTTAAATATCACAATTAATCAGCCTACGTACTCTAAAAATAAAGACAATATGGGCAAAGTAGATTCCATGTAAGGGTCACAGTACATGGAGCTTTCCAGATAAAAATTTTTGAAAGATAGGGAGAGACTATGTCTTTGTAGTCTCCAGAGTGCCCAGCACAGTACTTTACAGTAAAATTCATGGAAGTAATAAAGTGTTACAGACTAATAGCCTTCATAGAAATGAGCTTCAGTTTTAAATTCATTTGGCTTATAGAATAATCCTCCCTGATTTTACATGTGAGAGAACTAAAGATAAGAGAAAAAGACTTGTGCAAGATTACAGAGCAAGTTAATGATAAAGTCAAGACTAAGACCCAGGGCTCCTGACTTCCCAGCCAGTCTTTGCCCCTCAATTCCACACTTGTGGGATGATTTTTTAAGGGTGTTTTGACCAAACTGAACTTTAGGAAGAGAATGAATAACAGGCTCAGTGTCATTGCTGTTTTGATGCTTCTCAATTTTAAGGGTGGTAACTAGGGCTTCCAAGTAAATAAGACTATTGTTCATCTGTTTTGCTGAAACCTCAAAGGGGAATGAGAATTGTGCCTGCTGGTTCATATCTCTTCTAAGAGCTGGCTAATTTCAGCTATTACCACTAGAGGTCTATTCACCACTATAAATACAGAGGGACCCTCAGTTCCATCCTGAAGCCATCACAGTGCCACAGGGAGACCATTAGCTTCAGGAAATCCCACTTTAGAAGCTGACAACCTCAGGATCAGTTCCACAGCTAGTAGCCATAGTAGTAGTTAGTAGCCATTCTTTCCTAGAGCACTCCGTCTGGGCAAGAAAACAGACAGTTCTGGAAGCCTTCTAATGATGGCCCAAGGAACCTGATGGGGAACTAACACAAGTACAGACACTGGCAATAACAGTATGCCTGAGAAAGCTTTCAGGGGCTGGACAGATATCTTTAGTCTACATCTTAACCTCTTTCAATTCAAAGGTAGACACATGATCCAGTGTATTTGTATAGAAGTTGAGACTATGTGAACTCTGATATTCTATGGGTCTACATAATTTTCTTTTTTGTTCTAAACAATATATTTAGATTTGCTAGAGGCTAATTGGGTGAATGTACCTCTTTCTTTTCAGCTTAATATGTATTTATTTGTTTCTTTCAGATAACAACAGAAGAGAGATTTTTACCAGAAGCATATTTCTCTGCATATATATAACCTTTTATTCCAGAACAATCTCAACAACAATTAAAAAAAACAAACAAAATTCTAGTTATTAAAGAGGCAGTGTTATACCACAGAGTACCACAGTGGAAGGCAAGCTGCTGGGTAAAAGTCCTTCCTTTACCCCAAACTAGCATGTGATTCTTAAGCAAAAACCTTAACCTCATAGAATCTCAGTTTTCTTACTTGTAATGGTTTAATGATTTTTTTAAAATCTCTGGAGTAATGAAGTCCCTGTGATTGCTCCCCTGTGGCTATAAGATAGCAAGTGGAAAATACACTTAACATATCAAGAATTGTAAAGGAGGGGCTTGGGAGGAATAGCTAATATACTGGAAGATAGAATGCAGAATGTGAAAGGAAAAACCCTTGGCAGGCTATAAGTTGGGCTAGATCCAATTAAATGAAATTTAATAAGTTAAATTAATAAGTTAAACATTCACAAAAAAAAAAAAATTGACTCCACAAATTCAAGATAGGGAAACATCAGTCTTTTTTGAAAAAGATCTGAGAGTTTTTAGTAGATTATAAATTCAATATGAGTCAATCGTGTGACATGGAAGCAAAAGAAGCTCCTGAGACCTTGAACTATATCAAGAGAGGCCTAAAGCAACAATCCCTTTGTACTCTTCATTCTGCCCTAGCTAAATTACATCTGGAGTACTGCCCAGTGCCCAGTGCAACCATTTAGGAACGATATTGATAAACTGGATGATGTCCAGAGCAGTGAGCCTACAATAGTGAAGGATTTCAAGTCCCTGACATAGAAGGATCAGGTGAAGTGACTAGGGAAGTGACTTGGAGTAGAGAAAATTCAGTGAGGATATGAAGGATGACTTCAAGTACTCAGAAGGTTGGCAAGTAGAAAAGAAATTCAGCTTGTTCTGTTTGGTCTCAGAGGACAAACTTAGGAGCAGTGAATAAAAATTACAGACAGGCAAGTTCAGTCTTGCTGTTAGGAAAAACTTACAAATAATTAGAGCTATACAAAAGTGGAATGGTCTGCCATGGAAAATTTACTATCAGTGAAAGTCTTAAAGGACAGGGCAAATTCTATTTGATTATTTGCTGTGTATGCTAGTAAGGATTCTTTTTCTGTATGAGTTGGACTAGTTGGCTCTAGATTTCCTTCTTTCTGAAATTTTGTTATTTGCTGGTTCATAAAAAGAGGGGGGAGGATTGTTATGATCCATGGGGAATTAGACCAAGCAAGATAGAAAATGAAAGATTCATGTTTACGACTGGGGAATAAATAAATGGAAGAAAAACTAAGGAAAGGGAACTGGCCCCAGTACCTTCTCAGTAGTTGGAAGAGAAAGCTCTTCCAATAAGAACTTGAGCATCATAATTTATAGGGAAGAAAACATGAGGACAATTGAGCCAAGGATATAGGTAGGGATTTAGGTCAGAGAAAAGATCTGGGGACAATTTAAAAGGGAAAAATTGAAAGAAATGAGGGTTGCATGCTTAAAAAAAAGAATGGATAGAAAAAATCAAAAGCTTTTTTCTCTACTTAGCTGAATTTTCTAATGTGGAATAATTAGTAAAGGAGAGGTTATTGGGATTAGTGTAAGGGCAAAAATAAGGTTCTGAAGGCCTCAATATTGGTCAGTATTTTCCATATTTGGGATAATCTCTGACATGATTTAAGTCAATTGCATTTTGTATCCTCTAATACTCTGTCACTCTCTGTTTCTAGGAATTATATTTATAAAATATTAGAAAGCTCACAATTCAAAGAAATTCAAATATTCCTTTTATACATCATATAGCTATCTCAAAACTTGTTTTTTATATATAGTTGGTGAAAGGTAATGAGGCATAATAAATAGTAGTCTGGCTTTAAAGTCAGTAAGAATTGTCACCAAATTAGGCTTCTGGACCTGGGGTTGGGAAAATCTTGTTAAGTATTACCTCTACTACATACTGGCTGTATGAACATGAGCAAAAAAAAAAAAAAAAAAATTAACCTCTAAATAAGTTACTCTAAGTTACAAATGAGTTGCCAAAATGTATTGGGGGATGGAATTTTTATATTGCCAGTAAAAGCAATGGACTGAACACAACAAGCACAATTGTCAATTTTTTACCAGAATGGAAAAATCTTTGAATATGATACTACTGATAGAATCTGTTTGCTCTCTGAGGACCAGTCTGGCTAAGTACAGATGGAGGTTCCTTAAGTACAAATATCCAAGGCACCAAGTGATAAATTCATAGAACCAAAAAATTTAAATGGTCCTCAGTTCTGTGAGATCTTGTTCCACTTGTGAAGTAACAGTGACCAGAATAGTGGAAACACAGGAGTGGGAAGGGAATGTTGAAAATCAAAGTTTTAAAACTGTTCTTAAATGTAATCTGGCCCTCTAAATATGGCACAGTGGGCACAGTGTGAAATTGTGTGCCCTTTAAATGACCCCAATCTTTTTCCCTGAAACAAAACCTCATCTTTTAACATCATCTTCTGAGGATGATAGCTGAGAATTATGGAATAGCCACAAGGGATGAAGACTCAGAATAGCAGGCTACCCAGAGGGCAAATGGGAGGCCATCAGTGAGTATATATGAGCTGCTGCCTATTACCACTAATAAATTTTGCATAAAAAGTTAGGAATTATGATTGGAAAAGGTGGTCTTGCATGTGGATAGCTCACATGTAATACTGGTACCCATCTATTGACAAGACACTTACAAGACCATTATCACATTAGATGGGCCTTTTTAAAATTTGCAGGAAGACATGAACAAGTCACCCAGAATGAGAAGCCATAGAGGGGTTCTAATCAATATCATTAGAGAGAACATCTACATCAATGAGAGAGATTATTATGGATTATCTAGTCATTTTTTGCAGTGCCCAGGCTAAGCAAAAGCAAAAAAGACTCCTATGATAATAATTGCAATTTGTACAATAACATCTGGTACAGAGAGGATGAAGGGGTAGAAAAATTAAGTTGACGAACTCAAAAAAGATAATCTAAATTAAATTGACATATATCTTATAATCCTTGCATCCAGAAATTCCCTCCTGCCATAAACTAGCTTGTGGGTAAAGAAAGGGATAAAGAAAATAGTTGTTTTTCAGTCATCTCAGCCATTTCCAACTCTTCATGATCCCCTTGGGAATCTTCTTGGCAAAAGATAAAGGAGGGGTTTGACATTTCTTCCGCCAGCCCTTTTTACAGATGAGGAAATCGAGACAGAGTTTAGAGACTTGCCCAGACACAGCTAAGAAGTGTCTGAACACAGGAAACTAAGTCTCCTAACAACAGGCACTCTGTCCACTGTAATGAGGGAAAGGAAAGGGGGAACCCCGTTTCTCGGCGCAAAGATCCCATGAGATTCAGTGTCCCCTGTAAATGAATTTACAGACCCAAAAACCTAGATTGATAAATAAAAGGTTTATTGTAGAAATTGGAAGTAAAGCGCAGTTAGAAAGACGCCAGGGCCAGAGGTGGCCACTGGGCAGGCAGGAACCCTTACATGGCTGGAAGGATACCATGTGTTGGCAGGGAGGGCTCCTGCAAAGAGGGAGTTCTGTCTCGCCTCTTTTATATCTAGAAGATGGGCAGTACCCCTAAGTTCTCAGAGGGCTTTTCAGGTAGCTCAGATCAGGTGAGGCCTGGGGGAAGCTGAGCTGATAGTGGGGCCTGGCCGGATGTTCAAAAGGGTTCTTATGACCAGGATTTGTGAATCAAGGTCGGCCATGGGCAGTCAGAGAGGAATCTTAAAGGGACCTCAACCCCCATCAACTGTACCATCCAGCTGCCCAAAGAAAGATGGCTCTCATTTTTTTCTTTTTTCTACTCCCACAAAAGTAGAACCTAGATGGAAAAATAAATTAAAGGCATCAATGAAGTTATATACATATCAAAGGATTTAGACTAGATGATCACCAAAATCTTTTCTAGGTCTAAATCCTAGTATATTTCTATACCTCTTCTAAGATTCCAAGATCTTTATTTGGATTGTTAGGGATGGAATGAAATATTAACTATGACAGATCAGTAGCAAATGGGAGATAGCTTTTCATATAAATGTCTATTTTGAATATCAATTCATGTCTTTTGAATTGGTCAACATCCTGATTATATTTCATCATCTTAATCATAACATTCTAGTTGATCTCTAGAACCAATCTGCTATCAACATCACTATTCTCCCCCTCAAAAACAAAGCAGAAATGAGCCAATTTGGCTTTTGGAGTGCAACTTGGAATTCTAAGAGTCCTTTCCCCTGCATTCCCTCTCTGTGACAATGCATTCTTCCAGTGTGCCCCAACCATCTAAAGAAAATAACTAGGAGAGTCTCTCTCTAGAAGTACTTTGTATATTTGTGCCTTTGTTTTCAAGTTGCCCTAAGATCTGGGTATCCACAATGTCTTCCTTTACTTAGAAGTCTGGGGTTTCATACATCAGGACCAGAGAAATGTGTGTCTTGTGGGATCATTCACTTTTCTGTAGGACAAATACCTCTTAGTGGAGTTTAGGATTCTGACAAAGAGCAGCACAGCATTCATTAAAAGTACTCTCATGTTAATGAATGGCTCTTTGTTAAACTAGAGCAGAAATTCCTAACCTTTTTGTGTGATAGATCCCCGTTGGCAGTCTGTTGAAGCCTGTGGATCCTATTTCTCAGGATGTTTTTTGCCTGGATTAACAATTGAAGGAAATACTTAATGTCAGTTAGAACTTACTGGAAAAAAAAAATACATTTTTTTTTTTTCCCAATCCATGTCCAGAGACCTTCTAGAATCTAGCCACAGATGCTTTAAAGGGATTATGGAGCTCAAGTTAGAATTCCTGTTTTAGATGAAAGTTAAACTTTGACCAGTTCAACTTTTTTTTTTCAATAATTTGAAGAAAAAATAGAAGAAAAGATTATGAAGTTTGCATATGACACACAGTATATATAAGTTCAGTAAAGAATACAGATGTAAAATGACATTGGCAGACTGACATGCTAGATGAAAACCAACAAGATGAAATCTAATAAGGATCAATGTTATGTACTATAGTTAGGGCCAGGAAATAAATTGTTCAACTACAAGATAATAATAACAGACATTTATAAAATGATTTAAGATAAGCAAAGTTCTTTACATGCATTATTTCATTTGACACTTATAACAACCCCATGAGGAAGATATTGTAGCTATTGTTATCCCCATTTTACAGAAAAGGAAACTGAGGCCCCAAGTAGTCATAAAATTTGCCCATGGTCATTTGGCCTGTAAGTTCAAAGTGGGAACCCATTTCTTCCAACACTGGCATTGTATCAATTATGACCTGGAAACCTTATTTGGTTCTAGTTTTTATGGGAAAAAAAATCAGAAAAGTTTCTTACTAGAAAGGAAGGCAACATTAGCAAGCAGTATGATTTGACTCCTGAAAAGGGCAACACAAAGCTATGATAGCAAGTATTTGGCATCTAGTTTTTGTAAAGTAATGGGCCCCTCTTTACCCTAAGGTTCAAAATGCATCTGGACCCTCAAGTTCAGGTCTGGTTGACACGTTTCCAAAGAGATATTAATGAATTTTAATATGTCCAGAAAATGGAAGCTAATATCTTAAGAGAACAGGAAATAAATCACACAATAAAATAATAATTGTAACAGTAATAATAACACTTGTATAGCACTTTAAAGTTTACAAAATACTTTTATCTCATATCACCCTATGAGGTGGATGCTGTTATTACTCCTGTTTTTGAGATGAAGAAACTAAGTTAGACATAGATTAAGTGACTTGCCCAGTTTACATAGTGTCTAGGGGCAGATATGGAGCTTAAATGTTCCTGATTCCAGGTCTGAAGATGCTCAGTCTGAAAAAAGAAAACCAAAGAGAATATATAACAGCCTTCAAATATCTGAATGACTGTTTGATAAAAGGACAATGATTTTGTTTTGTTTTGCTCAAGAGGATGGATTCAAGGAAGAGAGCAATAATATCAATAACTATCATTTATAATGATGCTTTAAAGTTTGCACAGTGGATAGAATTCTAGCCCTGGAGTCAGAAGAACCTGAGTTCAAATCCAACCTCAGACACATACTAGCTGTGTGACTCTGAGCAAGTCATTTAACCCTCTTTGCCTAAGTTTCTTCATCTACAAAATGATAGAGAAGAAAACTCCAAATGAGGTCATGAAAAGACAGATGTGACTAATCAGCTAAATACTAAACAACAATTTAAGTTTTGCAAAGCACTTTACAAATATTATCTCATTTGATCATTAGAAAAACTTGTAAGGTAAATGTTGGTATTGTCCTCAATTTTTAGAGGAGGAAATGGAAGCTAAAAATTTCAGTGACTTGCTCAGGGCTACATAATCATTCAGCATCTGAAACAGGATTTAAACAAAGGTCTTAAGTTCCCAAGATGAGCACCCTATCTTTGTGATGTTGCAAACAGGTCAATTTGACATCAACATAAGAACTTTAAAACAAATTTCCCAATTAAAAAATTTGCTTCTACTTATTTATGTGTGTGTGTGTGTGTGTATATATATATATATATATATATATATATATATATATATATATATATATGTATATATATATATATATATATATATATATATAAAACATGAGTTTCCCTATTGTTAGAGATGTTTGAGCAAAAGATGCTATGACCTTGTCAGGGATTCTGTAGAATGAATTTCTGAATTGAGTGGAAGAATGCACAAGGCAATCTCTACAGTCTCTTCCAAGTCTAAGTTTCTATCATCTAAGACCATACTATCTACCCATTTCAGGCAATGTAGATCTTCCTTTCTCCACCCTGTTAAACTCAGCTCTTTTGAGAGATACCCCAAGTCCTATTCAAGTGTTCTGGGATTTGGTGAACAAATCTGTTCCAGCTCCATCATATCATTTTTGAGGGGCAGCTTAAGAAATTCAAACTCCCTGGATATGTTGGGACCATGCTTTTGTACTAGGCTGAATTGCTGTTTTAGCCCTGGTTTTCATATAATTCCCTTTTATATTTATAGTCATGATGCAATACAGACTATAAAAATCAAACAATTTAAGAACTAAAAAAGGACCTTAGAAACAATTTAATCTAAACCCTCATTTAACCAAAGAGGAAAGTGAGATCCAGAAATAGGAAGTGATTTTTTTAAAGGTTACAAGAAAGGTCATTGATAGAATCAATAAAAAAATCTAGGTTTCTTGATACTCAAATCAACAAGTCTTCTGATATTTCCTTTCTTCCATTATTTTCCCCAAAAGCCATTCCTCTGCTAAACTTAATGCCTTCCCAGGCACCTAAATTTCAACCTTAGAATTATCCTTGATTCCTCCCTTTTCCTTTGCTCCTCCTCAAATCCATTCAGTTGCTAAATCTTATTAATCCTACCACTCACACTTGTCCCCTTCTCTGTACTCATACATCCTCTCCTCCAGTTAAGACCCATATTGCAATGTTGAACTATTACAATAGACTCCTAAATAGTTTCACACCAACTATTCCCTCTCAAATCCATCTCCACACAGCTGCCAAATGGCTATTTCTAAAGCACACTCTGGTAAACCATTTTGGGAGACTGCTGAACCAGATTGAGGGCAACCAAGGGATCTCAAACTCTATGGTGAATTAGGAAGTTGTGTACTCCAACCATGTGAAGATTTCCCTCGGTGGAATGGGCAAATGAGATCAATTCATTCCAACAGCAATGAAGGCAGGTGAAGCAGGAGCTGCAGAGCTCTTAGAGCTGGAAGACACAAAGTCAGTCCCTGCATCTCAAGCCATCATGTCACAACCAATTGTTCAGAATAGTTGATGCTTCCTGTCACCTCTAGGTTATGCATAATATCAATGATAACAGTAATAACACTCAGCCTGTATTTGTCTCTTTGTAACCTCCAACCATTGCTTCTATTTCTTTCCACTGGTACATAGCAATACAAATTTAATCCCTCTTCCACTAATTCTTCAAATACTTTAAGACAGACATCATGTCTTCTCAAGTATTTTCTTCTCGAGCTAATGAGTGATAATTTTGTTGGTTTTTTTGCCCAATCCTTAAATGCTATAAACTCAATAGAATGTCCTGGTTGCCCTCCTATGGAGAGATACTGTGCATTAATCAATATTTATATTGATTTCTATAAATCACATCTTTTTTTCTGACTATTGGAATCTTACAAGAGTCCCATACTCTCTAATCAATAACCTTTCTCTAAATCACTTCTCTCTTTCTGACTATTGGAATCCTTCAAGGGTCCTCTACCCTCTGACAAAAGCATGATTGAAAGTAGGAGAGGGCTGAAAGCCTTATCATGGATACAGCTATTGCTGACCTTGGGCCACATATCATCACCGGCAAGCCTTTTGGTGGATTCTTTGTTCAATCCTTCTGTCAGCTTATAGCACAGACCAAAGCATGTGGCTTTTTCCAGGGACACAGAAATACAATGAAAGCCACCTAAGTGACTATGCTGTTTTGCCCCTAAAAGGCCCCACCTGGCTCTCTTCTTTCCACCTTGTTATCACAGTATAAAAGCCAACTTTAAAGCTGGCCCAGCTATTTGGACTCTCTCTCCCTTTTGTCTAATATGGCCTACAGGCAGCTTAGGATGGGAAAGAGGCTGGGATCCTTCTTAGGAATATTGGCCACATCTCCTGCCTTCCTGTCCCATGTATCTACTGTCCAGCCTTCCTGATCTGAGTAATATTCATCTTCTTCCTGGGGTTAGATAGCATTAGAGAACAGGAAGGGAGCTCAGAGGAAGTGCCAAAGAGAAAATTCCATAACAACACATTCTGATGAGATGGAGAAGAGAGCAAGAAGGGAAATCAGCTCTTTTAAGTCTATTGGGGTGAGCAGTTCTTTCTGACTCAGTGATCAATAAAGGGACTTCCTTGTCATCTCAAAGCATGCATCCTCTGGAGTTGAAGCCCCCTGTCCCTGGAAGCAATTAGGGGAGTTCTCAAGTACTCTAATGGGGTATGCTTTATCCAGAGCAGATGAGGGGGATGATTTACCATCCTCACCCCTTACATAGGGAGTAGGTGGGATGAGAGGGGATAAAGGGACTGTTACCTGAATGTAAAATGCTGACAGGTGGAACATCACCCACTGGGAGCTTTGAAAATCAAAGCACTTGAGAATGGAGCCCAAGTTGCCTTGGGTTTTTTAGATATTTGTTTGGTTTTGCATTTTATTTTTCAAGATCAAGTTAAGGAGACCTACTATAGAGAAGATTAAAGTGACCTACAAGAGACAGAGTATGCATCTTAGGAATTTTGTTAACTTTCAAAATTTAATCTCATGATTCTCTTTTTTGTATTTTTTTATTCAAGTTTAAATGATTTAATGAAGAGCTATAGTCAACAGTTCAACAAATATTTATTAAGCATCTGCTATGTGCAAAACTTTGTATTAAGCATTGAAAACACAAAGACAAAAATGAGATAAATCATGCCTTCAAGTAATTTGCATTATGCTATATTATTGCTAGGACAAATTTTTTAAAATTTTGAATAGCAATCTGGATGGATCTGAACAGAGAATTACCATGTCATTCCCCTACACAATAAATTCTAATATTCAGTAAACTCACATTTATTAAGTATCTCCTATGTGTCAGGTAATATGTAAAGCATTGGGGATAGAAAAAGACACCAAAAACCCAAAATGCATGGCCTTTGTTCCTAAGGAGCTTCACAATTGAGGGGCAAAGCCTAGTTACTCTCTATTCCCTACAAGATTAAATATAAGCTTTTCTTCAAAACCTGGCCTTAATATTCCTGCTTGTCTTGTATTTGATAGCCCAGCTAAATTGACCTTCCCAGTGACCCACACATGTATTATATTCTATTTCCTACATCTGTACTTTTGTATTGACTCTTTCCCTGAATTGGAATACACTCCCTTATCCCCTCTGCCTCTTAAAAGAGCTTGTTTCCTTCAAAACTTTGATTGAGGACCACCTTTTATATAACGACTATCCAGATCCAGACCCTCAGCTCTTTATATCCTCCCTTTCAACTTTTATTTAATATTGTTTAAATTTATTCATTTATGTGCATGCAATCTTCCCTTCAAGTTGCAAGCCCCTCAAAGATAAGGAACCATTTCCTCTGTTTTTAGATGCCCGTTGTCTGGCACATAGTAGGTGCTTAATAAATCTTTATTGATTGGTTGATTGATTTGAGTATGACTGAAAAAGTTACTGTACTGCTGAGATGTGCTGCTGTCACCACCATTGCAGAGAAAGTCTCTGAAATATCTGTAACTGAAGTGTCAAAAAGGAAAGTCAGAAGATATAGGCCTTGTGATCCTACTGAAATATTAGTAGGTCTCTTTGAAATCTTTTTGATGAATACATATCTCTACTGTGAGACACTTGCCAGGGACCAGAAAACCTACAGCAGATGTCTGGCTCTCCTTTGCCACACAGAAATAACTCTTTCACTCCCAAAGTTCTGACTACCTCAAGTGTGAAGTGATGAAGACTTCTGTTACCTGTAAAGCCAAACATTAGAGTGTGAAGGGGCTGTTCCCACTGAACACTGATCACTTTCCTCATATGAAAGATAAATAGGTTTGATTAGGTGGATTTGAAGTGAAAGCTTCAGTTCAAATGCTATCTTTGCTGCTGACTGCATTGTCCTGGTCCAGCGGGACTCAGTTATTCGGGGAGTCCAAGGGGACCCAGCCTGAAAGAGAAACGGGCGAGAAAGAAGAGCAAGACCAAGCAGATTCTTGTGAAGGTCTCAGTTTATTGCTCTTGGGGTACAGCTTATATGGCAAAAAGCATGAGAAAGAAGTAGGGTTGGGCCTGGGAAAGGAGCAGGAGTGATGAAGAAGTAGGGTTGGGCCTGGGAAAGGAACATGGGGATGGCTGGTTCAATGAACAGGAACAGTATACAATGTTGGAATATTCTATGGTTGGCCGATTCTCAAAACTATTTGTCTGAGGGTAATGCCCACTTAGGGGAGAGAGACACCTGGGCCGAAGCCCTTGGCTCCCGACACTGCATGTCTGATGTTAATTTGCTTTACCTTTGTGCCTCAGTTTATTCATCTGTAAAATGAAAAATTAAAGGACTAAAGGAAGTTTATGTATAATAGGGCAGTGGGAGCAATGGATGGAGCAGCAGGTCTGGAGAAAGTCAGACTCATCTTCATGAGTTCAAATCTGACCACAGACTTATTAGCTATGTGATTCCAGGTAAGTAGTTTAACTCTGTTTTTCTCAGTTTCCTTATCCATAAATGAGCTGAAGAAGGAAATGCCAAACCACTCCAGTATCTTTGCCAAGAATATTCCAAAGAGGGTCATGAAAAATCAAACACAATTGAAAAAGACTGAAAAAAAGCAAAAATGTATGAATTGCTTCTCTCTGTCCGATCCTACTCTGAATTTAAGATAATAAAAGGTGGGCTGTGAAATTTAGACAACTCTGAGATATCACTACACACCTGTCAGATTGGCTAAGATGACAGGAAAAAATAATGATGAATGTTGGAGAGTCTGTGGGAAAACTGGGACACTGGTGCATTGTTGGTGGAGTTGTGAAAGAATCCAACCATTCTGGAGAGCAATTTGGAACTATGCCCAAAAAATTATCAAACTCTGCATACCTTTTGATCCAGCAGTGTTACTACTGGGCTTATATCCCAATGAAATACTAAAGAAGGGAAAGGGACCTGTATGTGCCAAAATGTTTGTGGCAGCCCTCTTTGTAGTGGTTAGAAACTGGAAAATGAACGGATGCCCATCAATTGGAGAATGGTTGGGTAAATTATGGTATATGAATGTTATGGAATATTATTGTTCTGTAAGAAATGACCAGCAGGATGAATACAGAGAGGATTGGAGAGACTTACATCAACTGATGCTGTGTGAAATGAGCAGAATCAGGAGATCATTATACACTTCAACAACAATACTGTATGAGGATGTATTCTGATGGAAGTGGATATCTTCGACAAAGAGAAGATCTAATTCAGTTCCAATTGATCATTGATGGACAGAATCAGCTACACCCAGAGAAGGAACACTGGGAAATGAGTGTAAACTGTTTGCATTTTTGTTTTTCTTCCCTGGTTATTTTTACCTTCTGAATCCAATTCTTCCTGTGCAACAAGAAATTTGGTTCTGCACACATATAGTGTATCTAGGATATATTATAACATATTTAACATGTATGGAACTGCCTGCCATCTAGGGAAGGGGGTGGAGGGAAGGAGGGAAAATTCAGAATAGAAGTGACTGCAAGGGATAATGCTGTAAAAAAAATTACCCATGCATATATACTGTCAAAAAAAAGTTATAATTATAAAATTAATTTTAAAAATGTAAAAATAAATAAATATTTTTAAAAAGATGGGCTGTGAATGCTGGAGGTTAGGGGGGAAATAAAGATAAAAGTTGCATAATTTCATAGGATTTAGGATTTGAAGAAACATTAGAGACCATCTGGTCTAATCTCATTTTACAAATGAGGAAACTGAGGCCTAAAGAAGGAGGTGTCTTGCCCAAAGTTATACAATTAGTATTTTAGGAGAACTTAATTTTGAATTAAGTTTCTCTGGAACAAATTCCTAAACAGAGGTTGTAGCTACAGAGAGAAGCAAACCTACGAAAGTCAACAAAATTGAAGCACAAATGAAATGGAAGAAATCCAAGATGTTGCCGGTGGCCAATCTGATAATTTGGCTGACTCAGTGTCTAGTGGGAAATCATGGAGATAGTACTGGATTTGGAGGCAGAAATCCATGTTAAAATCTAAAGATCATAGGATTCACAGATTTAAAGCTGGAAGGGACCTCAGAAATCTAATCTCCTCATTTTGTGGGTGAGAAAAATAAAATTCAGTATTACCTTCCCCAAAGACAAACAGGTAGTAAATAGCAGAGCTGGGATGAACCCAGGTATTCTCATTCCAAATACTATTCTCCTATGCTATTTTTCTCTGGGATTTGAAGCAAATCCTTTGAGGTCATTGGGCCTCAGTCCTTCAACAGAAAATGATTGTGGTTGAACTAGCTCACCTAGAAGATTCTTTTCATTTTCCTTTTGGGTTAGTACCTCACTCTCCAGCCTCTTCTATCTCCTTCCAACAGACTTTTCACCCTAAAGATGCCTCCAACATTGCAGCCCTCAGCTAACTGATAAGCTCCTGTATGGGCCCATTATTTTGTGAAGAACGCAGGCCATCATTTTACCTTGTGCTCGATTGCTGACTCTTCACATTTTAACCACCTTGCCACCATATGGACACTTCCCCTGACTCTCTGAATGCTATTTTCTAGCTCATTTTTATTCATTTTATTTTATACACTTTTATTTTATGCATTTCTCCATTAGATTATGAACTACTTGAGGGAAGAGATTATCTCCTTTTTGCCTGTTGTATTCTCAATCCTTATAATATTATATGGCACATAAGAAGTGTTAAATAAATGCCCTCTCCCCCTTCCTTTCCCTCTCCTTCTTTCTCATATTTTCCCCTTCTTCTTCTTCTATTTGTATTCCCAATCCTCATCATGGTACACGGCACATTGTAAATAAATACTCTATCTCTTCCCTTCCTCCCCCCCCCCTCTCTCTTTCTCTCCTGTGTGGCTCTCATTATATTCAAACACTGCAAAGGGATGCCAGGCAACCTAAAGTCAGGATTAACTAGAGGTGTTTATGAAAAATAACATAATCATATTAAACCTGTGCTTTTAAATATTTTTAAAAACTCAGATTCAAAAGTAAAGCAGGGACATGGTTGGCATTGCCTTTTTCTTTCCACTGATTTGTTTCAGGGCTCTTGTCCTAGAGGAAGAACCCACAATAAACCCAGTCACTCACCTCTCTGTGTATTTAAAAGTCATCTCTCATGGTCTTGAAGAGGGGAACTCCAGATGTGATAGACAGGCTACTGCCGAATTTGCATTGCTGCCATTATACCATCTCCATCTCTTCTCATTCTGTTTTCAAGTGTTCCCAAAACTTATAGACTGAATATGGACAAACCTCTGCCTTTCCATCTGAGCACTGATCTTCCATTAGTTTCCTCCCTTCCTAAGCTAGGAAGAATGACAAATCTCAGGGGTTTCGTAAGCAGCCAACCCCTTGCCAGAGTTAAGAGTTTATTACATTATCTATCCATCTGGTCTTACGTCCATAGTTTGGCCTCTTGGTGCCCCCACACTCCTTCTCTACTGTTTTTCCTGTTTGGGGCCTTTGAAGACAAGTGAAATGAAGAAGGCTGGGCTCAGGTTCACATCATGAGTCAGTTATTACCTGCATGATGGTCAAACCACTGTATCTCACTGAGCCTCAGTTTCCTCCCACATTAAACAGGGTTAATAACATCTCTAAGTATCTTCATCCCAGGGTTGTGAGGTTGAAATGAGATGATTTAAGTAAAATGCTCTGCAAACCTCCAAGTGCTATATAAATGTCATCATGTCTTATTATTCATCTTTTGCAGCTGTCCTGTGAGCCAGCTCTGACACTCTCTATGGGAAAGATGTGTCTTTGTTGTGGGGGCAGTAATGAAGGCCAAATGGAAATTTCGACCATAATGTTAATGAAATTATTTTGTGGTTTTTCTGGGTATGTGAAGAGCATTCTGTTGTGAGTTTAGCTGATGAGGGCTGATTCTATGAATCACAGGATACTGAGGCTTTGCAACAATATACCAGCTCCCTCACTTTTGCTTTTCAGACTGATTTAAGGTAAAGGTGTTTAAAGTCCTTTATCATGTAGTCTTGGCTCCCTGTAAAATATACCATCATTCTTTGAAGGACACTGGAGGACCCCTGTTAACGATTCCCAGATTTGAAGGCTAGGAGGTCAGAGACAGGCTGTTCCCTGTGGAGGATCCCCAGACTGTGAAATTCTCTCTTACCTGTTCATCAATAAAGCTTGAGTCTGCTGGGCTTTAGGGCATAGTTCCTTAAAGTGATGGGCCAAACTACTCCTCTGAGACGTGTGCTGACTATTTGAGGCCACATGTAGATGGTAACAAGAGCAATAAACTTACCAGTGGCTTTTGTGAAGCCAACAGTAGAAAATAGAAAAGTGACTTGATTCCCTGTATTCCCTTGTCCTGTATAATTTCAAGTATACTCTGAGATTCAGGTCAGGACTGGAACATCCTGGGATCCTTTAGTGGGTGGATGGGGCCCCCACATCTATTGAAAGCAGATCTGTAAGCCAGCCCTAAATCATAAGGTAGTAAAAATTGCAAAGCGGGAAATTGATCTAGATATCAAGAGACCCAGATGCTGGGACTGACATGCGGACAGCTAGGTAACACAGTGGATAGAGCACTAGCCCCAGAGTCAGGAGCACCTGATTTTAAATCTGGCCTCACACACTTAACACTTAATGATGGTGTGACTCTGGACAAGTCACTTAACTCTGATGGTCTCTATATCCCCCCCAAAAAACAACGTCAAGTGACTATGGGCAAATGACTTTTACTAGGGGTTCTTTGTCCTTATCTTTAAGATGGCAATATATCAATGGGAAATTTTTAGAGATGGCAAAGAACTGATATTAGCAAGCACCTCAACAAGATAAGCAAGTTCTAGCAGAAGACCTAATTAAGGATATGCTGCAAAAACTAGTTCAACCTTCCAGAATATTTTCACTTCTAATACTTTGGAAGAGAGACGAAGCGGAAGAATTTTATTTCTGTTCTGTGTTCAAAAAGTCACAAATAGTTAAATGGGTTTAAATCCTTTTTAAAGCTTCTCAGCAGGATCTAAAAATAGCTCCTGGAAGCTCAATCCACATTTTCTCAGGTCCTATTCTTCATCTCTTTGTATTTGTGGTGACAGTGTGTTGTGACAATCACACACAGAGCATGTGTATGCATGCAGAGATAGAGGCAGATGTACAGGGAAGGAGGTCTAATCTTGTAGAAAGAGAGTTGGGAGTTGAGAATAGGGACATAGGTTTGTTTTAAAATCAAAGGCAAGGCAATTTATGCCTCAGTTTCCCTTCTAATAAAAGATGTGTGTAGGGGATAAGTGGAAGTTCAGGGAAAGGGGTCTAATCTTGTGTAAGAGATAATTGGGAGTTGAGAATTGTTCTAAAATCAGAAGCAAAACAATTTACTTTTGATGCCTCCGTTTCCCTACTAATAAAAGATGTGTGTGTAAGGGAGAGGGTGTAGTAGATCCTTTTTCCTCCTTTCCCAGATTAAAGTGAGGCTCGGTCCATTGCTCTGAGGCATCCTAATAAGCAAAGGAGACTCCACGTGGAGAAGCATTCTTTTAATAAATAGGATCCTTGCTCATTATGAGCCGATGACATGGTGACTTCTTGCCTTGTGTCACCTCCACCTTTCTGCACTGCAGCTCCTGGGCTGGGAGAGTGTGGCACTTTCAGCCCAGTGTAATGACCTGAGGTTCGCTGTCCATCATGCCATCATGAGCCTAATGGACGTGTGGGAGGAGCTGCTGAGCTGGGGAGGCAGAGCAGGTTTTACAAAATTGTCGGTTCTTTGTGGCAGACCCCTGCGGTTGTTCCTTTCATCTCTCATTCTTCAGTGGGGGGGAGAGGGGGAAGAGGGGAAACAAAAACGAAAACAAAACACCTCTTTGCTGGTTTTTCTCTACAATCCAAAAATAAACAAGATCTTCCCAGGCTGGGATCGTTTGCAAAAACCAGTGCTTCCTGGACCTGGATGCTCTGAGATGGAGGGAAAGTCACTGGAACTTCCCTGAAAGGGCATGCGAAGAAAAAAAAGAGAGAGAGAGTTCTGGCTGTCTCTATGCTCTTTTCTCTCCTAAACACTGATAACAATGCACAGTGATTAGTTGTGTTTCTAACCCCTTGACACTCCTTAGGCTGAAAATCAGGACTACTTACACTACGGTAATCAGCTCCCAGACACCCCAAACTGTACCATGATTACACCATTTACTGAAATGCGCAAAGAGACACTTGAAGCTGTTCTGATTAGGGCAGACATTATTTTTGCTAATGGGCGATTGCATTAATCAAAACTGTTGCTATGACTATGGTAATGGGAGAAAACCACCTCCATTTAATTCTGGGTCCACAAAACACCAACACACACACACACACACACACACAAAAAGTGAATTTTATTAACCAAAAAGAGGAACTCTTTTACCTCTTTTTAAAAAGACTCCATATTCACCTCCCACCAGAGTGGCTGACATGAGAGATCTCAGCACACTCATTGCATCCTGTTCTTACCTGTTCAATGTTAGCTTTGAGCTGATTCATTGTACCCTTCCATTGAAATACCTTTGGTTTTCTGTTGAATTCATGGTAAGAGCATTCATTAAGCACCTACTGTGTTTTGTTGTTGTTTAATCTTTTCTGACCCCATTTTGGGGCTTGCTAGGCAAAGAAGCTGGAGTGTTTGCCTTTTCCTTCTCCAACTCATTCTACAGAGTTAGCAAACAAAGTGACTTATTCAGGATTATATAGCCAGTAAATATGTTTAAAGCTGAATTTGAACTCATGAAAATGCATCAAGCTTAGTACTCTATCCATTGTGCCACCTAGCTTTCCATATCTATTATGTACCAGGCAGGATATATCTCTAGCTATGTTCTAGAGATCAAAAAGATAAAAATAAAATAGTCCCTGATTTTAAGGAACACATATATTACTGGGTGAAACAATATCTATACAGATAAATACAAAATGAGAGTTGCCTGGGTCACTGAGTTGTCACATATAGGTCCAGGGTCACACAGTCAGTATATATCTGAAGTGGAACTTAGACCTTTCCTGAATCTAAGGCCTGGATCTTATTTACCAAAACCTTGGCCCCTGAAATATCCCCTACTCTACTCCTTCCCTGTACTGTGTACATAGCAGGAAAATAGGTAAATAGATTCTGAAAACTAAGGAATCTAATAGAGAATACAGGGTGGAGAACCTCTCCAATGAAGCTCTGCAAATTTGAATGATCTCAATGTTTATGCCAGCTGAGGCCCATATTTTAATGAAGTCTTAGAATTACCTCTCCTAACCCATGGTCATATCAGCTGACTGGATCCCCAGAGATTGATTGACTCCAGTCTCCTCAGAGTTCTAGAAATAACTTGGAGGAGTTTGCAGGGTGTCTTCTATTATAACTCACAAGCCCTCATCTGTTATAGTCACTCAAATATCAATGCCATTTAGTATCTCACTGAGATCATCTAACCTATGATGACTACCAACAGTATCTATTCAATATTATTTATAATCAATTAATACTGATTAGGTTTTACTGAGTGACATTTATTGAGAAGAAAGAATAAGAACCAAAGGGCAAAAAGCTATGAAATAAAAAATAGGATCCAATCATCTGGAGAACAATTTAGAACTATGCTCAAAGGGCTTTTAAATTGTGCACACCCTTTGATCCAGCAGTGTCTCTACTGGGCCTATATCCCAAAGATATCATAACAAAAGGAAAAGGACCCACAAGTGCAAAATGGCCCATATGTAGCAGCTCTTTTGTAGTGGCAAGAAACTGAGTGGATGTCCATCAATTGGGGAATGACTGAATAAATTATGGTATATGAATATTATAGGATATTATTGTTCTATAAAAAACAATCAACAGGATGATTTTAGAGGGGACTGAAGAGACTTACATGAACTGATGCTAAGTGAAATGAGCAGAACCAGGAGATCATTGTACACGGCAACAGCAAGATTTTATGATGATTAATTCTGATGGACATGGCTCACAGTGAAGTGATTCAGACCAGTACCAATGGGACCAGTACCAATGGTCTTGTGATGGAGAGAGCCATCTGTACACAGAAAGAGGCCTGTGGGAACATAGCATTTTCACTTTTTTATTGTTTGCTTGCATTTCATTTTCTTTCTCATTTTTTTTTTCCTTTTTAATCTGATTTCTCTTGTGTAGCATAATTGCAGAAATATGTATAGGAAAATTGCACATGTTTAACATATATTGGATTATTTGCCATCTGGGGAGAGGGTTGGAGAAGAGAGGGAAAAAAATTGAAGCATAAGGTTTTGCCAGGGTGAATGTTGAAAATTATGTATTTGTTTTGAAAATAAAAAGCTTTAAAAAATAAAAAAATCTCTACCATCTTAGTCCCTAAAGAGAGAGTACTCACACTTAATTGGTGACTCTATTGCTTGCAGAACAGTGAATCAGTTGACAGATAAAGCAACTTCTGAGGGATTTTATAGGTCTTTCCCCTAAACTATTTCCTCACCTGGATCAGCAGCTATGGCATATTCAGTTATGAACTCCTGCTGTGGGGACTTGGATGGCTCTTCCAACATTCCAAAGCTCACAATCATTTGCTTATTCACTTATGATACTCATTCACTTGAAATCAGAAAGGAATATAAAAAATGGAACTAGAAGAAACACAGGCTCTATGTGTATATGGCCACTAAGAAACCCATTGGGGGCAAGTGGGTAGCTGAGACTACCTCCCCTACATCTAAAGTTCTTGTCTTAATAGCAATGTCCATTCTCTGATTAAGGCTAGAGAAAAAGGTGGATAGCATAAAAAGGAAGGACTGTGAATGGCCTTGAGGACACACTAGTACCAAAAGTTAGAGCAAAAATTTAAATCTGTTTTCTAATTCCTCATCCAGTGTAATTCTTAGCAAGTTAATTTTCATTTTCTTTCTCATTTTTTTTCCTTTTTAATCTGATTTCTCTTGTGTAGCATAATTGCAGAAATATGTATAGGAAAATTGCACATGTTTAACATATATTGGATTATTTGCCATCTGGGGAGATGAAAAAAAAGAAGAAAACCAACATTTAGAAAATAAGATAAAAGTGTGTGAGGAAAGAACTTTGTATGTGCTGTGTGACATTGAAAAACAGAATTAATCTCTATTCCTAGCACCTTGATAGGATTGAAAGTTATAAATAGTCTTAAGAAACATTTAATCCAGCCCCTTCATTTTACAGAACAGGAAACAAAGGTCTTAAAAGAAGGAACTTAGCCTGAGTGAAAGGTAAGAGCATGTCAGACTCACATTTCTGAAGTACTTAGAGATGAGCAAAACACTTTCTGCATCACAATTTCTAGTCATTTCTGCCATCTAAGCAATCAAATCAATAAAATTATTAAGCTCCCACTATATATTCCAGGCATCACTGGGGATACAAAAATAAAAACAATCTCAATTCTCCAAAAGCTCACATTCTATCCATAAATACATTTTCTCCTTACATTACCCACAACACTAGATAGTACAAATAGTGAGGAAATGGGAACAAGCAGTTTAAGTGCCCAAAGCCAATCTAAACTCATATCTTTTTGCTCCAACTTCATGATTCTTTCTACTCTAACCCGCTGCTCAGTCTATTAGAACTAGGACATGAAACTAGGGATCTCGATTGCTAAGTCAATGTTCTTTCCACTATGCTATAGTGTCTTAAGCTTGTATATTCTCCGTCCACAAGGTTTCCAAGCCCTCCTTTTCTAACTGTTGGTACATCTTAGCATCCATTTTAAAAGTTGCTTCCAAGGTTGATCTTATCTATATTTTCCCTGGTGAATGAACATAGGCTGCTTAGTAGAAGCCTTACCATCCTATGTTTTTGAGAATAAGAATTGTTTTGTTTTTAATCTTTATATTCTCCGTGGTAATTATGATGCCTGGAATATATAGTAGGAGTTTAATACTCTTGTTGATTTGGTTGCTTGGATGGTGAAAAGAAAACTAAAAAATCCCACATTAGGCTATTGAATAGTATAGTTTTAAGGTCTCTTATCTCTCCCCCATTGTGGAATGTTTCCCATGATAGAATACAGTATAATTTTTCTTCTGCCTATCAAAATAATCATATTACATTTTTATTAATAATAATATTTCATCAAAGTGTACACTTCTCCAACCTTGGACAAAGCCTATCCAGTCATTCTGTTTGTACTTGGATCTTTATGTTTCTCTTGTCCTGGTCCCAAGCTATTCATCAAAAGAAAGATCTCATGGGCAGCTAAGTGGCATAGTAGATAGAGCATCAGCCCTGAAGTCCTGAGGACCTGAGTTCAAATTTGATCTCAGATACTTAACACTTCCTACCTGTGTGACCCTGAGTAAGTCACTTAACCCCAATTGCCTCAGCAAAAATAAATAAATAAATAATAATAATAAATTAGTAAAATTTCCAAAGGAAGCAATAACCTTGGGGAGACACTAAAATCTATTCATATCAATATTCATTCAATACAATCATGATGCTCTGTTGAGAACATAGGATTAGACTCAGAAGGCCTGGATTGTAACCTGGACTGCCTTCTGAACTGACCTTGAACCACCTCTCTGAACCTCATTTTCATCATCTGGAATAAGAGGGATGCTATGACCTCCAAGTCCCCTTGCAGCTCTGACTGTGATTTTTGAAGTTCTTACTATGAGTGAAACACTATGCTAGAAACTGGGGAAATCTAGATAGGAGTGAAACACTCCACAAAGAATTGTATTTTACATGAGGAGTAAAGGGAAGAAAGACAACAATAAATTCAAAGCACTTTAAAGAGCAGCAACAGGGGATTTGGGAAAGGCACTGCACAGGAAGGCTATCTCCTAAATTGAGATTGGTAGGAAGCTAAAGATTATAAAAGGATGGAGGTGAGGAGAAATGAATTTCAGGCATAGGAAACATACTATAAAGAGACAGAGAATTGGAAGATAGACTTGGAGAACAGCTTAATAGGATTAATAGCTTCAGGTAATTTCAAGTAGAGTAATATGAAAATCAGTCTGAAAAATTAGGTTAATTCCTCAAACCAATCAACATGTCAACACACTTTGGAAAAAATCACACTATTATTAATGCAAATGTTATGTTACCTCTGACTTTGCTAGAAGGTTTTATATGCCACAAAGGAATTTGTAGGTCAAAATATGGATCAGAAAGTGGAAAAACTGGAAATAGAAAGATTAATTTAAAAGTTATTATAAATTATTTGTTATATGAGATGAATCTGTTAGAGAGGGAAAGAAATAAATATTGGGGAAGATTCTAACGTAAGAGAATAATATCAAAATCAAATAGAAACCAGAATCATAAAATTGTACATAATGACCCAGACAGGTCACATATTGACTTAGAAAATCACACATTTTAATAATAATAAAAAAAGAAATATATAAACATCAACACTTTAAAATCAGATAGGAACTACATTTCAGTTTGATTCAGATTCTAGTCAGGAGTGTTATAGTTCCCATGAAGCCCAAGAACTGAATGTTTGACACTTCAGATGAAAAAAAAAAAGACATTAATAAAAATTTATTTTTCTAAAAAAAAAATTATTACAATTGTTCAGGTAAGAGATGATAAGGGTCTGAACTGGGATAGTAGCCCAGCAAATATAAAGGAAAGGAATGGATGCAAAAGATTTTGTGAACATAGAACTAACAAACTCGAAAATAGATTGGATTGGGAGAGGTGATGGAGTGAGAGAAAAGAGTCCAGGAGGGCTAATTTCAGGGTCAGCCCAGGCAGCTGTAGGTCATGTACTTCAGAGTAGGGAACTGGGACGAGGAGCTCTGTGGTGAGGTTATTTTTTACTATTCAGTTACTATTTATAAATAGCACTTTCACTTTTATGAAAAGGCAGGCTCTGTCCTTTGGAAAGAACCTCAGTGGGAGATTTACAAAAATCTGTGGACCAAAGTCACAAAGGATGTGAAGGTACAGATAGGTTACAATCTTCACTAGAGAAGGGGAGTAGCCATACCAAAGAGATGAAGCATCCATGGAAATCTTGAAGTGGTGCTAATAATAACTCGCATTTAAATAGGGCCTTCAAGCTCACAAAGCAATTTCCTCAAGGTAAGAAGTCATGAATTTCAACCAAAATGTCACTATAAACCAGGTAGAGCAGGACAGACCTGGGGCAGGGTCCCAAAACTTTTAGTCAAGGCAGACTAAGGGATTATGCCCTGAAGTCAAGCCCCATGAGTCAGAGCTCAAATAGCCAAGCAGGACCAAATATTTCAGGGCAAAGTAAGATCAGGAATCCAAAGCAAGAAAAAAATTCAGAAGTCAGGAGATTGGAGGAGGTAAAGGACTGGGAGTGTTGGGGGTAAGGGGAACAAAGTTAGCAGACCAATTGTCAAGTAGGACCTTCAAGAAGGATCTTCATGACTTGGTACAATCTATCACCCATATTTATGTGTGTATATATGTGTGTGTATATATGTATGTGTGTATATATGTATGTAAAAAGTTATTACATGTGGAAATAGGTTTGAAAGAATTATACATGTTTAACCTATATTGGATTATTTGTTGTCTAAGGGGTGGAGGAAGAAAAATTTGGAACAAAAGATTTTGCAAGAGTGAATGTTGAAAACTCTTTGCATATACTTGGAAAAATAAAAAAACCTAAAAAAATGATTATAATAACTCAGGTAAGAGGTGATGAGGGCCTGGACTGGCAAATATAAAGGAAAAGAATAGATACAAAAGAATGAATTTTGTGGATGTAGAATTAACAAATTGGAAAATAGATTGGATTGGGAGAGGTGATAGAGTGAGAGAAGAGAGTCTTTCTCATTAAAATACAAGGTTCTTAAAGAAAGATATTAGTGGAGAGCCCAGGTCAGGGCCATGTGTGATGGGGCTAATTTTGAACTTGAATCAGGTGTCAGAATCCATAACCCAAGGAAAGAACACACACTAATCCTGCCCTCTACCTAAAGCTAGCTCAGTGATACAATCACAGGCAATGTCTACAGTGAGTGATGTAACAACTAATGATTGTTCAGAGCATTCCAATTTCCAGTGTACTTTACAGATGTTATCACATTGGATCTTCAGAACAGTCTTGTGAGAAGTAGGTGGAACAGGCATCCACATTTTGCAGATGAGAAAACTGATGAGAATTAATGACATGTTAATGGTTACATAGCAAATGGCAGAGCTGGGATATAAATCCAGATTTTAAATCCCAACATCCCTTGCTCTTGCTACTGTCTCACAGATGCTTCTCATCACCAAGAGGGTAGTTGTACTGGGATGCAATCACCATCACAGAAATCCAAAGAGACAGTTAGTTACTGCAGCTCCAGTAAGAAGCATGGTCAGAGCAATGCATTGGAAATAGGAAATTACTTTCTTTTGTTTCTCATCCTACCTGTCTGAACTGGAGATGAAAGAACCTGAAGCCTCCAGAGTGTGACTATTGGAACCAGGTCAGAAAGCCAGCTTGTCCAAGTCCACGGGTTCAAGTCATATTAACAAGTGACTCCAATGAGCTTGACCCAACTGCCACACCCTTTTAAATTGATGGCATTCAAATGGCAGCTGTGAACCCTGTGCACTATAATAAGCATGATTGATTCAGAAGCTTATATACTAAAACTGGAATGATATAGAGAAAATTAGCATAGCCCCTGCACAAAGATGACATGTAGATATGTAAACTGGTCCATATTTTTTGTTCCCTGGATTCATTTTTGTCACCAAAGTGTCACGGTGCTCTGCTTACCTCTCATATTCTCAAATGGTCAATTTTCCCTGGAGAATTGGATATGTGACCTTCTTTGTCCCATGAGTATTCACAATATGTAGCTTAAACCCACATCCTGGGCTTTTATTTATTTATATTTTATTTATTTATTAGGGAAGGAGGCTCAGCAGTGCTATGACTGATGCCCCAGTCAGAAAACAACTATAATAAATAACATTTACATAATATTTGAAAATTGGCAAAGTATTTTACATATATTAATTCATTTTGATCTTTAACAATAATCCTAGGAAGTAGGTGCTATAATTATCCCCATTTTACAGATGAGGAAACTGAGGCACAAAGAGGTAGAATAGAATGGCTTACCCAGAATTACACAGCTAGTATCTTTTAAAAGCAGGATTTGAACTCCTATCTTCCTAATTCCAAATATTAATCAGAAAAAAAGCAAATCACCAATTAACAGGCTCTAGCATTACTTTCTGCCTGTTGAAGTCAGTCATACTCCACAGATCATAGAAGCCATGAGCTACAGCCCCAGGTTTCCCCACGGGAAGAGCCAGGCAGTTCTATAAACTTCAGGCCACCCAGAAACATTTCTGTTTCTGCTTTTAAAAGGCTACATGGCTTAGCAGCTGTGGATGTTAAACACTAGAATAAGCATGTGGTTGGCATCTGTCTGTGAGAGTGGCCAGTCTGGTCAGGTGCTAGGGATTTAGCTGACCAAGAACATGTTTCCAGGATTTTTTGTTGCTATTCTTTCATTTCAGTCATGTCTCATGACCCCACTCGAGGTTTTCTTGGCAAAAAAAAAAAACAGGAGTGGTTTGCCATTTCCTTCTGCAGCTCATTTTGTACATGAGGAAACTGAGGGAAATAGGGTTAAGTGACTTGTTCACAATCATACAGTAGTGTCTGAGGTCAAATTTGAACTCAGGTTTACCTGAAGCCCAGCACTCTATCCACTGAACCACCTGGACCTAGTAAGACTTGGGTCAAATAGATAGTAATATCATTCACCATTAATGAAAAAATTTTTGTTAATCCAGCCCCAGGAGTAAAATATAAGAATGAATAGTCCTTCTGCTGACTACATATAGTGGGGAAGTAAAGGACTTCTTACCCAGAATCAGAGAACTATCACGATTCCATTTTGTCTTGTAATGATTCCTTTAAGACACCCAGTTCAAAAATGACTGCCATGGTCTTTGACAAGGATAGTTTCTTTTCATACTGACATTATTTAAGGTACGTTTCTCTAGCTTTCCAGTTCCTTTAATCCCGGCTTCTCAGTTCTGATTTTCCTATCCATCTGTCCTGTTCAACTTGATCCAGTCCTTTCAAGATCCTCCTATACTCAGCTGAATCTATGTCTGGACCTGTGGACCTGAATCTACCAGTTAGTGGCTAGATCAAGACAAACCCAGGGTAAACAATAACCGGGATGGAAGTTTCCTCCGTTGATATAGTTTGTACTTAAGTCCTGGTTAGTTGCCATAAGAACATAAAAGTTAAATAACTTGCTTATTATTTCAAAATTAGTATCATAGGCAGGAGTTCATTGCCTGACTTCAAGACCAAAGCCACAAGGTCACTCTGCTTGTTAAAGAGTACTTTTTTGGCTATAATATAAAGAGAAATATCTACAAATGAGAATGGATCAAGGACAGGGGGAACTTATGGGTTTATTTTTCCAAAATTTCCCAGAACCCCAACTGAAAGGCATTCTTATTAACAGAACAGAGCAGTGGAAAGAGGATTGAATTTAAAGTATGAATACCTGAGATGTATTTGTAGTTTAAACAATCGCTAGCGCAGCTAGATGGAGTGGAGGATAGAGTACTGTATCTGGAATGAGAAAAATATGAGTTCAAATTTGGTCTCAGACACTTAGTAGTTTACTAGTAATCCTGAACAAGTCTCTTCACCTTAATTGCCTCAATTTCTTCATCTGCATAATGATCTATAGAAAGAAGTGGCAGCCCTATTACTTTGCTAAGAAATCCCCAAAAATGGGGTAATGAAGAGTGAGATACAATGGAAAAATGACTCAGAACAATGAGACTGTGGATAAGTCCTTTCATTCATCTGAGACTGTTTTTTCTTTTGTAAAAGGGAAATTATAATATTTCATTAGCCACCTATTGAGAGCACTGTGGAAGTCAAATACAATAATGTGGATAAAATGTTTTGTAAATTTTAAATCATCATACAGATGCCAGTAATTATTATCAATTATAAGCTAGTAATAAGAAAGGCACATTGGGAACCCTTCCCCTCAATCCTGTCTCATCATTTTGTATTTATTTGACACATATCCTCAGAGGACCCAGAAAACTCTCTCTTCTTATAAAGTGCTGCCCTTGCTTTAGTGGAGGAAGTTTCTTCATCTGGGGGTTCTTTATACTAATGAAATCATAGATCCAGTCCCCATCCCTATTCCTATTATCCTTCATTTACTTATTTGTAAACATGTCATGCTCTTCTGAGAGAAAGTAAACTCTGAGTGGGTAGGGGTTGTCTTGCTCTTGTCTTCATATTAAGTTACTTAACTTTTATGTTCTCGGCAACTAACTAGGACTGATGTACAATCTTCATCAGTGGAGGAAACTTCCATTACTCTACAAGATAAAGACTGGGCTTGTGTTTTCCCTGATACAGGGAACGTCAGGTAAGGAAACTCCTTCTGCAAATATAGGACAGCCCATTTCTTTGGTTGTAGTTGTAGAAAGTTACCAAGAACTCTTGAGAGTTTCAGAAGCTTACTCAGGATCTTGGGGTCTGAACTCATTATGAATCCAACTTTTACTAGCTCTAAAGTCAGCTGTCTCTGTGCCATGATAGCCTCACTTCTCGTACATAGAAGACACTTAATGAATGTGTTTATTATTATTATTATTATTATTATTATTGTTAATTTGATAAGATTTCAAGTCATCTTAGAAAACATTTCTTTTCTTGGGTTTTCTGAAAAAATGGAAAATGGTCAAGGAGTCAGGCTCACAAATTGAAGGTTAGAAGAAACCTTGAAGGTCATGAAGTCCAATTTTTTTACAGATAATAAAAATGAGCCCTATAGAGGCTAAGTGGCTGGCTGAGCATCACAAGGTGAGGAAGGTAATGAGTTGGGATGTGAAACCAGGTTACCCTGTCTGCAAGCCCAAAATTCTTTCCATTTTATCAAATGGCCTCTCAAGCATTATAGATTGCTCTGAGATTCTGGGTCTTGCATAGCAATTTTTGATGGGGCATTTTTAGTGGCTCTTAGGAAAGCAGGAGCTCAGCTAGTGGCTCTATCCCAATACCCTTGGGCGGGAGGCAATGCCATTCCTGGACCAAACCAGGAGGCTCTTCAGATGAGGACTGCTGTTAGCTGCTACTTTATAGCAAGAGCTGCATAATGAAGAGCACTTCGTTCCCCACTCCTGAGACTGAAGTCAACACATCTCTGGGCTCTTGTGTGTTGATCAACAAAGCTGGCTCTTCTACTTAAGGGACCTCTGTGCCCTGGATGCAAGCACACTGTATGGGTCAGTATATATGGGGGAGGGTATCATTCAGCATTTACAATTCCAAGACCTGTTGCATTATTGATTCGATGGCAGTGGTGACCTAGATTGGCAATGATCCAAATGAGATTTAATGACAGCAAAGAAGTTGAGGTCAGAAGATCTAAGTTTGAATTTCCTGACTTTGGAAACCTGGTCGAGTCAATTAGCCTTTTGGAACTTCAGTTTCCCTCTCTGTAAAAAATACTTTTGCAATGATAATTCTATTGACATTGAGAAAATGACTTTACAAACTTTAAAATACTATAGCCGAGAGGTAGGTGTTTCAGTGGAAAGAAGGCTGGGCTTGGAATCAAAAAAACATCCTCGTGTGTTCAAATGCAGCTTCAGTTACTTACTGGCTGTGTGATTCGGGCATGTTACTTAACCTGCTTTGCCTCAGTTCCTCATCTGTAAGAGAGTTGGAGAAGGAAATGGCAAACCACTCTGGTATTTTTGCCAAGAAAACTTCAAATGGTGTCATAGAGAGTCAGATACAACTGAAATGCCACAATAACTAAAGTACTAGAGTAATGTGGTTTATTTTTTTTATCAGAAGGACCCCTTTGGTGGTCTGATGAAGCCTATGAAAACATTCTCATAGTAATGCTTTTAAATGCATAGAATAAAATATATAGGATTTCAAAGAAAACCAATTTGACAGAAATGCATTTATCAAAATATTTTTTAAAATATGTTCATGAACGATCAGGAGGATGGTTTCAAAGAGGCGTGGAGAAAATTTCATGAACTGATGCTCAGAGAAATAAGCAGAAGCAGGAGATCATGGTAAAGTCAACATCAGTTTATACAATGATCAATTCTGATGAACATGATTCTTTCCAACAATGAAATAATTGTACCAGTTCCAATGATCTTATGACAAAGAGATCACAACATAACATTCTCACTCTTTTTATTGTTGTTCGCTTGCATTTTGTTTTCTTACTCATTTACTTTCCTTTTTGATCTGATCTTTCTTGTGCAGCAAGAGAATTGTATAAACATGTTTACATATATTGGATTTAGAATATATTTTAGCATGTTTAACATATATATTGGATTGCTTGCTATATAGGGGAGAGGGTAAGGGGAAGGAAGGGGAAATCTGAAACACAAGCTATGCAAGGGTCAAAGTTGAAAAATTATCCATGCATATGTTTTGAAAATAAAAAGCTTTAAAATGAATATCTATATATATATTCACTAACTCCAGATTAAGAACCCTGGATTAAATGATCTCTAAGACCACTTCCAATTTAGCCATTTTGTAATTCTGTGAGTCCATGGCCCAAGTCAAATTTAGCAATTCCTTCTTCATATATTTGGGACAATATCATAAGGATAATAAGAGCTAACATTTAATAATGCTTTAAGGATGATAGATTTCAAATTTGAAGTAAGCTTAGGAGCCATTGAGTCTTACACCTTATTTTATAGATGAAGAATCAAGGCACAGACAGGTAGTATGAAATTTGCATACAAATTTCCAAGTCCAGAGCCCTACTAATTACTCCATTATACTTACTATTTCATTTGGTATCCTTATATCAAACTTGTAGGGTAGGCTATTGTTTTTCCTCATTTTACTGTTGAGGAAATGAAAAAGTTTCAGTGACCTGTACAAGCTCATGTAACCAATAAGCATCTGAAATAATAATTCGAGTAATTCAAGTGCAGGTGTTTCTGAATCCAAGTCCTGTGTTCTATCATGGAGAAATCTCACAGGGATGGTTCACAAGTTTTCATGATTCAGTTTAAGGTGCTGGAAAATTGACTTCATCATGGACACAAATATCACCAAAAAAAAACCCATCATTTTAGCCCACAGGATTGACTCTCCTGGCTGTGCTCATGATAAGAAGCAAAAAGATTGCTATAGAGAGAGATGAAATTTAAAGTTTGTTGACATGGCCTCCTTCCCTGTAGCAGATACTGGTTTCCATAGTATTTTTCTAGATATTTCGATCCCAAAAAGAGATGGAAGAGAAAAGGGTAATGTTGTCCTGTGGAATTACAGTAATACTCATTTGCCAAGGGACATGTTCCCTAGCAGGAATTTTAAAAGAGATGATTCAATGTTTTGTGGAATTCACTTTTCTTCTGGCTGACTCAAATTCTCTGAGGCAAAATAAGGGAAGAAATGTGACCTTGAGAGTAGCCTGGGGGCTCTTTGCCAGGGTCAGTCTCTGAAAAATCTGGTACTAGGTTTGTGTCAGGATGTGGTCCTGGAGTGGAGTATAGCCCCTACTGAAGTCAGCTACACACCGAGTGAGTGAATTATTTGGGGATATTCTGAGAAGATTGGGAACTAAGTTGAGAGGTGGGGGATGGGAGCACAAGAGACAGGAGTTATTTATAGAATTGATCCATGCCTAAAGGCTTTAAACATGGAGCCTGGAAAGCATTAGGACTATATAAAGCCTGAGGAGATACTGAGAAGTTATCTGCACATGTGCAATTTGAGCAAGCTGGTGCAGCTCAAGCTTTGAGTACCACCTGGTGGCTTGCATGGATATAGCAACCCAAGCAGGTACTCCAAGCCACACCCTTTAGGACTTCCAACTCTCTCCTCAAGGGCACCCACAAAGTCTTAGCACACAAGTGGCAAGTGGGAGGTCATACTTTAAGGGTTTCATTTAGAAATTTAGTGCACTTTTGACCTTATGGAAATTTTCAGTCAAATGATCTTTTTTTCAGCATTTCACTGAAAAATATCTTTCAGTTTTCTTTTTTTTTTTTTTTAAACATTTTCTTCAACCGAACTTTTTTCTTTCTAGTTTAGGATTTAATGTTTGTTTTCCCATCCGATATACTGGATAGAATGCTAGATTGTGAGGCAAGAAGATCTAAATTTGCATCTTGCCTCAAAAATCTATTCTGTATAAATCACTTAATCTCCGCCAATCTCATCTGTGAAATGGGAATAATAATAGCACCTATTTTGGGAGGTTGTGGAAAAGATCAAATGAGATCAAATGTGTAAAGCATTTTGCAAATAAAATTAGCTATTCTTAATTCTCTTTCTTCTGACTCATTGTGTTACATAGGATTTCAAGGAAGTCCTGTCTGTTACTGCCAGTATGCTGTTTGCAGCTGTCACATTCATGTGGGTCACTGCTGCTCAACAGGATTTATAATACTTTTATAAAACTGATCACACTGTTGATTGATCGCATGTATGTTGCATGTTTGATTGATCCCATTGTTATTTCATGTCTTCTTGAATTTTATTATATATGAGATATATAGGTTAGGAATATGCCTTACTGTTAAATGTCCTACTATTAAAATGGTACAGATGTTCATATGCTTGAAATTGCATTATTGCTTTACTGAATACAACTCTAACTGAAATTTGGTTAAAATGAAAATCAAAATTTTAAAAACATGGTATGCAGTAATAAGAAAGACATGTAATTTTAGCAACTCAACCTAAGCTCAGAATTAAGAACATTTTAGTGCATTGTAGGATGCTGTAAAGAATTTGGAGAGATAAGCAGTAATCACTCACAAGCATATGGAATCACACAAAATCCAAGATTGTTTCTGAAAGTTGCTAGAAACCACTGGTTGTTAACCAATTATTGAGAGATAAAGAGTTTGGGATCCTATTTAGAAACTAATCACTAAATCTCTTCTGGAGGGAAAGACTTACTTAGACAATTTAAGACCATGAGGGAAAGAGAAGATTTACCTGTAAATAACCTAGAGCATCTGATTGATGAAAGATTGCTGTCTAGAAAAGATTTTCATAGATGGTAATGGGTCTAGAGTTAACACAGCTAAGAAGTATTTCAGGTGTGGTCTCATGTCCTTCCGAGGAAAATCCATTGAGTTCAACTGGAAAAAAAAAAATGCAACTTTTGTTAAGTTCAGAAATCGTGTTAAGCTAGAAATATTTAGGGATGAATTTTTTGATAAGTCAAAGTATGAAGGCTGCAAGTCCAATAAAGAACATGGAAGAATTTTAACCTCTCTATATTTTATTTGTTCATATTTGTTTGGCTGTTGTCTCACCATTAAATTTGAGCTTCTAGAGAGCAGGGAATGTCTTTTGTATTTTGTGTGTGTGTGTGTCCTCAATTAGCATGGTGCCAAAAAGACTGGCATTTAATAAATACTGATTGATTGGAGACTAGATCAATCTGGTGGTGGCAAGACCTTCCATGCAGTGAGCATATTCTATTTCTCATTGCTATTTTACCATGTAAAGGGAATAAACACTCTAATTTTGGCATTCATGTAGACATTATCAGAGGCTGGTACTGGGAGAAGCAGAAAGGCCCAAAGAAACAGATGAAGTAACATTAGTACAAGTGAACAAGGGTTTGCTCTACCACAGAGAACTGAATAGACCAAGCTGATAGTGAGACAAGAAATTGGTAAATTTTGAGCTGTTGATACAAAAAAACCAACTGAGGAAAATTCTAAAACTACCAAGAATGATTTAATAAAGGAAAATATAACTTCAAGTGGACCTAAAATAGTTTTTCCCATATGGAAGACATGGTCCCACTGCAATATAAACTAAATTCTAAGGAATCAGCTTTAGAAAACAAAGATGGAAGGAGGTCATCCCAGATGCACAAAATGCTAAGTCTGACCTCATTTCCAGTTGTTTATTTGGTTTATTGCCCCTGGAGTCATGTACAGTGAATGTATATGGTGAGACTTGTACTTTAGGAAGGTCACTAATAGCTGAGTGGAGGAGGTTGGATGGAAAGAGTTTTATGGCATGGAGATCAACCAAGTTTATTGCAATAAAGCAGGCCAACCAGGAAATAATGAGGGCCTGCACCAGGGTAGTTGGCAGCAGTGTCAGAGTAGAGAAGGGGATGTATGAAATAGATGCTATGAAAGTAAAAATTGATGGGGTTTTTTTCAACACATTGGATATAAGGCATGAGAATGGGTGAGGAGTCACTTGTGAAGTGAACCTATCCAACTAAGGATGATGAAACCTTCAAAAATAATAGGAAGAGAAGAAAGTTTGAAAAGAAGGAAAAGGTAATTCAGCATTAATAAATATAGCCCACATTACCCCAAAAAAATATTGAATGTATAATCAAATATGGAGGGTTTTACTGTTATATTCGTCACTTTGAAACATTTGATAAAGTTATTTTCAGTCATATCCAACTCTTCATGACCCCATTTGGGGTTTTCTTGACAAAGATATAGGAGTTTGACATTTTCTTCTCCAACTCATTTTACAGATGAGGAAACTGAGGCAAACCAGGTTAAGTGACTTGCCCAGAGTCACCCAAATAGTAAATGTCTGAGGCCAGATTTTAATTCAGATTTGCCTGATTCCAAAGCCCCCATCCAAAATACCATCTAGCTACCCATATCTTTAAATATTTTGGACCTCATATAATTTCATAAGGATTGTAAAATTTTTCACCAAGTGGGAAAGAAATATGACCTTTGCTACCATAGTTTCCTGACGCACTGCAACTACTTCTTTTCCCCCTGCATCTTTTTAGATCCTTAAGAACCAAAGAACAATGGAAGTATGGAAGTGAGTAACTCTGAATATGTAGGAAAGAATCATTTCCAGGAGTTAAGCTGATGTCATACATTCAAAAAGCCCGATGTTATGTTATAGTCTGGTACACAGTAGGCTCTTAATAAATGTTCATTGACTGAATTACAGTTTTTACTTTTTGTGGCTAATTTAGACTCCTGGTATATGACTGTACTAGCCTGAAAGGAGACCCCATGTCCAGTCTAGCAGTTTCCTAGGATCAGCTCATGAAGTATCAAGCAGCAGATTCAACTGGTTAATAGGCTGGAAATTAAGTGCATTCTCTTCTGGAGTTGGAATTGATACTTGTCACTAGCCAAACAGAGAAATAGGCTAGACCAGTTGTGGTAAAGTGGTTCCCCTTAATCTCATTCCTTTTGACTAAGAAACTGAGAAAGTTTGAGTAAACATCTTTGGGTTGATGCATGGATAGGACACAAAAGATAGAGTGGGGGAAGTGGAATTCAGATTCTAAAAGTGGCAGTAGCAGCTTGTCTTTAGCTATTTGAGAGTTAAAAAAAAAAATTACACTTTATTTTTTTTTCCACTGTAAGTCAATGTAGTCAGTTTATATGCTGAACATGTTCTTTGGGCATATGCTGAAAAGAGAAGTGAGCAGCAAGGCAGGGGAGAGACTAGAGACATGATCTGAGTGGAGTGGCTGGCAGGAAGAAAAGGTCAGGGCTACCTCCAAGTCAACATCCCTGCACTATTAGAAAATGTTGCTTTGTCCCAAGCTTCAGAGTTGCTTGCAAACTTGCCCATAATGATCCACTGGAAAACTACAATGCAAAAACATTTCAAAACTGTTTCACTGGGTAATTTCCCTTTGCCTTTACTCAGAGTTAAGAATAATAGTAATAGCATGACACCTTACAGATTTCACCTCATTTGATTCTCACAACTCTGAAAGGTTAATGCCATATATTAGCACTATTTTATACTTGAAGAAACCAAGTCAGACAGCACTTAAATGAGTTGCCTTAGACCACCCAACTAGTAAGTTCTGAGGCCAGATTTGAACTTGTTTTCCTAACTCTAGGTTCAGAATTTAGGTGTCTAAGTTAAATAACTAAACTGAAATCCCTGAAGTCAATCAATACCTGTTACCTGACTTTATGTGACAGAGTTTGGTAGAAGTTGAAGGTAGAAATATGTATTCAGATATTGTATTTAACATATACTTTAACATATTTAACATGCATGGGACTACCTGACATCTAGGGGAGGGGGTTGAGGGAAGGAGGGGAAAAGTTGGAACAAAAGTTTTTGCAACGGTCAATGTTGAAAAATTACCCATGCATATGTTTTGTCAATGAAAATTACAAAAAAATTACAAACAGCCATTTTGATTTTACTTTGAAATAAAATTTTTTAACCTAAAAAAAAAAGTTGAGGATAAAAGCATAGTGAAATATCATTTTTTGTTGTTGTTGATTTGATGCCCATGAGTACATCAAGTAGACTAATGGCTGCTTATCTGTGTAGTAGATTGTGCTATGTCTTATCCCTTGACTAGGACTCTGTAAATTTTGACATGGCCAAGGAGGGATTTTCCTAGTTGGAAAACGGGGCTTACACTTGGCTGATTGGATGAACCCAACTGATAATAACTCTTTAACTAACAGGATCATCAGCTGTCACTCAATCAGAAGCAGAATTAAGGGGCAGCAGTCATTACATTAGATTTGTAAACTCCCTGGAGGACAGGATTTGTATCCTCAGTGCTTAGCACCATGCCTGGCACATAGTAGGTGCTTAATAAATATTTATTAGTTAATTGGTTGATTTACTGATAATTCCTCTGGGAACCTTAGAAAGCTTATCATTTCCTTAAAAAATCCCTTTTGTGATGAGTGAAATGTATAAGGGCACTGGTGCAGTCCGGAGTTTGGTAAATAGAATCAGGTTAGTGGCTAGCATTGCCCCCTAGTGGCTATATATATATATAGATAGATAGATAGATATAGATAGATATATACGCACACACACATTTCTATAAGAAGAGATAATTTTAGACTGGTGGCCTAAATTTTAAAATGGCCTATTTTCAGACCAATATGCTATAATAAGGCAGTGCTGAGAGTCAACCAGCACTGATGATTATGGGACTGCCTATGAGAAGAACTGCTGTGGTTTGGCTGCTACAGAGTAAGTGAGAGCCTCATTTAAGTGCTGCTTAGCAACAAGGATTTGGGGAAAATGCTGGTAAGATTAGCTTTGTCATTGATTGCCTGAGTTAGGTATTCTGATAATGTGTACATGGTTCTTCACTTACCCAGTGGATTTTATTTTGGGATTCACTGGGGAATCTTCCTTTCCCATGGCAGTTCTGCCCTGACTGAGAAGAGAGCCATAATTCTGAGTCCAAGGAAACCCCACGTTCCTGGAAAGTAGGACAGGATATGAAGCGCTGAAAGGGAAAGACCAGATAACTGTTCGTTAGATGGCTTGTCCAGAGTCTCACAGCTAGTCACACTTAGGTTTCCTGACTACAAGTTCCATCACTACTTTGCCAAGGAGAAGAAGAATAAGAGACAATGAGCAGGGGAAAAATTGAGAGATGATGTCAGGAAAAAATCCTAGCAATGAAAGTGATACAAAAGAGAAATGGGCTATTTCAGAAGGGCGTCATTTTTCTCTGACTGGTGGTCACACGCCAAATATGTCTCAGTGAGTGTTATTTTTCAGGTTAGACAATTCTAAGATTCTTTTTGTTTGTTTGTTTTGTTTTTGCTGAGGCAGTTGGGATTAAGTGACTTGCCCAGGGTCACACAGCCAGGAAGTGTTAAGTGTCTGAGATCACATTTGAACTCGGGTCCTCCTGACTTCAGGGCTGGTAGTCTTCCCACTTAAGATTCTTTTTGGTTCTGTTGATATTACAGGTACAAAAATAAGTATCACGCAAAGCAGAATGTGTTGGGAGCCAAACAAACAAAAAAAGAATGAATGAACACTTGATTAAGTGAATGTGAAAAAAGAACATCAAGAGAAAATGCTGTACAAAATTAGAGTCATCACCTAGGGTTGAGTGGGGAGTGGTGTGCTCAGGGAGGGCTTCATAGAAGAGGTGGTCCCTTAGCTGAGTCTTAAAGGAAAACACGCAATGGGCATGGATGAGGAGAAAAATGGATCCCATGCATAATTGGAAAAGAAGAAAGGATGATTTAGAGAAATATCTATTACAGTTTGGTGGGAATATGAAGTAGACAAAGGAGTACATGGTAAAGTGAGGAAAGGAAGGAAAATGAGCTAGATTGCTGAAAGCTTTGAATGCTAGATGAAGAATTATATATTTCATCCTGGAAAAGTACTGTAGATAAGTGGATAGGAATCCACCTTAAAGTCAAAAATACTTTAACTTAAGCCTCTCATCTAACATATATTCTGGGTCTGCATGACCCAGTTGGGACTCTTCATGTTATAACCAACTTTCACAGCACAAGTGGCTGAGAAGGTACTGATCTACATTGATAGAGAGAGTTTTCTAGCCATGAATTCTAGGTCCAATACTTCACCCTTGATTTTATCCTTTAGACAGTAAGAGGTCATTGATGAGTATGAGCAAATTGACATGATAAAGAATTAGCAACAGTGTGAAGTAGCTATGGGAAAGGGGAAAAACTGCATGAAGAAAAAAAAACCCAATGAGAAGGCTATACAATAACTCACATGAGGAAGATGAGGGCCATAACCAGAGATGTTAGTGAAAAGCAGAATCTGGGTGTGGGAAATACTTCTGAGGCAGAATTGAAAGGACTTGAATTTTGAATTGGATATAGATGAAGAAGTAGGAAAATGGAGTGTTGTATTTTGTTTAACTGATTTGAATTCTTCAAATTTACTTATCACATTTTGTCAATCCTCATCCTTCTTGATGTCTCTTTAGCCTCTGATACTGTCAATCATGCTCTTCATCTTAATCATCTTGCCTCTCTAGGTTTTTGGAATACTGTCGTTTCCTGGTTCGTCTCATATCTGTCTGATGTCTCCTCACTCTCCTTTGTTGGATCTCCCTAATTACTAACTGTGGGTATCTCCCAAGGGGGGAATTTGGGCCCTCCTTTCTTTTTCCCCCCTATGGATTCAGTTATCACTTTCTATATAGATAATTCCGAGATTTCTTTATCTAATCCTATCCTCTATCCTGACTTCTGATCTCAAATTTCTGTCTATTAACTTGATGTTCCTTAGACATTTAAACTCAATATGCCCCAAATTTGACTCATTATCTCCTCCCATCCGCAAATTTTTCTATCTTTCTAACTTCTCTATTACTGTCAAGGATACTACCATCCTTTCAATCATTCAGGCTTGCAAACTCCCAGTTCTTAGCTCTTCACTCTCTCACCACTCCCTCACCCCAACATCTAATCTTGGGTTTTGTTGAATGCCTCCTCTACTTTAATACTTCCACCACCATGGTACAGATCCTCTTTACCTCATACTTTTAGCATTACATTAGATTACTGGTTAGTGTCTCTATCTCAAGTATCTCCTCACTCTATTCCATGCTCAACTGAACACTCAATGATCATACTAACACACAAGTCTAACCATGTCACCTTCCACTGAGCAAATTCCAGTGGTTTCCTCTTACCTCCAATATCAAATATTAAATGCTCTGCTTGTTTTTGAAAACCCTCAATAACTTAGCTTTTTTCCAGTTTTCTTATATATATATATTATTCCCTCCATTATGATTCACTGAGATTGTGTATTATGGTTTTCTCCCATGTTTAAAATATACTCTTTCCTAACTTCTGGCTTCCTGACTTCTTTCAAGACTCAGCTAAAATCATACTTTTAAAAGAGACTTTTCCCATTCTCCTACATTGCAAATGCCTTCTTCTCTAGATTACCTCTAATTTACCCTAAATATGTTCTGCATACACACAGTTACTTTTATGGCATTTCCCCCATTAGAATGTGAATTTTTGGAAAGCAGGATTTTTTCTTTTTTTTTTTTTCTTTTTTGCCATTCTTTGTATCCTCACAGCTTAGTAAATAATAAACACTTAATACATATTTGTCAACTGGCTGACTATTTTATAAAATTGGGAGAATCTGAACCCCAATTATCTTACTAGATTAGTCCACTGGCAGTCTATTTTGAGACTCATATTCTGACAGTCATACTAAGATTTATTTCCTAAGAAGTGATGTGACTGCTTATTCAATATTCATTTAACAAATATCTATTAAGTATTTGTAATGTATATGTCTTTGTGCCAGGCAATGGGGATAAAAAGATGAAATGAGAAAGGTCTTGCCTTCCAGGAGTTTTTCCTGCTAATCTGATTTCCCTCTCATCTCCCCTAACTCACAATCATTTCACCATGTCATTAATGTCCACTTCATTGTTATTTCTCTCCCTACTGACCCCATATCTTCCTTGGAGCCTTCCTGATTCCTCTGGGTAGAAAGTAACCACTCCCTGCTGAAATGTTCTTAAAGTTCTTTGGATTTGTTGCTTGGATTATGTTGTTGTTATTACAATATTGTTTCAGTAAGGTCCAACTCTATGTGGTTCCCTTTGGGGTTTTCTTAGCAAAGATACTAGAGTAGTTTGCTATTTCCTTCTCCAGCTCATTTTACAGATGACAAAACTAAGATAAACAGGATGTGATTTGCTCAGAGTCACGTTTAGTAGGTGTTTGAAGCTGAATTTTAAACTCATGAAGAACAATGAGATGATTTAGGTCAATTCCAATAGAATTGTGATGGCGAGAGACATCTGCATCCGGAAAGAGAACCATGAGGATTGAATGTGGATCACAACATAGTATTTTCACCTTTAAAAATAAATAAATAAAATAAATTCATGAAGATAGTCTTCCTGATTCCAAGTCCAGTGATCTATCCACTGCCCCATATTACATTAGACTTATTTGTATCTGTCAGTTACTCCCTATCATATTGTAGGCTCTTTAAGGAACCATATATTGTTTTCAACTTTGTATTGCTAAGGCTAAACAAATGGCAGAGTCATAGTAAGAAACTGATAAATGTTTGTAAAATTGAATAGCACCTACTATGTCCAAGCACAGTGCTAGGTACTAGTGGTAATTCAAGTTTAGATAAAGTAGGGTTTCTGCCTATTAGGAGATTATAGCATAAAAGTGAATTGAAGTGAATTTCTGCATAGGGATGATACAAAAAGTTGCCGCAAAAGATAAAGGAAGGCTCCACAGGGGTAGCTGTATTAGCCCTAATCCTTGAAGAATTTCAGGAATGAGGTTGGAGGGGAGGAGGACTTAAGTTCTAGAAAGCTCATTATTTCATTTAACAAGAATTCATATTTACATAGAACCTTATAGTTAATTAAGCTCTTCCTTTAGAACTTCTCTGTGAGGTAGAAATAGTATGAGTTAGCAATCTTTTCCATTAAAGAACCAGATAGTAAACATTTTAGGCTTTGTGGGATAAGAAGTAAAGTCAAGGATATTATGTAAGTACTTAGATAATAGGAGAGGAAACAAATTTCCACAATTTTTTTTCATTGATAAAATTCAAAATGTAAATGAGTGCAATTATTTGTAATATAGGTCTAGTGAGGTTAGATTCTCTTTGGAAAGATGACACTTCATTTAAATGGAGTTCAAAGTTAGTGTTCTTTATCATCAAAATAGATTCATCTGCAATAATGAGATTTTTGCATGTTACATCTTTGGAAATATCTTTTTACATAGATAGGTACTGCCAAATTCTGATATCACTCCATGAGCATATGATTTTAATTAAGCTTATTTATCACTTGGAAGGTATTTATAGAATTCTATTAGATTCTTCTCTTGATATTTGTTTGTTTTAAAATGGCATTGCATTGAAGATTAAGCACTTCCAACTGAAAGTCAAAAGGAAGTTCATCAGTTGCACAATGAAATGGATTTTGAAATATGGAAATAACTTTTGAACTTGAATCAAAATCTGAAGAACACTGCTGGGACTATAGTTTGAGTTCAGAAAATATATCTGCTGCAAATTTGTGTGGAAATGGAGATCTCACTTTCTGTTTTAACTTTTGACAGCACAGGAAGTATATGAAGCAGTTTGATATTACTTGTTATTCAAACAATGTTAGTTGTCATCAAAATTTACTTATCACAGCATAAATTTTGCATATAAGAACTGTTTTTCCTTGTAGTTATAGCTTGAATTAATTAAGAATCATTATCAAATCTGCAGCAAAAGCTAATTTTCAAACACTTAATATGTTCAATAATAATGGTTGAAAATGGTTCCTCTCATTCAGAAAAATTTCAATCTTAGCCTTGAGCTCAAAAAGTCATAATAAACATCCTCTCCCCTCCCCCTTCTTTTTTTGTTTTGATGAGTATGCATTGGTTAAAAAAAATAAAATGTCATGGTACAGCAATACATGTGGCACTCGAAATGCTGCCGAACAGCAGTGAGAAGCAATGAGAGCTTCACATATGGTCTCTGTCGCAACTATTCCAACTGCCATTGTAGCATGAAAGCATCCATAGACAATATGTAAATGAATGAGTATGGCTTTGTTCCAATAAAACTTTATTTATGGACACTAAAATTTGAATTTCATGTCATTTTTTCATGTTGTGAAATTATTCTTTTGATTTTTTTTTCAATCACTTAAAAATGTAAAAACAACTCTGAGTGATGGGCCACATACAGCAGGCTGTATGTAGGCTGATATGATGACTAGAGAGGGCCAGACTTGGACTCTGGAATATATGAGTTCAACTCCTCTCTCAGACACTTACTAATGTATAACCCTGTGAAAACCATTTAAGCTTTCTCAGTCTCAATTTCCTCTTCTGTAAAATAGGGATAAAAATAGCATGCACCTCACAAGATTCTCTGAGGATCAAATGAGGTAATTTATCAAGTACTTTGCAAGATTTTTTAAAAAATTAATTTGGCAAATCTTAAAGCTCTATAAAGATGTTAACTAGGAATCTGAGACTTAGACCAGTGACTTACTTAAGGCCACATAAGTAATAAGTAGGAGGACCAGTCATGTCTTCTTAGTCTTCAGCTTCCTTATGTGAATACGTGGCTAATAATAAATGCATTCCCTTTATCAAAGAAACATTTTAATGATGAAAAAATGTATATTTTATATCATGTTATTAATTAATATTGACTAATATATCATTAACATATGTAATTGCCAAGTGCCTTATCAATGGTTGGGTTTTTTATTTGGGACACAAATTACTCAGTACCAGTTCTCTCATGAATAATTCATAGTAGATCTCAGATGTCAACATGTTAGAGCTAGATGAGATCTTCGAGATCACCTATTCTAATATCTTAATATAGATTTTTAAAATGAGGTTCAAAGGGTGACTTGCTTAAGACCAAAATCATAGCAAGGCAAAAGGCAAAGCTGGGATCCTAGAATCTTTATATCACAAAACTCTTGAACTAGAAGGGAATTTAAGGACTCTTAAACTAGGGCCCATGAACTTTGATTAAAACAAAACAACTGATTGTTGTTTAGCTGATTTTTAGTCCTATTCAACACTTTGAGACACTTTAGAGGATTTTTTTTGGGCAAAGATACCAATAGTTTGCCATTTTCTTCTTCATCTCATTTTACAGATGAGAAAACCCAGGCAAACAGATTAAATGACTTTCCTGGAGTTACACAACTAGTGAGTGTCTAAAGCTGGATTTGAACTCAGGAAGAAGAATCTTCCTGACTCCAGGCCCAGCATTCTATCCACTGCACTACCTAGCTGCAATGTATAACTAAAATGTATTTCCATTTAAAATTAGTTCATTTGCAATTCTGTGTGTTTTATTTTTTTATATTTAAAAACATTATTCTAAGTAGGGGTGTACAGAGATCTTCACAAGACAGTCACAGGAGCCCATGAAACAAGTTTAAGACCCCCTAATCTAATCCAATCTCGTATTCTACCAATGAGGAAACTTCTGAAATGACTTATCCAAAGCTAAACAGCTAGATCGTCTGTTCTCAAATTTCACTTTTTCTTTAATGCCTCATTCAGCAACTCTATAAAATTCCTCAAAATGCCACCTCTCTACCACCTGCCACATTCCCAACAGGTTGATTAATTTCCTGTTTTACTGGGAAGTTTATAATAGTAAAAGGACTTTAAGACTTAGAACTGGAATAGATCTTAAAAGTCACCTAATCTACCTTCAGGAACTGGAACTTATTAGAGGAACAGGTATAAGAATTAACTTCCTCATGGACTTATTCTGGAATGCCCATAAAATGTATTATGTAATAATTGACAAAAATTGAATTTGATATTTCAATACTTAATAATAGATGCATAATGATCACTTAATATTTTCAATTTAAGGCAGAGATTAATTTACTTCCATGGCAGTCTAAATGCTTTAAAAACACTGATGCCTCAGAAGAGAAAAACAGTAGGGGGAAGTCATTACCATGATGCAAAGAAAAGGGATTTCTCCTCCCCACCCCCCTATATCCCAAGGTTTTTTTCTCCCCTGTTGTTTTAGCAAGGCTTCCTAGAACATATGGCAAATTAATCACTAAAACTGCCTTGTTACCTAGATTCACTTAGTATGATCTAGGTAGTGTCTGTAGATTAAACCTGAAAAACCACATGGTATTCATTGACTATCAAATGATTCATCAGGGTCACTTCCCCAGTAGATTGTGAATTTAGTTCTGATTCATGCTTTCCCCTCCCTAAGTGCCATTAACTAAATTGTGTTTGCCAATGGCTAATTAGAGGTGATGGTACATGTTAATTGCCAACATTTTTCAGCAGCCGGTAAAGTATCAGTTTTGAAAGAAGGAAAAAAATTACAATTCCATGTTTGATAGTATGGGGGACATATTGTAATTTTAATAAATGGCTTCATTGTGTCTGTGAGAATTAAGGGCTAATTCTGGGACAACTACGTAGCCCAATGGATAGAACCAGACTTGAAGTCCAGAGAATGAGTTCAAATAAGGCCTCAGACACTTGCTAGTTGTGTTCTCATGGTCAAGTTGCTGAACTCTGTTTGCCTCAATTTTTTTCAGCTAAAATGAACTAGAGAAAGAAATTGCAAATCACTCCAGTATCTTTTCCAAGAAAACCCCTACTGAGGTCATGGAGAGTAAGTCATGACTAAAAAACAACTAAACGAATATTCCAACATGAAGCCACCAGAATTATATATCAAAAAGTCAATATTTTTTTACAAATACGTAATAAATCCTCATACTAAAAAGATAAAGAATCCTTGAGAATTCAACAAATGAACAATGTAGAACTAGACTATCATTACAGATGGTACTATTGCTCACAATTGCCTGCATATAATACTGACCCATAAATATTTCAAAATATTTGAATGTTGTTATGGCTGTAGCTATACCAAATGTCCTTCATCTCAAGCTCCTTGGAATAAAAAAGGTTTAAAAATATAAAGATATGGAAGTCAAAATTATTTGGGAATGGATAAAGTATATATCATCCCTGTCATTCTGTCTATTCTTGCAGTTAAACCCAAAAAAAAAGCTTTTTGTGAACTTACAAAAGACATACCTGCACCTCAGCATTCTTATATATTTATAGAAAGCAGTCATTATATCTGAGTGATAGTCTAAGGAATATTAAATACAAAAGCATAAGAGCAGGAAAAGGATTTTTCTCAAGACTTTTTATCTAATATCCATCAAACAAAATAATAATAGTAATTTACATTATAACACACCTAAGTGTTTTTAAAGTTTTTGGCTTATTTTATTTCATTTGACCACATATCCTCAAAGGTGACCTTTTAGATAGATGGTATAGGTATGGTTATCTCCATTTTCCAGATGAAGCTGTCTCTGAGAAATTAAGGGACTTGCCTGTGGTCACACAGCTAATAATAGTCATGTTTCTCTGACTCCCTGTCCAGTACACCATCAGACCTCTTAACATAGAACAGGGATAGGTAGACAGAATAAAAGCATTGGTAAATATCCATAGATAGAGCACCAGAATCCAAAGGAATTCTAACTATCCCTGGGCTTAATCTTATGTGACTTTCATTCAAAGACCTTAGATTCTGCTTATCCTAAATTTAGTATATTTAAATTATAACTGGGGGGGAAGGGGGAGACAGAGCCATGAGAGAGAATTGGCAGTCTGAACTCTCCCAAATTCCCCTCCTAACAACTTGAAATAATGCTTCAAAATAATGCTTCTGGAACAGCAGAAGCCACAAAAGGATGGAGTGAAGCAATTTTCTAGCCTAAAACTGGCAGGAAAAGTTTATCTCATCAGGTCAAGAGTGGTCCCCCACAGGCTATGCTAGTGCAGGCAGTCAGAGCCCCAGGGAATTAACAGCATATTGTGGGGGTGACAATCAGCTATGGCAGTGGCAGCTTCCACAGCTCTAAGCCCATACGTGGTAAGGGAGTCAGACAACTGAGCAGAAGATTATGTGGTACTCATTTATTGCAGGTGCAGGACTCTGATTCATTGCCAATAGATGCATCTGAATCAAACTGAGCGGCAGTTCTTCAGTGAGGAGGAGCACTACTACACCTGAGCTCATAACTGCAGTCATAGTTCCAGAATGGTAAAGACTCTTGTGGTCACTCACAGACCAGAGCACAGGAGAGCAGTGATCACACATCCCCTTAGGTTATACCACATTAGAAAAAATAAAATCTACAGAGCCCCAGAATTAGCTCTGAGAGCAGCTGCAAGAAAGACTTGGAGATTGGGATAGCTCTCCTTCCACCCAGAGAGCAGAGCCCCACTTTAATGAAATTTAAAATCAAGAAATAGACTGGAAAAATAAGCAAACCACAAAAACAGAAAATAGAATAGAATAGAATACTATAGAAAATCACTGTAGTGACAAACTCAGAATAAGACAATAAAGTCAAACATGGTACATCCAAAACCTCCAAAAAGAAAAAGAAAAAAATTGAATTGATTTCAGGTCCACAAAGAATTCCTGGAAAAGCTCAAATTTTTTTTAGAAATCCAATAAGAATGGTATATATTTTTTAAATCACAAAAAAGACTTAGCAGTTTGGTAAAGGAAGTATAAGAAAATATTGAAGATAATAACATCTTAAAATTTAAAAAAAAAACAAAAAAACATAATAGGCCAAATGAAGAAGCACAAAAATCCACTGAAGAGAAAAGCTCTTTAAAAAGTAGAATTGGCCAAATGCAAAAGGAGGTACTAAAGCTCACTGAAGAAAACAATTTCTTGAAAATTAGAATTGGTCAAGTTGCAGCTAATGACTCTGACATCAAGAAATAATAAAACAAAATCAAAAGAATGAAAAAAAAAAGAGAGAGAGAGAGACCATGTCAAATATCTCATTGGAAAAACAACCAATCTGGGGGAAAAATCAGGAAAGATAATTTAAGAATTATTGGACTATCTGAAATTCATAATAATATTTTTTTAAAGAGCCTAGGCATTATTTTTCAAGAAATTATAAAGGAAAACTGTCCTGATATTCTAGAACTCAGAGGTTAAAACAGAAATTGAAAGAGACCCCAAAAGGAAAATTACCAGGAATAGTATAGTCAAATATCAAAGATCCCAATTCAATGAAAAAATATTTCAAGCAATCATAAAGAAACAATTCAAATATCACGGAATTGCTTCTTTTTGGCTGGTTGTCATATACCAGACAGGATAATACAAGATTTAGCTCTACATCAAAGGATAAAAGAGTTTGGAATATAATTTTCCAAAGAGCAAAGGAACTAGAATTATAACCATGAATCACCTACCCAGCAAAACTGAGCAGTATATTCCTTTAGGAGAAAAAAAAATAGATATTTTGTGAAATAGAGTAATTTTAAGAATTCCTGATGAAATGACCAGAGCAAAATAAAAAGTTTAATTTTCAAATATAAGTATCAAGAGAAGTATAAAAGGTAAATAAGAAAAAGAAATCAAAAGAAATTCAACAAGCTTAAACTATTTAGATTCCTACTTGGGAAAATGATACTTGTAACTTCTAAGAACTTTTTCATTATTAAGGCAGTTAGAAGAAGTATTCATGGACAGAGGATGTGAGAGTATGAGTTGAATATGATGGGATGATATATAAAAAAATAAAATTAAGGGGTGAGAAAAAGGAATGCCCATGGAAAAGGGGAAAGAGATACAAAAGAGCTTTTTACAGTGGAGGGGATGGGGGAAGTAAAAGGAAAGGAAAGTTTGAGCTTTATTCTTATTGGAATTGGCTAGTAGAAGGAATAATATACACACTCAATGGGATGTAGAAATCTGTATTACCCTACAGGAAATTAGAGAAAGGAGATGAGAGAAGGTATGTGTGATGTAAAGGAGGGAAAATTGGGGGAGATGGTAATCAGAAGCAAAAAAAAAAAAAAAAAAAAGTTGAAAAGTTGAAAGCCGAGAGTAAAATAAACAGGGGGAATAGGATGAAAGGAAATACACAGTAATCATAACTATGAATAAAATTTTATAGCAAGTTCCTCTGCTTAAGTCCTCATTTCTCAAATATATAGAGAACTGAGTCAAATTTATAAAAATAAGAACCATTCTCCAACTGAAATGGTCAAAGGATGTAAAAAAGCAGTTTTCAGATAAAGTAATCGGAGCTATCTATAATCATATGAAAAAATGCTCTAAATCATTTCAGATTAGAGAACTACAAATTAAAATAACTCTGAGATACCACCTTAAGCCTATTAGACTAATTATGTGACAGAAAAGGAAAATGGCAAATGTTGGAGGGCATCTGAGAAAACTGGGCCACTATTGTATTATTGATGGAGCTATGAACTGTTTCAACCATTATGGAGAGCAAATATAAGTCTGTATCCCAGAGAAATAAAAAAGAAAAAGGATCTGTATGCACACTCTTTTAGAAGTGGCAAAGAATTAAAAATTGAGGGGCTACCAACTGGAGAATGGCTGAACAAGTTGTGGCATATGATAGTGATGGAATACAATTATGCTATAAGAACTGAAAAGAAAGATACTCTCAGAAAAACCTGGAAAGACTTACATGAATAATGTAAAGTGAAATGAGCATAACCTTGGTACAAGATATGGTAAGAGCAATATTCTATTTTGATCAACTGTGAATAACTTAATTATTCTCAGGAATATAATGATCCAATTCAATTCTGATGGACTTATGATGAAAAATGCTCTCCTTTAAAGAAATAACCACTGGTGTCTAAATGCAGATCAAAACATACTTTTTAAAAATTTTCTTTTTCTTTTTTTGTCTGTGTCTTTTTTCCCCCAGTATTTCTAATATGGAAATATGTATTTCAGGATTGCATATCAAATTTCTTGCCTTCTCAATGAGGGGGAAGTGAAAGAGGGAGAGAATTTGGAAGTCAAAATTTTTAAAAAACAAATGTTAATAATTATTTTATAGATAATTGGGTCAACTAAAAATATTAAATATATTTTTTAAAATAAATTATAGCTAGAACTTTGATGCCCCAAGCAAACTAAGGTTATATACAGCCCCAGTACCTACATCACAAGTTCTGACTGCTCAACTCAGAAAAAGTTAAGAAGTTAGAAAAAAGTGGTAGCACAAAGACAGAGAACAACAACCTTGGGGTGAAATGAATGAAGAACCTGAAACCCTGATAATAGGCAAAAGGTCTTCAGCGAAGAAATATCCCTCTCCCTCCTTCCCCCCGTGTTGTCAGCTTTTGATAAAGCCCTGGCCACTTGTCTACAAAGCTAGATACATTTGTTCCCTTTATCATCATTAAAGTGCATTAACACCTCCATCACAATATTTATAAACTATCCATAACTGCTCTGTGGCTTAGAAAGAGTTGTAGGCATGTGTATGGCTTCATATTACTAACCCGGACCAATGTGGAAACTGAGAATGTCAATGTGACTGCATGTACACAATGCAGGCTCTAAGATCACTTTCCCAACCCATATTTGAACTAGTTTGTTTGGTCCCCAGAATGTGGCTACTACTTCTCCCTTTGTGGTATAATTACTGTCACTCAGAAGCCCCTATTGAACGTGTTCCTCTGCATTATCAAATGAGAAGTTGCTATTTCCCCAATGTCAACTAAACAATTTATATTAATTAATTTTACAAAGGAATATTTGCCAAGATTTATATCAAAGACCAAAATACAAAAAAAAGATTTCCCCAGACAGGAGTATTGTGTACATATCCACTCAGTCTCTAAGGAAAATGGACCAAACAAAATGGTTGCGTTAAACATTCCTTCTTCCCCTATTTTGACAAGGAATGGGGAAGTAATTCTTCATGACTCTGGGAGGCTTTGTCTCTCTTTAAAAGTATCCATCACATTCATCACATAGACAATAAAAAGTTGTTCCCTTGCTTATGGGTTTTGGCTGCCCAGTTTATTCACTAGGTCAAGCAGGGTCAAGTAATTCTTTAGGGCTGGCTCCTCACTGAACACATAGATACTGCTGTTAATCAGCTCTAAGGGACCTGTCTTTCAAATTTCCCAAGGACATGACCTAACCCTCCCATACTCATTACCTGAGATAGGAAAGAAGAAAGAAGGAATAATGTGTTCACAAACATAGGATAGTTATGTTAGCATATGTCAGCCATGACAGTCATTTTTCTTCTCCCACTTGAGACCTATAATAATTTCTTTCTCCTTACTTGAGAGCCAAGGAAATCATACAGGCAAACCTTTGGTATACACACTCAATTCTGACTCAGGGAGCAATTAAAAGATTTTTTTTTTTTTTAATCCCCATACAACTAACAGGAAAGATTCAAGGCTATCTCTGCTCTCTGGGAAGGCAGAAGAGAAGGGTTCTTCCATTTGGCTTGATATCAGGTCAACATATTGCCCTAAGGACTAGATCCTCATTGAACATTCTTCCCATTCAACTCATCTTATGTCTTTCTTGTGTATACTTACTCAATTAATCTATATGCTAATAATAAACCTCAGAGTGAAATCCATTCAATATGAAATTTTATCTATGGTCCTTAGGATTGATTTGTAACTTGACCCACAGAGCTAGAAAGGATTTTAAATAGCATTTGTCCATCTCTTGTCCCCTTTTATTATAGGTAGAACAACTGAAGCCCAGAAAAGGAGAGTTGGGCAGAGTTGGTCCTAAAATTCAGTTCTCATGACTTCCAGGCTTATGTTTTCTCTTTTCATACTTATTTTCAGACTTAAATGAGAAAGGGGATGGGAATAGAGATGGGGCGGCCAAGGACTCTTCTGCTATCTCAATAGAGTACTGGAGTTCATAAACCAAGCTCTAGAGGATTTAGCCCCTTCTTCTCTGAGCTCTTCCTTTTCTCCTAATTGATGGTCCTTTCATTCTCATTACATCTAGTCCCAGCTCCAGTCATGCCTTATTTACTTACTCCCTGGCTATCTCTGTGCTAGCCATCATATTCTCTTCTCTATTCCCGATTTTCCAGTTCTAGAATGATAGATAATTGAATCAACTTTGTAATTGCTTCTGGAAAGGGTATCTTATTCTATTAGCCCATTATCCAAAGCAAAATATCCCTTCCTTGCTCTCATGCCTTTATGTCTTAGCTCCTTAAGGAGTTTGAGGAAGGGAAAGAGCACTTATTAAGTTCCTACTATGTACTAAACATTTAACAAATATCATCTAATTTCATTCCACAACAACCCTGAGAAGTAAATTATCTCCATTTTTTAGTTGAGGAAACTAAGACAGAGTCACAAGGCTAGCTTTGAACTTAGTTCTTCCTGACTCCAAACCAAGGATCCTATCCATTGTGCCACCTAACTATCTCTATTTAGTATTTGGGAAGCCTTAGCTCAGTGCTTTGCACATGGCAAACAATTATTAAATGCATTTTCATTTCCTGAGAAACAAGAGCATTGCACATAGTAACTTTTAATGAAATAGTTATGTTTGAGTGAATGAATGAATGAATTAATGGACATTCTGAATGACTGAATCCATACAATAGACTTGTGAACTAAGCACATTTCCCAGAAGACTGGATCAAATGTTTATAAGTCAGCCAGTTGTAGTTTGGTTACAACTGGGTGCTTCAGATTCCTAAATTCTGAATCCAGTCCATGATGCTTAAAACCTACCCTCCTGGTATAATAGAGATTGGTAAACAGGGCAACTGTCCCAGGTCAATTACGAATGGAGGGGCCCACTCACCCTATCTGCCAAGCCAGACCCTCTTCTCATTGTTCTTTCTGCTTTGTGGTTCCAGATGCCTTGATTAATCCTGAAGTATGAATTCAGAAAAAGAAGGAATGAAGTTGGAGGAGAACAAGTGAATAGGGAAAGCTGAGCACAGCTGAAGATTGAGATTCCATAGGGAGAAGATGGTGGGGGGAGCAGAGGCTTTAGAATTTGCACAGTGCAAATTCCTAATTCTTCTTCTCTTTTACAGTTTTGTGTCCTAATACAAACCTCTCTCACAGCTTGGAGCAACATTTTCTGTGTGCTCATTTAAATGAAATAAATGAAAAGAAGAGATTGTAAGAGGCTTACTGGTTGAGTTATTTTTTTCTCTCCTTACCCTCAGAATGGACTCATTGTAATGAAACTTTAACCATTGTTCATTCATGGTTATTCCCTGGGTTCTACCCACAAAACACAAGAGGGCATCCGTGGGTAATCATGAACAAATGAATGAATGAATGATTATTTATTATTATCATTATAAAGTAATTAATTATTATTAAGCAATTGCTATGTGCCAAGCACTGTGCTAAAGACTGAATATGGCACAGAAAAAGCAAGATAGTTCTTTTTCTCAAGTTTACATTCTAATTGAGTTTGAATAACATGTAAAAGACAACATCTTACCAAAAAAATTCAAAGGTAGCCAGGCAGCAGAGTGGATAGAGCATCAATCTTGGAGTCAAAGCACATTTACTAGATATGTGAACCTGGGTGAGTCACTTACTCCATTTGAAGAGAGGAAAAAAAGAAAGGAGAGAGAAAGAGAAAAAGAGATAGAGAGACAGAGACAGAGGGAGGGAGAGAGAGATGGAGGGAGGGAAAGGGGGGTGAGAGAAAGAGGGTAGGAAGGAGAGAGAGAGAGAGAGAGAGGGAGAAGTAGAAGAGAGGGAGGAAGTTCAGCTACAGGGACAATGAAAAGGTCAGGCAGCCCTAAGAATGTATCACTAGGTCAGATAATAGTACTGGGGGACTACTGGGCAGAAAGGCAGGGCATATGGTAAGCCCTGGAGGATCTTTGACATCAGCAGAGGAACTAAGCAGATGCTAAACCCTAATAGTGCTCCATCTTACTCAAAGGAATAAAGTTGGTGATTTCCATTTCATCTAAGCTTTGTGAATAGTCAAGCAGTCTATGTAGGCTCCCTGGTACTGGGGGAAGAGAAGAGAGAAAAGATACACAGTGATTATAGCTCTTGCTACTGCTTGGCTATTTCAGAGCAGTTCACCAGGTTCTATTGAAGGCTCTAGTGCTAGAGAGGAAATTCAATGTTATGTCAAATAATGCTTACATACTATAATTGAGAAAATTGGGATCCAGAGGTTAATGAAAATTATACAGATAGTGAATAATAGAAGGAGAATTTGAATCCAAGGTCCTCCGACCAAAACCTCATTGCCTTACTGTGGATTTCAGAGAGCTAGCTATTCCTCTCACCATTTGTAGGCAGCAGGGCTGATTTTGTTAGATAAGAGATATGGTATATTTGGACTTAAAAAATTAAATAAAGTTGGGTTCCAAAGCTAGGTTTTAAAATGCTCTTGTAACTGCCATGTATATAACATCTACATTATTTGCCTCTAAAATAGTCTCTTGCCTGTAATAAAGTCACATTTATTACACTTGGGAATGAAACAAGGATTCTCCTCTTTTATATTCCCCCTGGGGTAATTTAAAATAGAGTATAGTTCTCTGATATGAGAGGTGGTTTAAGAGATTTGACCTAGGAGATTCTAGGTATAATGTGGAAAAGGAACAGCCCCAAGAAAACTGAAAATAGTTTCTGCTTTTGAAGCCTATATATCAAGGCAAAACCTCATCTCCAAAAAGTTTCTTCTTTTTCTCCTCTTTATTACAACTGCCATATAAAAATTATCTGGAACAACTGTTTTAGGATTTTGGTCCCTGAGGAGGATTAGTTTACATAAGAAATTTCAGTATCACAGAATTGGAAAGAAATTCAGGGGTCATTTAGTACAATTTGAACCTGACCAAGAGAACTAAATATATTTGCAGGTCAAGTAGTCTTTTAATCTCCTTGAAGAGCTCCAGGAAGCTTCTGTAAGCTCAGGATACTCCCACTTTGAGACAGTTCTAATTGTTGGAAAGTTTTTCTTTATATTGAAAAAAAAATATGCCTCTTTGTAACTTCCACTATTATTCCTAACAAATCCATGTAGATATATAACTCTATGGGCAATATATACACCCAACACTTGTTTTGCCTTCTGGGACTTAGTAAGAGTAATGCTAATCCCTCTTTCTTAGAAAAATCCTTCAAATATTTGGAAATGATTTTCAGGTTATCTATCTGGAAATAAGGTGAGAGAAATGAATCAAGCAGTTGGAAGGGAGGAAGGAAGGAAGGAAGGAAGGAAGGAAGGAAGGAAGGAAGGAAGGAAGGAAGGAAGGAAGGAAGGAAGGAAGGAAGGAAGGAAGGAAGGAAGGAAGGAAGGAAGGAAGGAAGGAAGGAAAAGAAGGAAGGAAAGGAAGGAAGGAAAGGAAGGAAGGAAGGAAGGAAGGAAGGAAGGAAGGAAGGAAGGAAGGAAGGAAGGAAGGAAGGAAGGAAGGAAGGAAGGAAGGAAGGAAGGAAGGAAGGAAGAAAGGAAGGAAGGAAGGAAGGAAGGAAGGAAGGAAGGAAGGAAGGAAGGAAGGAAGGAAGGAAGGAAGGAAGGAAGGAAGGAAGGAAGGAAAGGAAGGAAGGAAAGGAAGGAAGGAAGGAAAGGAAGGAAGGAAAGGAAGGAAGGAAGGAAGGAAGGAAGGAAGGAAGGAAGGAAGGAAGGAAGGAAGGAAGGAAGGAAGGAAGGAAGGAAGGAAGGAAGGAAGGAAGGAAGGAAGGAAGGAAGGAAGGAAGGAAGGAAGGAAGGAAGGAAGGAAAGGAAGGAAAGGAAGGAAAGGAAGAAAGCAGGTCATATGTAGAGCATACTTATATCTTTATCATCTTTATGCATATAATCTCAGAGGCAGAAAAGTTTCAAAGCTGAACAGAGAAAATAACTATACATTCATCAAGATTATGATCACCTATGCTTCAAGAACCCTGACTCACAGGGACCCAGGCCTGAAGAGAATCAGATTCTTTCTCTGACATTGTCCCTATCCCAGAATAAAACTCCAGGAAATTTCCTTAAACAAAGGTAATGTACAATTCATATCTAAGATTTTTCCCAAAAGAAGCTAATACAGTCCTCTCCCAAAAAGGTATTTGCTCAATGTACCAAGTATAGGACAGCTTTTGTTATATTTCCTCCATCTTGGAAAAAAGGCAGCTAGATGGTTCAGTGGATAGTGTTCTGAGCCTAGAGTCAGGAAAACTCTAATTTTAAATGTGGCCTCAGACACTTAGTAACTCTGTGGACTCATCTGTAAAATGAACCAAAGAAGGAAATGGTAAACCATTCCAGTACCTTTACCAAGAAAACCTCAAAAAAAGGTCATGAAGAATAGGATATGATTGAACAACAATAACAAAAAATTTAATTGGAAAGGACATAAAGGGATATGTGTGTGTTTATGAACACATAGAAAACAATGTAAAGCATTCCATTAGCCTCTTACACTCATCCTCCCCTAGGAAGAAAAAAAAAACCTTTGTGGAATTTCATATTCATTTTGAACTAGAATGGGAGTAATTACAGCAATTATCATAGAGGGTTGACAAGGTTCAGATTTCCTGGCTAGCCAAGACTTAGTTTTCTTATGTTCTTCATCTGCCAGGTGATACTGATAGACATCCACCACTATGGAGTACCATTATCAGAAAATATTTCCCTTTGGTGGCTCAATGCTGAAATTCAATACTCAGAAACTTTTGACCTACAAGGTAACCACTGAGGCTGGAAATATCATTTTCTCAAGATTGCTAATCATTGACCTCTGCTACAAAAAAGAAATAGATGGACAGAAATATCAGCCAGAAAATAGAAGTTCAATAACTCCAGTCTCAGGCTCACCTAGGCAAGCACATTTCCCACTGTCTGTGCTTTCGTTAGAAGTCATCGTTACTACATTTGGTGAATAAGGAAGAAATCTCCCTGATTCTCTGCTGGAAATCCAAATAAAAGAAATTTTACTACAAGGGAGAAGGGTGCACAAAAAAGGAGCTCTTTCTCCTCACTCTTATAGATAACAAAGGGGAAGTTTCTGCCACAAGAGACTGGTGCCCCCCCCCTTTAACCCCCAGGCATTATGGACCAATTAGAGAAGTTCACTGTGTCTGCCCAGTAAAGCACATGTCCCTCAGCAAATGGTCAGTGTTCATCCAGCTGGGTGAAAGATGTTCTATTCCAGAAAATTGATCTTCTCTGTGTAATGAATACATTCTAATGACTAGGAGACATCCTAAGGTTATAAAGGAGGGATTAAAAGAAGACTGAAGAAGGATCTAAAGACAGGAAAAGAGGGACTTTGTTAGAGAGGCAGTGAAAAATAGGACATGGGATAATATAGAAAAATGCAAGGAGTAAGAAGTAGGAATATGAAATAAGGAGAACAGAAAAGCTTCGATTGTTCAGAGAATCATACTTTGGAGCTAAAATTCAAGAACATGAATAGTAAAATCCTTTAAAGTACAAAGTCCAATGTGAATCTGAACTACATCAATGTCTATATTTCATGTGGTGTATCTTGAAGCTGAGAGACAACATGATACAGTGGATAGAGAGCAGGAACCAAGTCCCACTCCAATGAACCATAGTCATTCAATAATCATGCTATGTGACCCTCATAAAGTCTCTTAAACTCCTAGTGCCTCTAAAAAATCTTTCTAAGATCATAAGTTGCAGAAGAGTTATTTGTACTGGTAGAGGGAGTTCCCTGTGCTAAAGAAATCACAAATTTGGAATATACATATATGTATATGTGTGTATATGTATATGTGTGTACATATATGTATAATGTATATGTATGCTTATATTCTTCTGTGTAAAGATGGATGAGGACTTTCCATTCAAAAAGAAACATTTATTCTGAATCTTGATTGCCACTAAAGAATCCAAGAAGAACAGGTAAGAAAGAAGTATATTCCAAGCTCTATGCAAAGGCATAGAGAAAGAAAATTGAGAGTCACCTGTGACAAACAGCAAAAAAACTATTTTGGCCATACTGGAAAATGTAAAAAAGTATTTGTCTTGAGTTCAATCTACCTCAGGTGGTATTAAGCCTACTGGTTTTAAATACTGAGTATGTTCCCAGGCACAAGTGATGTATCTAAGTAGGAAAAACCTTCCGCATCACCCAACTTGCACCTAATTCCATATCAGGCCACCTATTTTTTTTAAATGAGGATCTTATTGAGGAAGACCTATATTTTTCTTTTTTGTTTATTATATGCCAGAGGATGTAAGTCAATTTATCAGGATTCCTTTCTTATAACATACTATTTACCTCACAAAATCACTATGAAGAAAGTACCTTCTAAACCTGAATGCATGTATAAACTCTGGCTATTATTGTTGTCATTACATAGACAATATGGGGGCAGGCCTTTACATGAAAATCTGTTAATTGATACAAAACTGTATAAATCACTATAGTCTGTAATTAGTCAAAAGACACAAAATACAAAGGAAATCAGAGAATCAGATCACTACATTGCACCATAGCACCCTCCGATGGGCATAGCAATTTACTTTTCAGTATTTAAGTTACTACAATTTAAAATGTTAATAACAAAAATATATTCTAAAGAAATCAAGTGTAAGAGTATAAATAAATTTGAATGTGTATATTTTTAAATATTATACATGTACATATATAATATAATAATAATATATTTTTATAATATATTATAATAATTATATAATATATAATAAACATATATATGTTGGTTTGTATTATACACACTCTTTTTTATTGTTGTTTTTCCCTTCATGTCTGACTCCATGACTCCATTTGGGGTTTTCTTGGCAAAGATATTGGAGTGGTTTGCAATTTTTTTCTCCAACTCATTTTACAAATGGGGAAACTGAGGCAAACAGCATTAAATGATTTGCTCAGGATCATAACTAGTATTTAAGGTCAGATTTGAACTCAGGTCTGAACTCAAGACTTTCTGACTCCAGGTTAGCACTCTATCCACAGCAGTTATCCAAATTCTTTCTTTAAATACACATACACATATATACATACACAAACACACCAAATACCTAGACAAAATCTGGAAGTGAGACACACAAGAGATACACAGGGAAATTCCAACTCACATTTACTCAAACTTCAAAGCACTCACTCACTTTCCTTCCTGTTTTTCTAGTCACCTCAACCATAGACTTCACTTCAACAAAAATCTGTCTACTAAACAGCTTTTCAATCTCTTCAAGCATTCCAAAAAGCCCTTCAAACATTTAATTTACCTCAACAAACATTTATTAAACACATACTATGTACACAGAACAGGGTTGGATGCTGAAGTAAGTAAACAGTTTTAATAAAATATAACCTCTTTTTTTCATGGAGTTTTATAATTTGGTAGGAGAATGAGACACAAAGATCTTGACTTCATCAAAGAGATACAAAACTCTGCTATGTGAAGTCTGACAAGGCTTTATGAGGCTTACAATTTAATGAGGAGAGAATCAAGATACTTTCCAGAGGACAGATAGATGCACACTTGAACTGGACTCTATTCTTTACTCTCTCTGTGAGAGTAAGAAAGTTGCTAAGATCTCAGTTTTCTCATTTGTAAAATTAGGTGGGGTTTTTGGAGGGGTCTTTTACATTTACTTCCAACTCTATATCTTATCTATCCAGATAATTATGACATAAGGGAATAATAAAATAATAGCATAGTGCCTGGTATGTAGTAAGCATGTAATAAATGTTTATTGATACAAAATTTCATATGTATAACGGATATCACCCTTCTTAGTCAGTGAAGAAAGGACTGAAGGAAAGGAGAAAATCTGGAACTCAAAAAAAAATTTTATATGAATGCTAATAAAATAAAAAAAATATTAAGTAACATATTGTCATTTTGACTTCATACTCAGGAAATGAAAACCCTGCAGATTTTCAGTTGGAGAATTGATCTTGTTAGATAGATAGGAATAGCCAATGCTGCTAAAATTGTGGAAAATCAGGAATACTAATTCTTGATTCCAACTTTTGGTGGAGTTGTAAAGTAATGCAACCTTTATGGAATGTAAATTAAAATAGTACAAATAAAGTAGTTCGAGTGTCTATATCCTTTGACCTAGAAGTATCACTAGTTAGTATATACCTCAAAGAGATTATTGATAAAAAGAAAGCCTCCATATATACTAAAATATTTTATAGTAGAATTTTTAACAGTTAAAAATAACTGGAAACAAAGTAAATGTCTACCAATTAGCCAGTTATGGTACATGAACCATAATGAAATATTGTTGTGCTGTAATAAACAGACACTATGATAAATAGAGAGAAGGAAATAAAGATTTCATCAGTCTATGATGAAAAGTAGAAAGTCCAGAAATCAATATAGAAAAGGACTATAAAAATGTAAATGGAAAACTAAGGGCTATAAAACTGTTGAAAATAAATGTTGCGACCTGCGTTTAAATCTGGCCTCAGACACAACAACATTGAAGAAGTTGAGACAAAGTAGATTTTTAAATGACATCTCCAAACTCACTCAGCTGTCTCAAGTCTTGTTTGAACTCAGGTCTTTCTGCTCCAGCCCTAGGGTGCTATCTATTGGGTCACCCTCCAGCTGACTCTGTATCAACAAAATCAATTTTTTAAAAAAGTCTAATGCATTGTTGGTGGAGTTGTGAACTGATCCTGCCATTTTGGAGAGCAATTTGGAACTATGTCCAAAGAGCTGTAAAACCATGCATACCCTTTAATACAGCAGTGTCACTATTGAGCCTGTATTCCAAAGACATCATAAAAAAGGGAAAAGGACCCACATAAAGCAAAAATGTTTGTGGCAGCCCTTTTTGCAGTGGCAAGAAACTGGAAACTGAATAGATGCCCATCAGTGGGAGAATGGCTGAATAAGTGATGGTATATGAATGTTATGGAATATATTGTTCCATAAGAAACGATCAGAAAGATGATTTCAGAGAAGCCTAGAGAGACTTATATGAACTAATGCTGAATGAAGTGAGTAGAACTAAGAGAATATTGTACCCCAGAAAAAAGATTATATGATGATCAATTCTGATGGACGTGGCTCTTTTCAACAATGAGATAATTCAAGGCAATTGCAATAAACATGTGATGAAAAGTGTCATCCATATCCAGAAGGAGAACCATGGAAACTGAATGTGGATCAAAGCATACTATTTTCACCTTTTTTTTTTTATTGGAGGGGGAGAGTTGCGCTTTTTTTTCTCATGTTTATTTTTTCCCCTTTTGATCTGATTTTTCTTGCTCAGCATGACAAATATAGAAATATGTATAGAAGAATTGCACATGTTTAACCTACATTGGATTGCTTGCTGTTTTGGGGAGGAGAGAGGGAGAGGTAGACAAATTTGGAACACAAGATTTTTTGCAAGGATGAATGTTGAAAATTATCTTTGCATGTATTTGGAAAAATTAAATATTATTTTTAAAAAGTCTATTCTAGTATTTTGTATTTGGGATTTGCTCACCCATTTTGTTTAATTAATGGGAAAGCTTCCACATGATTACAAAAACAAAATGTACAAAAGACAGTAAAAACAATGCCAGTTATAGCCCAGACATGTGGGCCATATGTGATAGCCCAAACAATGGTAGGTTTTTTCTTATCTGTAACCAACTTTGTCCTAGAAACAAAAACCAAAAAGTTTCCTAAATGAAGCTGCAAAATCTGCTTTCAAGGACACTGATCAGAGAACTGGCATTCCTGTTCATTCTAAGCTATGTGAATTCAGACAGCTTCTACCTCTATAGGTACCAGAAGGGGCAGAATGTTGATCACAAGCCACAAGTCTTATTCCTTATAACTGAAATTGAGCTTCATGAAGCTGGAAAACATGCTACCTGCCTTAGTTCCTAACTTCCTTTTAAGATTAAAGAAATGTTTTCTACCTCTTATCCTTTCTTCATTACAAGGACAATTTGTTAGGGTAGCAAATCAAAAATGTTTCAACTGAATATGACTTTAATGCTTCCCTGAAGCATCATCTTAACTACATTAATTGGGAAGAAAGTATCAAGATAGGCTAGGAGCTTACATTCACAAACTGCTAAAATTCTTTAGGAAACTATTTTTTAATAGTAATAATAATAATAATAATAACTAATATTTATATAGGTTCAAAAAATATTTTGCAAATATTGTCTTACAACATCCTTTGGAGGTAGATGATATTACTGTCTCCATCTTACAATAGAAGAAACTAGGACAAAAAGTTTTAATTGTCTTGCCCAGAATTACAAAGCTGGTATTTAAGACTGAATTTGAACTCAAGACTTCTTGACTCCAGGCCAAATATTGTATCTACTGCATCATAGACTTTCCCTTTCCAATATTCCATTGGATCTATGATCATATTGACCATGGCCCTAGGTCAACAAGAGAATAATTGTTTGATCTGGATTTGCTGTGTGACACTGGGCAAGTCATTTAACCTCTTAGCCTCAGCATATTTATCTATATAATGGAGGCAATAATAGAACCTACCTCTTATGGTTGTTGTGAGGATAAGATATGTTTGTAAAGCCTTTTGCAAATATCAAAGCACTATATAAATGTTAGCTATTATTATTATTGATCTGAATAGTCTCTTAGTTCATGCCTTTCTCAACATCCTTCAATAAATTCTTCAGAATGCTATCTGTCTTTTATTTCTCAAAAACCTCCTTTTCTGAGCATACATTTCCTAGATGATCTCTCAGGTTCCACTTGATAATATTCACATGCTATTATTAGCTGACAGAGCTATCATCCATCTTTCTATTGGTTTTTGGGTCACCTGCTATTATAATTCTTCAGAGTGTGATGTTCCACGTTCACAGTCACATAATAACTCTGAAACACTGGGAGAAATCACCAGGAAATTTCTGTGAATCCCCTACCTTTGCCTGAATTACCTATATTACTTAGTACTATTCCTTGCAATGTTACAAGAAGGTTTGGGACAGCTGCTGTAAGAGAGGGAGATAGTTAATCAATTAGGGAAGAAAGGAATATTTTCCTTGCCACAAGGAGGGCCCAGTTGAAATTAAATAACATCAATTTGTACTGAACTCAGTGAGTAGTTTCCTCCAGCTCCATTCAGCAATATGTGAATAGAAGCAAAGGAGACAGATGGGTGGGAGTACTACAGGCCTGGAGTTTGGCAAAGAAGAATGGCAAAAGGACAAAGGGTCAGGGGATTAGAGAGGAGAGAACAGTGAAGAGATCTGGAGTGGGACAGCGGCAGGATAGTTTTAATGCACATAGAAATAAGGGAGGACCTGGTTGGGGAAGGAAAAAGGGTTTATACATCATCAGTCACAGGGTCAGACTCAGTGGGGTGGGACAAGTACCCGAGGGCTAATCAGGAATCCAAGCAGAGTGCCAGTGGGTGCAAAGAGCTCTAAGCTCCTGAAGAGATGTTCAAGGTCCCCCCTTCAGGCTTAGCCTAAGGGCCAGTTTTCATTCAAGGCCTAGAAAGTCTTCTTAACCACCAACAAGAACTGTCATGAGACTGGGTAGAAGCCTCATCTGGCCAGGAGAAAATCCCACCCAGGAGGGCTCCAGTGGCAGAGGACAGAGAAGTCCTATACTCAACGGAAGCCCTGCAGGAAGGAGGGTGGTGGGGAAGGGTCTCACAGAAGGGGAGTTTGGGGATCTGTGTCCCAGCTCCGGAACCTGTTGCTGAATACCAAACCCTTCTCCTCTCAGATTACTTCCTATAAACATACCCTGTCTGTCTGTCTGCCTCCCATCTCTTTCTACATACATACATACACACACAGAGCTATATGTATTTTTGTTGTTCACTTGTTTCAGTTGTGTCGACTTCTATGATCCTTTTTGGGATTTCTCCAAGTCTTCCCCCATTAGAATGTAAAATTGGAATGTATTCATTCCATTCATTCTAACAAACATTTAAGAATCTGACTAGCAAAAGCATTCTGCTAGCTGGTTTGAATACAGAGCTTGGATAAGATAAGGTCTCTGTCCCCAGGGAGCTCACAACTTAACTCATTGACCTGTACTTTGTACTTTGATTTGTATTCCCTTAATATATCGATTGTTTAACACTATATTTTATAGCTAAGTAAATCTTACCTTCCAAATAGACAAAGAATTTCATGAAGGCAAGAAATATGTCTTACCTAAATTTTCTATCTCTCCCAATAATAAACACAGTGCTGTACAAACAGTAGGTGCTTGATAAATGTTTGTTGAATTGATTTTGTAGCTTTTCTAACTTACAAAACACTTTAGCATATGTCATTTGATTCCCATAACTAGATAAGAGTCAGAAGTGGAACAGAAGTTATTATTCCCATTTTAGAAATGAGGAAAATGACTCCAAGATAATGTTCTCTGTACCATGACATGGTATTTTTCTCATTTTTCTTCTTTTTTATTTCTCTGAGATGAGAGAAACTATTTTGTTAATTTTATAAACAAAAAAAAACCCAGAAAATTTCATGACATTTCTTGTAGCTTTCTGATCACAAAACATTTTACTGCCCATTACATTAAGCCATGTTATTTCTCCAGCAACACATCTTTCAAATTTGTGGTTCCTTTTATATTAGAAATAGGATGAAATCTTAACCAAATGGAGAAGGATTATTTATTAGTAAATGAATGTATATATTTCAAGCATTAAACCTCCATCTGAAGATGAAGTCTTGCTTAGCCAGTTCCAAGTCTTTATAGAGTTGTGAACTGATCATTCTGGAGAGTAATATGGAACTATGCCCAAAGGGCTATTAAACTGTGCAGACCTTTTAATCCAGCAGTATCTCTACTGGGGTCTGTATCCCAAAGATATAAAAGGGAAAAGGACCCACATGTGCAAAAATGTAGCAGTCCTTTTTGTAGCAAGGAACTGGAAATTGAGTGAATGCCCATTAGTTGGGGAATGACTAAATAAGTTATGGCATATGTCTATAAAGGAATATTATTATTCTATTAGAAATGATAAGCAGGCTAATTTCATAAAAACCTGGAAAGATTACATGAATGGATGCCGAGTAAAGTAGCAGAACCAACAGAACATTGTAAATGGCAAAACAAGATTATGTGATGACTATGACCAACTATGATGAACTTGGCTCTTTTCAACAATGAGGTGATTCAAAATATTTCCAATAGATTTGTGATGGAAATTGCCATTCATATCCAGAAGGAGAACTATAAACACTGAATATGGACTGAAGCATACCATTTTTGCCTTTTTTTTTTTGTTTGCTTTTTCTTTCTCATTTTTTTTTCTTTTGCTTTGATTTTGTGTATGCTTAGCATGACAAATACAGAAATATGTTTAGAATTGCACATGTTTAGTTGTGCCACAGTTCTCTTATTGTCCTGACTCAGTTTCTCTAATTGTCCTGACTAAGTTTCCCTAAATTATCCTGCCTCAGTTTCCCTAAATTGTCCTACCTCAGTTTCACTGAATTGTTCTGCTCAATCCTGCAAAACCATCCCTCCCTCCTATTTATGATGATTCAGATAAGGAGAAAGACCTTCTATCAGACATCATGGCCCCAGCCCTTCCCTACTTATCAGAATGCCTCTCCCAATACCAGAATGTCCCCTGCCTTATCAGAATGCTGTTCCCACTCTTAACACCCTGACTCCACCCCTGCCTCAGTCTACCCCCAGTATCTGAGTCACATGTATATATATAATTGAGAACTCACATTGTTTGCTGGATTCTTGGAGATGATTGTCTCTTTCAGCCCTGGGACCAAACCATGGGTCCATTTGGTCCCAGTAAATGTCTCCCTTTCAAATAAAATATTAAAAATTCTAATCTCTATCTTGCCTCAGTTTCTCCAGCACTACATAATCTATATCAGATTGCTTGCTGACTTGGGGGAAGGGGAAAGGGAAGAGAGGGAGAAAAATCTGGAACAAAAATATTTCCAAAAAAAGTTGAAAATTATCTTTGTTTATATTTGGAAAAATAAAAAACTATAATAATAAAAAGAAAGCCTTCCTGTACCGAAGTTTGCCATAGATAGCCTAGAACTTATGGTTAATGAGAAAGTTATGCTTAGAAAATTTACAAGTTTAGATTTTCCCCACAAGGGGAAGGCTTTAACCACTCTAAGGGGAGAATCTTTTCAGGAAAGGGTCCCCAGCTTCCTAGAGAAGAATCCATTAAGTTATGGATAAGTCATCAATCAATTAATCAATAAGTAGTTAAGTACCTACTATGTACTAAGTGATGTGTAGATATTATGGATAGGAACAGTTTTGACCATAAAGGAGCTTTCATTCTGTGGGAGAGACAAAATGGACACATAAGAATTTATAAAGTATATTTAAAATATAATAATAACAATAACAACAACTCACTAAATAATCTGGAGTAGGGAATATTAGATAAGGAGAAAGACCTATCAGATATCATGAACAGAAAATATTATTGCCTATGGAAAACATAAAAGGAGAAGATTGCTTTTAAGCTGAATTGTTAAGAAAATAAAGGAATATAAGAGACAAAAATGAGAATGGAATGCATTCTATCCTTGAATGACAACCATTATAAAGTTAGTGGTTGGAGATGGAATAAAAAGTGTGAGCGACAACAAGACTAGTTTGGCTAAACCACAGAGGTGTGGCAATGAGAATAATATGCGATAAGACTGGAAAGGTAAATTAAGATTGGGTTATGAATAGCTTTAAAAACTAAACAGAGGAGTTTATATTTAATCCTGGTGGCAGAGAGAACCATGTCTGTTTATGGAACAGGGAGAGTAGTAATATGATCAGATCTGCATCTTAGGATGCAGCAATGTAGAGATTTGAGGGTAATAGTGAAAGACTTATAGCTATTATAATAATCCAAGTGAGAATGATAAGTACCTGAAGCAGGATGGTGGCTATGGGGTATAAAGAAAGGAACAAATGAAAGATGGAGAGATGTCTAGCAGTGACAACATTTAGCAGCCATTCGGATATAGAGGATGAGGGGAAAATGAGTTGAAAATTACTTCAAGGTTGTCAACCTGTGTGATTGACAGAAATAGGGAAATTCAAAAGAAGGGAGAAATTTGGGGGAAAAGTAAGGAGTTTTATTGATTTTGAGATCTCCAAGGCACATCAATGTAAAGGGCTAGAACTGAGCAATGCACTTAGATAATGAAGCACGTGAGACTAATTGCCAATTGGACAGTTCCCTATTAATTTGTTTGAAGGTTGACCCTCCCCAGCTGTTCTGTGTTGACTTGATTGGTGGGACAAAGAGGGGGAAGTGACGTGTGTTGGAGGAGTAGGAGGAGAAAGAAGAATTGAGACACAGAAGCTGACTCAATCTCTCTGGGTGTTTGAGGGAGGAAGGTGTGTGTAAGGGAGCTAGGCCTAACTCCCTGACCTTGACCGTAAAAGATCAAGAATAAAGACGTTTGGTGATCCTGACTCCAGCTGATTTCTGGGAAATGAGTTCCAGCATTTTGGCGTCCAAGCGTGGGGCCGGCACCCTACTTCTACTGAAGTCCCCCGGTGACCAGGAGATTAGGTGATTATTCTAATAGAAATAAGGAACTTACCTTGTTAAGGACTAAACCAGCAATATCTAGTAGCTGAGATGGGGCAGGTGCTAGCTAAAACCATTCTGTCAGCCTCGGCCAACCCAGATACAGACCCTGCTCCTGCTCCAGGCTCCCCTAGTAGTGATCCTATAGAGGATATAATTAAGATAATTGACAAGAAGAGTTTACTTGTTACCAGCCCACAAATGGATAATCTCTTAGACTCATTGAATCACACATCCCCTTGGTTCTTAAAGGAAGAAAAACTAAGTGTAGATAACTGGAAGCTAGTGGGACTTGAAATGAAAGAATTTTACGCAAAAAAATGGGCCTTTTTCAATTACCACAGAGGTATTTTATATATACAACGTGATTCAATTAGACAAGCTATCAAGCAAGTTATAGGAGAAGGAAAAGTGAACAGAGGAGGAAACGTGAGGAACAAAAGATAGAAAATAAGCAAACTCAAGGCCTTGCCAGAGGGCAGGGGGATTTGAATGAGGAATTAGGGTGTGTTGACTCTGATTGTCCTGAAGAGACTTCAACCCCACCTAGAGAGCAGATTATTGATCAGCCCACATCAACTCCACCTTCAGGGACAGAGGAAAGAGGAGTAGTGGGAGGGGCGGTGATATCGGCACCTCCCCCGCAGCAATCACCAACCCCCATAACTAGATTATAGAAAGGGCTTATTGAAGCTATCAAAAATTGAAAAGAAATAGATAATGATTTCAAACTTCAAATTTTTCCTGTGATTCAACAGCATAATTCTGCAGGTCAAGAAAGTAGAAAATATGCTCCTTTTAATATGAATGTCCTTAAAGACCTGAAAAAAGCTTGCACTCTCTTTGGGGATACATCAAATTATGTTAAGATGTTAATACACAATTGGGCTTATGAAGTCTTAACCCCTAGTGACTGGAAAGTCATTGCAAAGGTGTGCTTAGAACCTGGACAAAATTTGTTGTGGTTTTCTGAATTTAGTGAGCTCTGTAGGATTCAAGCCCAACAAAACAGTCATAGTGGAGTTAATACTTCAATCACCTGTGACCAGTATACTAACAGGTGTAGGTTCTTATGTAGATACTTCAGTACATATTAATTACTCCATAACAGCATTTGAGCAAATTGCTGCTGCTGCTATCAAAGCATGGACTTCTCTCCCCAGTACAAACTACAAGGGTGAGACCTTCACAAAAACTGTACAAGGACCAAATGAACCCTTTGTTGATTTTGTGGCACGTTTGCAGACAGCTGTCATATGGACTAATGGTGAAAATGAAGTAACAGACACTTTGGTAAGGCAACTTGCTAGAGACAATGCCAATGAGGTTTGTAGAAGGATTATACTAGGACTACATAGGGATGCTCCTTTAGAGGAGATCATAAGACGCTGTGCCACAGTGGGCACAAATACCTTTTATAGCCAGGCTATGATGCAGACTTCCCAAGATCCCAACATGGGGAGACAGGATCCCTTTTGGCAAGGGGTTTCCAGAGAGACTCGTCAATGCTTTCAATGTGGTAAAGTAGGCCATCTGAAAGCTCAATGTTGGCATAGAGACAGAGTGAGAAAACAGGCTGGAAGAACAAGACCCAAAACCCCATGTCCAAAATGCAACAGAGGACTCCATTGGGCCTCAGAGTGACGGGATGAGGGGCCCAGCTCCAGGGCCCCAGGCAAAAAACACTTGAGGCATGATGGCAGCCGATGCCACACCCAGAGAGTGACTCCAAGTCCAATACCCAGACATGACCAATCAGCCAGGAAGCCATCTGAGGGGAGAAAGGGATTACACAGTCAGCCAGGAAGCAACATGATGGGAGAAAGGGACTACAATTGGAGAGAATAGAGTTGTATGCAGCTGGGACAACTGAGATACCCCCTGGAGAGTGAAATCTGTTCCTCTCCAACCTATGGATCCCTTGCCTCCAGGCACAGTAGGCTTGACCATTTCACCTCCTGAGAGTACTTACAAGACAGTGTTCACTCATACACTGATGTGGGAAACTGGGGAATGTGTAGATAATATCCCAGTCACTAACACAGGTAGACAATGTGTGACTTATCAACCAGAGGAAATAGTAGCATCAGGCTTATTGTTAAGTACCCCTAATAAGCAACCTGGTGACAGTCACCCACGTTCTGACTCCAAGCACAAAAACCCAGGAATATACTGGACAGCAGCTGTGACAGCTGACCGACCTATGCTCACCATCTATATAAATGGCATAGCATTAGGAGGACTGGTGGACACAGGTGCAGATCGCACAGTCATTAGAGGTGCCAACTGGCCCAGTCACTGGCCAAAGACTAAGGCAGACACCTACATGTCTAGGGTAGGAGTATCAATAGCAGCTGAAGTTAGTGCTACTCCTTTAAGATGGGTATTTGAAGGTGAAACAGGAGTTTTTACTCCTTTTATAGTTGAAAAAATCCCCATCAATCTGTGAGGAAGAGACATTTTACAACAATTAGGGTTAAAAATGAGTACTTCGGATTTTTAGGCAGCGCTGCTGTTGAAGGCCTGCCAACACTTTCACCTGTTCCTATCCAATGGAAAACTGATACAATAATGTTGATAGGACAGTGGCCCTTAGGTAGCGAGAAAATTCAGGTCTTATTAGACATTGTACAAGAAGAACTTGACCAAGGACACTTACAACCTTCTCTAAGTCCTTGGAATTCCCCAGTATTTGTTGTAAAAAAAGAAATCTGGAAAATGGAGGATGTTGACTGATTTAAGAAAGGTAAATGAACAGATGGAAACTATGGACTTCTGGACTTCCATCTCCTATTCAGTTGCCTAGAGAATGGCCTCTGTGGGTTATAGACATTAAGGATTGTTTCTATTCTATCCCTCTAGATAAGGAGGATATGAAAAGATTTGCCTTTTCAGTGCCCAGCGTTAACTTAGCTGAGCCTTATAAAAGATGAATGGACAGTTTTGCCACAGGGAATGAAAAACAGCCCTACTATGTGTCAAATGTATGTTGCTGCTGCTCTTACTCCAGTAAGAAAAGAATTTCCAAAAGTAATGTTATTACATTACATGGATGATATATTGGGATGTGCACCTGAGGGACAAATGTTAGAAGCATGTCTACAAAAAAACCATAGAAACACTAAGGAATTATAAATTGCACATAGCTCCAGAAAAGATTCAAAGACATGCTCCTTTTCAATATTTAGGATATGAAGTATACCCTAAGGTGCTTACAGTACAAAAACTCTCCTTAAGAACAGAGAAGCTAAACACCTCCAGAAACTGATAGGAGATATCCAATGGATGCTTCCCATGCTAGGCTTGACTACCTGTCACTTGCAACCATTATATGACATTTTAAGGGGAGACAGTGCTTTACATTCACCACACCAGCTTACAAAAGAAGCTCAAGAGGCTTTGAGACAAGTTGAACTGGCTTTATCCAATGTGATTGAAAGAGTCACTCAAAAACCCTTGGAAATATCAGGTTTTGCTACACAAGAGGCACCCACAGCAGTCCTTCATCAATGAGACAGTGTGATAGAATGGGTGAACCTCCCAGAACAACTAGAACAAAGCCTTATTCCTTACCCAGTGCTTGTGGCTAGAATTTTATTAAAGGCCACTAAGAGAGCAGTACAATTATCTGGGATAAGACCTGACAAGATATACACCTTTTATACTAATGCACAAGTTAATGTGTGCTGTGAAACCATATCAGAGTGGCAAATTTTATTAGCCATGGCTCCAAATTTTGCACATGGGTCTCCATTAAAGATAACCAGACTGTTACATAATTGGCAATGGATTCTTGAAGAAAAGGTTTCTAAAGTTACTCTTAAAGGACCAACTATCTTTACAGATGCATCCAAACATAATATTTGCGCTGTATATTCTCATGACTTAACTATAAAGAGGGTAATCAGAATTCCTTTTCAGTCCACTCAGAAGAATGAATTGTATGCAATCATGCTTGCTTACATTACATCTTGCTTATTATCCGGGAGACACAAATATAATATCTGATTCGGCCTATTCAGTAGGTATGTTACAAAGAATTGCCACAGCCCAAATAAAATTTGTAGCCTCCAATATATATCAGCTCTTTAAGGAACTTCAAGAGCAAGTGAGAAAGCATCCAGGTAAGATTTATATTTTGCATGTCCACTCCCATAGTGGACTTCCAGGTCCTATTTTTGATGCTAATTCAAAGGCAGAGAGCCTTCTAACCATGTTGGCCAGTACTCCTTTATTTCAAGAAGCCCAAGAATCTCATTCTAAATATCATCAGGCTGCCCGAGCTTTACGTTTTCAGTTTGGAATAACAAGAGAAGAAGCTAGGAGCATAGTAAAAGCCTGTACAGCTTGCCTTCCTTTCCATGCTCCTACACTCCCTCCAGGGAAGAACCCTCGTGGTTTGTTTGAGACCTAATGAAATTTGGCAAATGGATGTGATCCATTATAAATATTTTGGTCATCTATCTTTTATCCACATTGTGGTTTACACCTTTTCAGGATTCACATTTGCAATGCCAGCAGCAAAAGAGACAGCCCGAGTGGTCACTAAATTCCTTATACAAGCATTTGCAATTATGAGTGTGCCACAAGCAATAAAAACAGACAATGGACCTGCATATACATCTAAACATTTTACACACTTTTGTGCACAGTATAAGATTTTACATACCACGGGCATACCCTTTAATCCTCAAGGGCAGGCAATAGTAGAGAGAAGAAACAGAGATATTAAGACACTCCTCCAAAAACAAAAGAAAGGGGGAGCCACAGGTAACCCTAGAGAACTTCTAAATTTAGTTCTCTATACCATTAATTTTTTAATTTTTGACAAAGATGCACTGGCTCCGGCAGACAGGTTTTATAACCCACCGGAAGGGCAGTGTCCAGTGCAAGCAGCTCCACTGTCTTTAGATAATCGCCAAGTGATGTGGAGAGACCCAGAAAGTGGTGAATGGAAGGGACCAGATAGGTTAACTGCTTGGGGGAGAGGGTTTGCTTGTATCTCTACAGATGGAGAAGGAATCAGATGGGTGCCAACGACCCGTATTCGCCTTGTCCATCGGAGAGAGACAGAGCAGACCCTTGAAACGAAGGAGAAGACCCAAGAAACATGGGGTGGTTCCATCACTGATTGTGCCCACCACTGAAAGAACCTGGCAGTTATGGTGTTTGACCCATGGACATCAAAAACTATTGGACTTGAAAGTCCTCGGGAATCATTGGATTCTCTGAGGCATCATAAGACTGTTGCAGGACTTCAAAACCTGTAGGGATCATTGGATTCCCTAACATATAAAAAGACTGATGTGGGACTTCAAAAACTTGTGGGGATCATTGGATTTCCTAACACGTGAAGCAATGGACAATAGATTGGTTTTGGATTATCTCTTGGTTGCTGAAGAAGACATATGTGTGACTGATGTTTACATACCCTCTTTCTAGGACTTCTGGAAATCTTTTACAAAACCGTGTTGATTTATATTGTTTGTTATATCACTACTTGCATGTACAATTCCTGTTTGTTACACCACATCAAGTTTGCACTGACTGTGGGGAGAGTCATCACTAATAGCCTCTGCGTTATTGCTATGTGCTTGTGTAATAACTCCCATGCTGATGGGTTTGTGCATACTTGTCTCTAATAAGGCCCTTCAACCCAGAAACCCACTAGCAAATCCCCACTTCCCTTTGGTGCTTTTCATCTCCCCTCCTGAGAAGTCGGGGGGGGGGGACCGTGATCACCTCCTTTTTGGGGTTCTCACCTCCCTGAAAAGTTAGGGATGGCGCGACAATCTGTGGTCTAAAACAAAAGAAAGCAGGAGATGTAAAGGGCTAGAACTGAGCAATGCACTTGGATAATGAAGCACGTGAGACTAATTGCCAATTGGACAGTTCCCTATTAACTTGTTTGAAGGTTGATCCTCCCCAGTTGTTCTGTGCTGACTTGATTGGTGGGACAAAGAGGGGGAAGTGACGTGTGTGGGAGGAGGAGGAGGAAGAGGAATTGAGACTCAGAAGCTGACTCAGTCTCTCCGGGCATTTGAAGGAAGAAGGTGTGTGTGAGGTTGCTAGCCTAACCCCCTGACCTTGACCGTAAAAGATCAATAATAAAGTGATCCTGACTCCAGCTGATTTCTGGGAAGACAGAGTTCCAGCACATCAACTTTGAAATATTCAAAAGGCAGTTACTGATATAAGACTGAAAGTCTGAGGGAGAGATTGGGGAGGTGTGGGAAATATTTACATTGAGATGGTAAGGTTACCAAGAGAGAAAATATAGATGGAAAAGAGAAAAAGGTTCAAGATAAACCCTTTAGGGAATGACCACAGCTACTAGGGAATTGGCCTTGGAAGACTCAAGGACTTCACAGGGAATCTCCAGTCTCACCTGAAAAACTGAGGGATTATACACTGTGGATTGTACACTACTGGAGGCATGAAGGCATGGCCATTACCATCTACCCTCCCTTTTCCAGTATAAAAGATGGGATGTGTAAGTCAGGGTCTCCACCAGAGAAATTCTCCTATGTGGAATTGAAAGTGACCCTGGGGATTTACATATACTTTTGGGATTAATGATTGATTATCAAATATTCCTGCTTCTTTGCCCTCCTTTTAATAAAATTTTATTCTATGAAATTATGGACTAAAATCATAGCACAAAAAGGGAATTTGGCCAGGCATATTGGGGGTGAAAGGGTGGGAGATAATAGTGCATGTTATCCCAGATGTCCTGGATAGAGAATCTGGTCTACCAATAGAGAAAATTCCTCAACGTAGTGCACCTAGGCTTTATATCATGAGAGTCTCTGACCTAATGATTACAAAATTAGGAAATCATTTACCATAAGAATTACTAAAAAGGTACCAAGTGCATCCAGCTCACTGGGCAAACCTGGAGACCAAAATAAATAGTTGCTTTTTGTAAAGAGAGACAACATATTCCTGCAGTGTTTTAATTTAGACATACATTTGTCAAATGTCAAGGTCAGCAGATGGCCTGAAATAAATTTGTAGCTTATCCTCTTCACTTCAGAGCTCAGAATGAATTCTGAAGAGCCCGATATTTTATTGTTCCAAAGAAAACTATCTCGATTTATGTACTTGAAATATTAGAGAGCTTAGAAAGCTCTCTGAGAACTAGTTTGATTTTATAGACAAAGCCTTGGACTCAAATGTCCAAACTCCTGCATTCAATTCCCTATTCACTGTCTGTCTAATCTGCTTCTGACCTTGGAGTGTTATCTACTTTTCTCTTTTTAGTAGTTTAAAAAAAAAAGGAGGTATTTTTGGAATTGTTGAGACATTGAGAAATGAGCCTTGAAGCAAAGAAAGGGTGATCAATCTGTTCAAAATACCAGAGGTTCTCCAGATAGAAACAGATGAGCAACAGCTGGGAAAGAGTATGTGGGGGAGGAGAATTAGATACTAACTGGGGGGGGAAGGAGGAGGAGGAAGCTGATTGTCTTGGGAGTAATATCCTGAAGTTCAACAGATAGATTGCAAGATAACAAAAAATCTGCCACCCACTTGCAGAATCCCTGGTTATTTCAGGAGACATGCATCTTTAGTGAACTCTAGTTCCACTAGGAACAATACCTTTTGGATTCTCATGAAAATTAGATCTGGTCAGGACACTTATCACAAGGCAAGACTAATGAATCAGATTATGTTTACTTTCAAGAGACAATCCCAGAAACAGGAAAATTTTCCTTAGAATCTGGTGAATTTAGTCTAGTAGTGATTACTTTATTTCTATCTTTGATGGGTCTTAGTCAATGATTCAAGCCAATAGAATTTTTTTAAAAGAATTAAAAATTTAAAGGAATTTTTTAAAGGTTTTTGTCACTTTCAGTTTTATTGATGTTTTGAGGGTTTTTTACATTACATACATTTACAGATTACTTCCATTCTGATAGCAATCTCTTGAAACAAAATGAAACAGTTAACTAAAACTAATACAATGATCTCATCTGCAAGTACATGCAATATTTCACATCTATAATCTTCTCCCACTCATCTCTCTATTAAAAAATAAAAAAACATGAACTCTATTTTTTGGATCAGATAGGTGGCGCAGTGGATAGAGCTCGACTTGGAGTCAGAAAAACTTGAAGTATCTGAATTTCAGACACTTACTATGTGACATTTGGGCAAGTCAAATAATCCTGTTTGCCTCAGTTTTCTCATCTATACAATGAGCTGGAGAAGGAAATTACAAACCACTTAAGTATCTTTGCCAAGAAAATTCAAAATGGGGTCAAATTTAACTGACCAACCAAAATTTTCTTTCCCTCTCAAAACTAAAATTATTTTATCAACTATGCATTAGGAAGTAAAACAAATTCTTTTAATGGTTTTGTTATGCTGAGCAACTAACTTAACTTCTTGTTGACCTCAGTTTTCCCAACTGAAAATGGGGATAATAGCTCTTACAGGATTGTTATGAAGATGAAATAAGAGAATATTTGTAAAAAACTGCTTAGAGCAATTTCTGACACATAGTAGGTATTCCATGTAAATGTTTAGTAATAGCCTTCCTTCCTCCTTCATCATCTCTTTGTAGTTACAAGTGGTTAGCCTCCCAATCACCACAAAACCCATTACCTTTCTGTAACAGATGGTACTTTTCATAATCTAGAATCATAAGTGATTCATAGTTCTTACAGTTTTTAAAAACAATCATCTGTAGAAGAAGGGAACCATGTTGGACTAAAACTAAAGTAGGCTATAGTTTACCCAGGGTCACACAGACACCTCCTAAGGCGGTAAGGCCTGAGATCAGTCTTTAAGGATGGAAATGATTTTATCAGATGAGAGATGAGGGAGTGTTTTCTGTTAATGAAGGAAAATGTGAGCAAAGCCACAAAGGTGGGAAAAGCAAAGAAGACAATTTGTTCAGACTGTGAAGTTTGTGAAGAAGCAAAGGCTGAAGGGCAGGTAGGAACTCAGTTGTGGAGGGTTCTAGGTACCAAAATCAGGTGCATCCTGTGATCTTTAAATAAAGAGCTATTGAAGGCTTATGAGCAGGGGAACAGCTTCAGTCAAAGCAGAGCATTTGGGAGCAGGGATATAGGATGGATTGAAACATGGAGAGTTTCAAATTAAGAGGGAGAGTTGCAAGTCTAAATAACATCTTTAGCTGCAGAGGAATTAAAAAAAAAAAAAAAAAAGCAGAGTTTGTTTTCTTTTTGTTTTTGACAATAATGAAAACTGAAGCCCAAAGAAATCCATTTTATATTAGGAGAAAATGAGTGTCCTTTATACAAAAGCTACTTCAGGGAGCCAGGGAGTTCTAGAACCACCTGCCAAGAAATATCATGGTGTTAGATCCCATGAGAATTTTAAGAGAACCCTGAATGCTATCAGAGATAGCAATATTATTGGACTGCCTTGGGAAGCAGTATATTTTAGTGTACAGAGTGCTGGATTTGGACTCCAAAAGATGAGAGTTTGAATCTTGCCTTTGATATTTACTGGCTCTATGACCTTAGATGAATTATTTACCTTTTCTGTAATTCAGTTGTCTTATCTAAACTTTATGAGCTCCTTGGTATATAGGGCAAGTCCCTTCCGCTAATGCACATCAGTAATTTCTCAGTTCTTGGACAGTTGCCTTAGGGCTTGGAAAAGTAGGGACTTGCCCACAATCTCATTGGATCCAAATCTTTCTGACTCCAAGGCTAGCCCTTCATCTCTTATTCCACACTGCCCCTTACTGAACCTAATAACTATCTATAATATTGCTTCCATGGGAGAATTATTGTAAGTTCCAACTCTAGGAATCAAGAATGAATCTCCCATGTCTATCAATTGGGGAATGGCTGAATAACTTGTGGTATATGAAGGTAATGGAATATTATTGTCCTATAAAAATGATGAACAAGCTTATTTTAGGAAGGCCTGGAAAGATTTACGTGAACTGAGCAAAACAAGCAGAACCACGAATACATTGTACATAGTAACAGCAAAAATATGTGATGTTCAACCATGAAAGACCTAGTTCTTTCTCTGTGGTTCAGTGATCCAAGGCAATCCCAATAAACTTTGGATGGAAAATTCCATTTGACTCCAGAAAAAATTGTGGAGACAATGTAAATCAACACATGCTATGTTCACTTCTTTTGTCTTTTTTTTTTCCCCCTTTCTCCTATGGTTTTCCCCTTTTGTTCTGATACTTCTTTCCCAACATGATTCGTAAAGCAATGTGTATTAAAATAAATAAATAAATACATACATACATACATACATACATACATAAATAAATAAATAAACACATAAATAAATAAATAAATAAATTGAAGCATATAGGTTCCTTGAAAAAAAAAAAAAAATGCATTTCCCCTTTGTTCATCTAAAAGTTACCTTGGTATAAGGAATGCAAATGGATTGGGAATCAAAGGACCTGGGTGCAAATCCCAGGCCTGTTACTCAATGATCATGGGAGCTCAAACAAGTTACTGAATTTTTAAGAGCCTCAGCTTCCTCATCTATAAAATGAAGATATTGGCCAAGCCATTTTCTAAGGTCCTTTCCAGCTCTGAATCCACGATCCTACTAACTCCAATAAAAATAGCAGGAACTCCCATGACCATAGGATCATAAGAGTAACATTCTGAACTTGAGAGGTTCTAGCAGAAGTCTGGATGGGAAGATAAAGAAGAGGGTCCTGAATACAGTAAACAAGTGGATAGGAATAAAAATGACTAACATCCAAAGATTCCAGATGCTTCAGAGAGAAATTAAATAGAAAATGAAAGGGAGTTTCCCAGGTCAGCTTCTAATGAGGGAAATCATAGGCAAATTAAAGATGTTAGGAAGGCAGGCACTTGGCTGCCATACATTTCCATCATGACCTTAGGACAGTATTAATCATTACTCAGTTCAAAATTTATGAACCACAGCATCAAATAAGAAAGCAGAAGATGGGCTAGGGACTGGGAGGGGCATCATATTCGCGTGCTGGGTTCATTAAGTTAAGAACAATGAGGGTTTTTGTTTGTTTTTTTTAATTATAACTTTTTATTGACAAAGCATATGCATGGGTAATTTTTCAACGTTGACCCTTGCAAAAACTTCTGTTCCAGCATTTCCCCTCCTTCCCTCCACCCCCTCCCCTAGATGGCAGATAGTCCCATACATGTTAAATATGTCAAAGTATATGTTAAATACAATATATGTATGGATATTTATAGTTATCTTGCTACACAAGAAAAATCAGATTTAGAAAGGAGATAAAAATAACCTGAGGGAAAAAAACAAAAATGCAAGCAAACAATAACAGAAAGAGTAGAAATGCTATGTTGTGGTCTGCATTCATTTCCCAGTGTTCTTTTGCTGGGTGTAACTGGTTCTGTTCATTACAGATCAATTAGAACTGATTTGGATCCTCTCAGAATAATGAGGTTTTAATCCTGCCTCAAGCATTATGGATTGGGGGACTCTGGGCTAAGTTACTCTGTGCCTCAGTTTCCATATTTGTAAAAATGAAAAGGTTGGACTTAATGCCCTCTTCTGAAAGTTCATTCTAGTTCTAAATTTTTGTTCTATGCAGATGACTGACAATCTCTATCTGACATGTTATTATGGAGCTTTGCAGTGACAGATTTACAGGTAGTTTACAGCAGATTGCATACTGATTCTGAGAATTATATAGCACAGAACTTCAATACTTTGAAAGAACAGTTACACAGTACCCTTGTAAGAAGTCACCTATATGTTTTTTAGGTGATAAGACCAAGAAGTTACAAACTCTGCTCAGGAGCACACAGGTATATGACCCTAACGATTATCACTGTGGCACTGGGGAATTCTGGGAGAGTACAAAGTATTTCACAGGGCCCCAGGCTTACCTTGACTTCGGGAAAAAAAAAAAAAAAAAAAAAGAAAAAAATCCACAGCTCCACACAATGCAATCTCTTGTTATAACCCTCCAGGTGACCTTTCAGAGCTAAATAAGAAAGAAGCTTCATTTTGGCAGGAGGAAGAGGGGAACAGAGGAGAGGAAAGAAACCTGCATTCCATGATTCCCTCAAACTGAAAAGAGATGAATTGTCTCTTCATTCAGCATTTTTTTTTTAAATTTATGATGGAAATAAATTGTAATAACTGAAACCAGGCAAAATCCTAAGACCTTCCTCTAACTTTGCTAGTGCAAGCACACTACCCTAAACTGAAGGAAGATGGTCCTTTGTGATGTAAAGTTCCATCCACATCTAAAGAGAGAACTCTGGAAACTAAATGTGGATCAAAGCATAGTATTTTCATCTTTTTGTTGTTTGTTTTTTTATTTCTTTCTTGTGTTTTTTTTTTTCATTTTGATCTGATTTTTTTTATGTAGCATGATGAACATGGAAATATGTTTAATCTACATTGGATTGCTTGCTGTTTTAGGCAAGGGGAAAGAGAAAAATATGGAACACAAGGCTTTGCAAATGTGAATGTTGAAAATTATTTTTGCTTGTATTTGGAAAAAATAATATGCTATTAAAAAAAAAAAAACATTTTAAAATTTTTTAAAAAGATGATGGTCCTGGGTGACTTGATCCTCCATATATACTACTAATTTATTAAAAAAATTAATTTTTGGTCAGAGTTATGTTTTTAATGGAAAAACTGTCACTATATGCCTGATTATTCTTGACAGTCACAGAGGTCCCAATATACTTTATAAACAGTGTGGGGATTTAAGCTTGGCCAGATATTCTTGTGCTGACAAAGGAGGAGAGGCTTTGGGGATCATTTCCTAGAGTTGTTCCTGTTGTCCTTGAAATAACAGAGGTAAATGAGAAACTATATTACACATTTCATACCAGAAATATACCTTGGAAAGAAGAAATGTGATTAAATCATCACTGCTATAACATAGAAGGAGGAAAAATAAGTCATCTATAAGTTAATATTAATGAGTTCCTTGAACATATGCAAAAGTAAAGTTAAGACTGTTGCATAGGGTTGGAGAATGGGAGAATCATATAATTACAGAATTTATAGTTGAAAGAATTATAGAGATTTTCTAGTACAAGTCCCTCATTTTATAGATTAGAGGAAAAACAAAATGACCATATTAGTTTGTATTATTATTATATTAGGTTGTAGTCAGTATTTGAATCCAATTTTTTTTTTTTTTTTTTTTTCTCCTGAGGCTGGGGTTAAGTGACAGGTAGGAAGTGTTAAGTGTCTGAGACCAGATTTGAACTCTGGTCCTCCTGAATTCAAGGCTGGTGCTCTCTCCACTGCGCCACCTAACTGCCCCGAACCCAAATCTTTGTACTGTGTAAAATCCCTTCCAAATCTAAATCCTGGGTTCTAAATGGAAAATACTGCATAGCTTCAGGATGCAGGAGAAAAAAAAAAAAAACACTGGTTTTGAATTCAGAATCAGGCAGCCAGTTAATATGAAACACCTACTATGTACAATGTGTGCTCTCAAGACAGCAAAGTTTAATTGGGGGGAAGAGGACAGGGGTTCAAATCCCACCTTGGATGTATATTATCTTTGAGACCTTGCCAGATCATTTTCCTCAGTTCCCTTGTCTGTAAGCATGGGAAGGTTGAATTAGACAATTCCAGCTCTAGATCCATTACCCTTGGTTCTCATAGCAGCTGGAGACTTTAGGACCTAGGTCCCCAACAACTGATGGTGATTGAGAAAGACTTGTGCCTTTTGTCCAGTTGACAGTTGACTCCTGCTATGCTGCCCAGCTGTTCCTGCTGCCTTTCCACACTACTGGGGGCTACAACCTCCTCATTATTGAGACGTTACCATTTGCACTGGGGCTTAGATCCAAGCACAGCTGCACTCAGTCCATCTTCCTGCAATTTCTCCTTGTGTTTCCTCCATCCCATCTCCATTTCCAACTCTTGTTTTGGAAGTAGTAATCAAATCAGCACTACTATTCCAGGAAAGGCTGTCAATCATCAATTGCCCCATGATCCCACCCCCATAATTTCTTATAATTCACAGACCAAAAGCCCTGACTGAAAGAATAAAATGCCATCTATAGTCACTTGGGTCACATACTATAGTATTATTTTAACGTAGATGCAATTGATACCTTATTTGAAGATAATAAGAATGCCTTTTTATATTCCTGGTTAAACCCTGTTTTGTTTTTTAAATAGAACATAATAAGCACAGCAGGACCTTGTATTCTTACCTCTGAACTGGTTGTGTAATTGTAGAAGACACAGAGATTTCTAAAAATTATCAGCTTGTGTAGTAAGTGGTAAGAAGCAAGCTTGTGGAAAGCTGTTCTCTCACCCCCACCCCGATGGATGATCTGAGGAAAAGGCCATAGCCTTCCCATGGAAACATGTGGACTAGAGGGTCCTGTCTGAGTCTAATACATATATACATATGTACATATATAAACTTCCTGACTCTAAGCCCAGTGCTCTATCTACACCATCACCTAGCTTTCCTTGATCCCATGGAATCTTCCCCAATTGTCATTTTTGTATTAAAAATAATCATTGTTTTGAATATTGTGGTTCTAAGTATTCCTTTTACATGAGATTAGAAAGAACCTATTTCTCTTAGAGTAGCCTGCCCCTTTCCTTGTCATGCTTTCATCAAAGATATGTGAGCAAATAAAATTCTAAAATCTCAGAGATAAAAAGAGAAAAGAATTACTTGGTAGCTGCTGATCCTTCTTAGTCAACTTTGTTTTTTTAAAGAAAAATATATTTCATGGCTTTCTCTATTCTTCTGAAATAATTTCCCCCTCTTAAAGCTATTTGAATATTGATCCCTGAGCACCTTCAGTGTGGACTTTTTTCAGCACTATATGTTTATGCTTCTTCTCAAACTTATCTTCTTCAGCAACATGACCATATTCTCAGTAGTACAACAGGTATTCACATAGAGTCCAAATCTGTTGGCTCATTGTTGCTTCTGATGAAAATAAGACCAAAACATCTATTCCAACTAGTATCTATTTGTTTTTCTACTTCCAGTTTCATCCATAAATATTTTTTGCATGATCTGACTTAGCTGGTTGTTGTGCCAAGCTTTCTATAAGATCATTTTCCCTCAATTACTATTATATAACACTAGTAATGTTAGGCTGCTAATAACATCCTTTTGCTGAATTTTTTGTAAATGATCTTATACAAGAAATCAGTTTTGCTTCTATCATGTCTCTGGTTGCAAGAGACAAACTATTTGCAAACTAAGGAGGTTTCTGATTTTTTTTGGCCTACTTGTTATGACTATTATTTGATATTAGTTGAATTTTTCTAAGAAATATTGATAAAGTCAAAATCCCTACCTTTAATCATTTTCCTTTTTTTTTTTTTTTTTGAGTCAACAACATGTCTCAACATATCAAGTTGGAGTTGCTTTAATTGCACTTAGTGTCTCTCTTCACATCTTTATTCTTTCTTCTAATTTGTTATTGATTTTAGCCTTTGCTCTAAACCAGTCAATAAACTGACTATACACAGACAACTGATTCTGAAATGACTCCTGCATCAGTAACCAATCATTTCCTGTCTGTTAAAATATAATCGATTTAATTTTCTATGATGTCATTCAGGGCTCATCACATCAACCATCTTCCAAGAAAACATTCATAATGCATAAGTATGCTATTTCTCATGTCCACAAGCCTTTGCTCCCAATCCATACTTTGTGATGTAATCTTTTCTGTTCTCCCTGATGCCATCCTTACATTGTAGTTATCTGATTTCACTTGGAAGATCTTGTCAAGTTCTTTATATTATTTCTTTACCCCTCAGTTTCTGGAACAGATGCTGATGCATCAATTTCAATTATGTTCATGGTGATCAGTTTGCTTATATTCATTGTGAGAACTGTAAGGTGTCCCATAAGGTGATATTATTAGTTGTATAATCAAATCCTCTAGGCTGAATTCTGGATTAATTTCTCCACAAACCTGGGACAGCAGCCTTCCATATAATTTCAATTTCTCCTTTTTTTAATTTTATACTTTTTATGGTTGTTCAATCGTATCTAATTCTTCATGACTCCAAGTGGGGTTTTCTTAAAGAGAAAGAGAGCTATACAGATACAGGTTTAGATAGAGGGATATAGATTGAAAGAGAGAGATACAGATAGAAAGAAAAAGAAATAGGCAGAGATAGATAGATAGATAGATAGATAGATAGATAGATAGATAGATAGATAGATAGATAGATAGATGGATGGATGGATGGATGGATGGATGGATGGATGGATGGATGGATGGATGGATGGACGGATGGATAAGAGAGATAGAGATACAGATAGATTTTAGATAGATGAGAGATAGAAACACAGAGGGAGAGAAAGAGAGATATATACAGATACAGATACCAATAGAGGAATAGAGATACAAATGGAGATAGGAAGATAGAGATACAGATAGTGAGAAAGAGGCAGAAGTAGAGAGGAAGGAGGTAGGTAGATAGATATACACAGAGATAGACATACATACATATACACACACCACACATACACAACAGCAGAGAGCAGGTAGCCGTAGATAGGTGTTGAACCTGAAGTCAGGAAGGGTAACTCTGAGCAAGTTATTTAAAGCTCTTTGCCTCAGTTCCCTCATTTGTAAAATGAGCTAAAGAAGGAAATAACATACCACTCAGTATCATTACCAAGAACACTCCAAATTACAAATTACAAACAATGGGATGTGTAACAACTGAGTGATAACAAAATACAACAGCACATTTGTAAAAGAAATAAAAACAAATTTGCTCAATTACAAATGACTGGAAAGTGGTGGTTTTAAAATGCAGTGATATCTTATTAAGCCATAAAGAAAAAAAAATAAGAAAAAAATCAGGAAAATATAGATAAATGTGTATGAACTAATAGAACAAAGGCAGCAAAGCCACAAGAAAAATGCACATGAATCTAGTATTATAAATGTTGACGATGTTAAAAGGATCAAATTAAACATATGGACAATACCAGTTCCAAATTATTAAAGTTAAATCATATACTCTCCCTTTCTATTCACAAATTGTAAACTGTTATAACTAGCATTTATATAGTGCTTTAAGCTCAATATTTTAAACCATTTGAGCCAAAGACAACCCTGGGAGGGCTGTTATTATACCCACTTTACAGATGGTGAAACTGAGACCCAAGTTAAGTGACTTCCCAAGGTTCACACAGCTAATAAGTATTTAAGACTGGATTTGAACTCAGGTTTTTCTAATGCCAAATCCAGTGTTCTATCTGCTGTACTACTTAGCAGCAGGATAAGAAGAAACAGGACAGAAACCCATTTTAGAAAAGAAGAATTTAATATTTTCAAATGCACATTCTATATTCTATACATGTATGTGTATATGGATGTATGTGTAATTACATATACATATATTCTGCATATATGTGTGCATATTGATAAATACACGTACTGCATGTGTGTGAAATATATCCACATGTGCTTTCAGATATGAAACAAAACTTCATTTTTTTAAAGTGAATGACTTGGCACAGTGTCTGGCATAAAGTAGGTGTTACATAAATGCTTCTTTCTTTTCTTATTCCCTTCCTCATTGACTGTGAGATGAGAAGAGCATTATACAGGCCTCCAATAAATTGTAAGTTTCTTGAGAGCAGGGACTATGTTGTCTTTCTTTCTATCACTAGTATTTAGCACTATCTGGAACATAATAGGCATTTAATAAATTAGTATAGACTTATAGTTATTTTTCATAATAATCCGTTGCGTGACTTTTTTAAAAAATATGACAGTGATGCTATTCATCCTTAACTAAGCAGCAGATACAGTTTGTAATAGGAAAGTACATCCAAGCATACTTGATTTTTTTTAACCAAGGGCAAAGCAAAACCTGAGAAAATGAGGCTATTGTTTTTTTTTTTTTCTTTGTAAACCCCAAAGTTTGTTTATGGCAGGTGTTTATGGCTTTCTTTAATGACTTTTACTTATGTGTTCAATATTATAGAGCAAGAATTGATTGCTCATCTTTCTGAGAGTAAAATACCACTGTAAAAGGACACAAAATAAGGCTCCTCACAAGGAACCACTTGGGGGGAGCGGGATTAACTCTCAAATCCAATTAAAGAACTTGTGTGACCTCAAGACAGGCACAAGAAGACTATAATCCTGTCAGCTTTTGTAAGTCTCCCATTTAGCACCAATACTGGACCCAAGGAATTAAGGAAACTTTCCAGTTCTTCCTCTCTGCTAAGGTGCTCATCTGTTCTGGATCTAGTAATGTGCTTAAACCAAACTCAGTCCTGGAGCTGAGGGGGAAGAGGGGAGAAGAACCTGGCCTTTAATGTTGATAGACAATTCCACCGTGGACCATTAGAAGGAAATTACTTAAAATTTAGATTTGACTCTTGTCTATGGTCTTCCCAAAGTGAGGAGTTTAATAGCATTTGTTGTACAATGTGAATTAGGGATAGGATAGCTTTTTATTTTCTGTTCTATTTTTCTATACACAAAAGGAATACTGTACATAGTTCTCATCAGCTTGAATTGACATGACTTAAAATAGGATTCAGTAGGGGACAGCCACAGCGGGTAGAACAGGCAGTCCATGCCTTCATGCTGACTCCAAGAAGCCCACAGTTTCAGCTATGGTATCCGCTAAGGTGGATAACCTGTCCTTCATTCTTTCCAACTTCTTCCTCCCCAGTTTTTTCCTTCATCAAAATTTTATTCCTTCAAGGCCCTGATTTCTCTTAGGGTTAATCCAATTACTTAATTGAACCTAAAATAGTTTGCTCTATGCTTGAATATGTTATTATTCTCACATAAAAATTTCATTTAAATAAGAGCCTACAGTACTTTAAGATAAAGAAAGAGCAGTGTGGAGTTTTGGGGATAACAAATGGCTTTTCCTGGACAAGTGAATATATATTTTAGGCTTAACTTCCCTAAGTCACCAGTTAATTTGTAAATTGAGCAGCTTGACCTGGGTCATGGGATCTTAACCTGGGACTTCTGACCCCCTAAGGGAGTGGGCCAATGGAGAAATCTCAGGTTATCTGTGAACTTGGATGAAAAAAGGCATTTTTATAGTTCTTTCCAGCTCTAACCTCATGGTTTTCTGACCACAAGCTATCAGCATGCTCCTCTGCAAATGGGTACACCTAGTCATTGCAACTCTGGCCCAGCTTCCCTTTTGTTTGAGAGAAGGGGAATGGATGAGCTGGATGGAAATGTTGGGCTGCTCTTCCGACTGATGGAAAGGAGCAGCCAAAAGAACATGGCAGGACAGCAGCAACCTCTGTGCTTTCTTGTGGCTCAGAAGCAGCTGAGCAGCCAGCTGTGGATGCAGGTCTATAGGTAAATAGTTAATTAACATTTGTAGGAACATTTGCTGAGTGCCCACAGTGTATTGACCACAGGGCATAGCATATGGTCAAACACCCGTCCCCTTCTAAGTCCTTGTATTCTAAATTACCTCAGTGGGCAGCTGGGAAAGTCTTTTAAAGATACCAGGCAGGTACTAGTTTCAAGAACATTTTCTGTGGCACTTAGAACTAGCACAGTTCATGTTGAATGACTCCCACCCACCAGTCTGGAATTCATTGCTCCTGGTGGGCACAGTCATGGCCCAGTGTTATCATACCCCAAGCAAAAGGTGACTAATGTATTATAACCTACCTCTTCAGTGTCAAAACAAAACAAAAAACTTATATTCTTTTTTCTGACTCTCCCTTTTTCCTTGCTCTAATCCAACCCCATTCACTTCATGAAGGTCTCATTCATTCTGGCTCTCCTTTTTCCAACTATATGCTATTCTAGTAAGAAAAAAAATGGACTCTGAAATCACAGGAGTTCATACTTTTAAAGGAGTTCTCTCATTGGTTCACACATTAGACTTCATACCTTTAGAGAGCATATAAAAGGACAATCCCACTCTCTGGGAGAATATTCAGAGTCAGGATTCAGTCAAGGGGAGAACTTCAGAGAAGCCTGAGGAGATTCAGAGCCAGGATTCACAAGTCCAGGAGATCCACAAGTCTAAAGGAAAAGTCTGCTCGTGGACTTCTAGGAGATTCAGAACTAGGACTGACTTCCGGGAGATTCACAAGGCAGAACCCAAAATCCCACACTCTTGGAGGCAGAGGCAGATTCATTCCCACGTCAACCTTTGTGCTGGCTGGAGACATTTAGACAAGAGCTCTCAGGAATCAAGGAGAGAGATAGGCCTCTAAGAAAGCTAACCAGGCCCAGGAAAAGATTCAGGATTTTGAAGGACACAATAAAGGATCTGGACTTTAACTTCTAGCTGCATTTTGAGGTGATTATTGAACTGAACTGAAACTAAGGCTGCCTGCAGAAGATCCCCAAGAAACCTGCTCCCAGAGAACGATTACATTTTAGAGAAACAGAACATTACAACTAATAAGTTAAGCAAAGCTTCAACACTAGGAAAAAGAGTAACAAATAGAAAAGGTAATTGAGGGTGAGAGGGAAAAAGCTAGTAGCAATAGTATTGCCTTAAAATAGATTAAGAAAAAAATAATTAAAGAGTCAAAAACTGTAAGGGCCCTTTAAATGGGTGGACACAGTGCATCGGGAGATTGAGGCCCAGAAGTAATTTCTGTGGATATTAGGACTGCCCTTGGGCGGGATCCTGGCCATATTGAGATAGTTTTGTAATGGGTGACTCTCTCGCTGATTGGCTGTGTGTGTGACCTCACAGGCCCTATGTAAGCCCACTGCAGGCAGCAACCGCCCTCTTTAACCTCGTGCTGTTCACCCTGGCTCCCTAGCCTGGGTGGCCAAGCCAAGATGGGTAGCCAAAAGAGGTAAGGGTTTTGGTATTGAACACATGGGTCTTCTGACCAGGTGTTCACCAGGGAACCAACAAGTCAGGGCATCAGTTAGGGCATTATGTGAGTAGGTATAATAAAGGCTTTTAAGATTACACGTGGTTGTTCTTGAGTGTGCTACTGGTTATTAAACTATAGGTTCAAGAGATTGTGGCCAGAGACCTTAGAAGGCCTCAGAGGAGGCGAGCCGGGTAGAGTTCACACTGCAAAGGACAGTGGTCAAAGGTACTCTGGTGGGTCTAGGACAGACTAGTAATTGTAACTGCCAGGAGAGCACGTTACAAAAAACCGTATTTGCAGATTAAGAAAAGTAAAAAAATCTTAATTAAAAAAACATACCCAATATCAGAGACAGAGGGAAGGAAATATAATAATGAAGTGAAAGAAATGATAGGCTGGATAAGAAGATAAAGGACAACCTGTTGCTTAAAAGACACACCTGAAAAACAAAAACAAGCAGAAGAAAAATGAGAGACTAGATGAAAAATTTATTCTGCATCAGGTGAATTTAAAAAGGATATAGTTGCAACCATTACATAAGACCAAAAAACCAAAATCACAACATAAAAATATATGAACAAGGAAACTTCATTATGTTGAAGAACAAAACAATGTCAATATTCAACTTATATGCTCTGAACCCATACATTTATAAAGGAAAAATAATCTGAATTTCAAGAAGAAATAGAAAAAAAATTTTTAGAGAAGCTAAAAAAAATGGCATCTTAGATGGGACTGCTAAAATTATACATATTTCTCAACTCTACACAGAACTTTTATAAAAACTGACGTACTGGGTCATAAAAATGCTGGGGGAAAAAATTAAAGTCAGAAATTGTAAATACTTCCTTACTATATATCACAATAAACAAAAATATTGATCAGTTCAGAAATCTGGACATGGAATCAGGAGGACCATAGCTCAAAACCAGTTAAACACTTACTAAATGTGGGCAAATCACTTAAACTCTGCCTTCATTTCCTCAATGTAAAGTGAGTATAATAATATTTACCATCTAGAGTTGTTATGAGATTTAAGTGGAAAAGCATTTTTGAATTTTTCAAATGCTATGTAAATGTTAGCTATTATTATTGTTGTTGTTGTTAGTATTAAAAAGACACAGATTCAAATAGAGACTGAATATAATTCTAAATAATGAGTGAACCAAAAAGCAAATTGTAGAAACAATAATTAAATGAAAGAAAATAAGGACAAAAACAACATACCAAAGTTTCTGGGATACAGCTAAAGCAACAATTGGGAAAAATTATATGCTTATAAAAATACATTAACAAAATATAAAAAGAGAAGTTTAATCAACTACATATGCATTTTAAAAATTAGAAAACTGACAAATAAACAAGTCTAAAATAAGCATAGAATAAAAGATATTAAAAAGTGATGTAGGAACATTAGGTGGCACAGTGTGTAGAGCACCAGCCCTGAAGTCAGAAAGATCTGAGTTCAAATTTGGCCTCAGACACCTAACACTTCCTAGCTTTATGACCCTGGGCAAGTCACTTAATCCCAACTGCCTCAGCAAAAAAAAAAAAAAAAAAAAAAAACACAAACAAAGAAAGCTAATGTAGAAATAGATCAACTGGAAATTAAAAAAAGAAATTTTTAAGTAAAGCTAAAAGTAGGTTCTCTGAAAAGACTAAATAAAATTGATAAACCTTTAGCTAGTCTGATTAAAAAGAAGAGGGTACAAAGTCAAATAAACAAAACAGTAAACAAGTTGATAAACAAGTTTTGCAACAAAAACAAAAGAAAGTTTAAAAAATATCAGAACCCATTATAGTTGATTCAGTCAAAGCACTGGACTTAAGATAAGTAAACCTGAATTCAAATCTGTCCTTAATAGCTTTGTGACATTGGGAAAGTCACTCAACCTCCATTTGCCTCAGTTTTCTCATCTATAAAATGGAAATAATAATAGCTCTTACCTGTTAGGGTTGTTGTGAGGACAAATGAGATAATTATAAAAACTTTAAGCACAGTCAATATAATGGTTGTTGATTGTTGTCTTTTGTTCTTGAAGATGACCAAAACAACATCACTATGTTAAAGTCAAGTTAAAGTGTGTCTGACTATGGCTGATCAGATCACTATGAGCTCAGAATGCTCTATCACAAGTCGGTCACAAATAGTCCACATGACTATTTGGAATGGATTCTCTAAATGTGCCCTTCTCCCATTTCTTCTGATCTTAATTCAACTATTTTTTTTTCATAGAGCCCTCTCTGATGAGGGCACGCCACGCTGGGCGGTCCTGTGTCAGTGTCTCCCATGTCATACAATCTATTCCACAGTTCTTAAGAAAAGCCTTGAGAGTTTCCTTGTATTGCTTTTTCCAACCACCACATGAGTTCTTACTCCATTAGTCTTTTTGGTAAGTGTATATTTGGCGTTAGAACAATGTGTCCAAACCATCAAAGTTGCTCAGTTTGATGTTTGTAGCAGTTTGTATCCTGTAGCAGTTTGAATCCTGGCAGTTCAGTTCAATAAAGACTTCAGTGTCTGGCATCTTATCCTGCCAGGTATGTGTTCTCCAAAATCTTCCTAAGACAATTCAAATGGAAGCAATTCACTTTCCCCGTATGGCTCTGGCACACTGTTCAGATTCACGAGCATTCAACAATGAATGGATCTGTAGACCTTTATTTAGTCAGTCTACTATTCCTCCCACTTCAACTAGTCGCTTTACCTCTTTGGGACTTTGTTTCCTCTTCTGCAAAAGGAAAGAACTTACTTAATTAGATAATTTCTAAGGTAGCCTCCTGTCCTAACATCCCATGACTCTATGCCATGATAGTACCCAGATACTTGCTACCACTATCTATTAGACATCTGTGTAAGCAGGGACATTATTAAGATATGATTCTACCAATTCAGAATGTACATGTGGTCTTAGTATTTCACTGTGTATACATTTGGTAATAAGAAGTCAGTGCAGACATAAATATCTAGGATATCATTTACTCTGCTTCTCCCCAGTTTGCTGGCTTGGTTTTGATCACCATTCCAATGGACTACCAGTGGGATCTAATTACAATCCCAACCAATTAACTGTGCCAGTTGTTATTCATTTACAAATTATTTTCCTAACAAACTCCTCTGGTGAGGTACCCTAAGTACTGTAATTAAAATCTTTGAAAGTTGCATGTGGGCTTAATTGATTTCCTTAATGTATTACTCAGACTAAACATTTTATTATTTTTGCATATGGATGTTTATGAAGAGAAGAAACTGTTATTCCTACTCATGCCCTTCCTCAGGCTGCCAAAGTCTCCATGTTGACTCGTAGCATTCCTGCTGTTCAGTCCAAAGAATTTCTTTCATACTCAGCAGCCAATTACTCCAGCCCCTATGGTGACTGTTCTGCAGTTTGAAATGTTCACTTAGAATCAGGATGAAGCAATAATCATGAGAATTAATATAATGTACACTTCCCTTTCCCCCTTTTTCCTAGGGTTCCTGTGTTCTTTAGAAATTTCATGTTTTTTCCATGTTATCTCAGTTCTGGTACGATGGGGCAAACTTTAAGAAAGACAGAATTTCTGACTTTGTATCCTGGGATCTAGGACAAGTCACAGCTTCTGTAAAATTGTTTCTCACTTAGAAAAATGAGGATAATAATACAAAATTTTCATGAGAAAGGTACTTTGGAAATTTTAAAATACAATAGAAATATGACCATTGAAGTCCTTTGCTCCATAGGCTTTCCCCTTTAAAACTAAAGAATCCTTAGCCAAATGGAAAAGGATATACTACTGAGCTTATATTTCTTTTAAGATAAGATCTACAGTGTGATATGGAAAGGTCATTGCTTATATGGAATGAATTGGGAAGAGTATAAAAACCTAATTCACATGTCTCCCTACATCCCTCCCCCCCCAAAAAAAAAAGACATGGAGAGAATCTATTATCTCAGTCTTTTGAAATTGTATTAATATTATATAATGTGAAATAATAGTATAATACTTCATTCTAAATTTAGCAATGCAGGCTATAAAATCCCTATCCCCACCTTGATTAGACAAATTGGTTATCTATATTGATCCTAAACACACTGCTTTGACTTTGGTTACCTTGTCTGTATTTAAATTTAATGCTCTACTGTGTATTCTTTGAAGCTGATATCCTTAAAGGATTTACAGAGCCTCAAATTTCTTGATCATAGTCCCAGTTATCTGTGTAGATATCATGTTTCCTTTATCTTATAAGCACCCATGGGTACAAGTGGACAGAGCATAACCTGAGTTCAAATGTGACTGTGGGCATATTACTTAACCTTTACCTGCCTCAGTTTCCTCAGCTCTAAAATGAGGATCATAATATCACTTGCTTAGAAGAATTATTAAGGGTTTGGGGATTAATTTTTTTTTTTACTTCCCTACTTATTCTATCATTGTTTTGTTTTCCATGAAAAACTGGGACAATTAACTTATTTGTCCCATGTAGTTTTTATTTATGATTCCCTGAAATAGAGCTCTGAAAAAGCAGGCTTGAATAAAGCCCATTAGGATTCAAATGGAGCTAAATGACTATACCTTTAAACCCAAATCATTCTGGCTCTCACTGATTGGCCAATAATAAGTCCCAGCTCAAACCTCACTTGCTCATGGTTTGGGTTTTGAAAGCTCAGAGTGAGTGAAAACAGCAGTTTTTTTATTCTAGTCAGAAACTAAGGTCTTTCCCGCCTAGACTGATTCTTTAGTTTATAGACAAGTTAGGCCATCTTTTGCCTAGTTTCTTACCTATCTTTAATCACTGAAGGGATGTTGCCTCAGACAAACTGAGAACTCGGAAAGAACTTAGTTTATGAAGGTCAAGGTCTCCCATTGCATTTGAGGGCATTGCCAGTGCTCTGGACCTATTTGTCACTGGACTCCTATACATTTGGAGGAGAGAGTGAACCTTGTTCAGTTCTGCCTCACTTAAATGCAATTCACTTGCAAGTCAAGACATCACCCTCTTGATGTCATTGGTCCTCTTCAAAAATGAAGGATGAACAATAAAAAAAAAAAAAAAAAAAGAACAAGTTAGATATTTTTAAAAGCACTTAATATAGTGTCTGACACAGAGTAGGTGCTTAATATACACTTGTTCCTTTTCCCTTTCACCTTTCCCCCTTCTAAACCATAAAGTCTCATGAGTGCTAGGACTACAACTTATTCTCCTTTTTATTCCCTTTCCTTTTTTCCTCTTACCCATCTCAGCAAAAAGCTTAACACAGGATCTTAGCATAAAGAAATGTTCAATAAATACTGTTGAATGCTGACTGACTGGATCAATTACAGTTCATGAGAAATAAAATAAACAAAAAAAGAGTTATAATATAGAAAGACAACATAAAAGTGCTGGATTTGGAGTCAGAAAAGGTAGATTCAGATTCTGACTTTGTTATTTATTATCTAAGTGATCTCATCTACAAAATGAGAGGCTTAAGTCAGATGACTTCTTTAGTCTCTTTCAGATTTAATTTTGACTTTTAGAAATCTATCAGAATTTCAGAAAATTTATTTGAAAGTAGATAATTTAAGAATTTAATCTTTTTTTGGGGGTGGGGGAAGAAAGAGTGGAAGCCAACCCTACTAACATCCTATCAGATGTTATTTTCAGGAAATTGGAATGCATAAAATATGATATTTTCTATTTAGAAAATAACATGAACCAGTATAGATTGGATCACAGAATAATGTCATTGAATTAATAAGTACAAAGAGGAAATCCAGGAGTCTTCATTTTGTAAATGAAAGAGTTAGAAAACTAGAAATATTAAGTGATTTGCACAAATGCAAAATACCTTTCCCATGGATGTGTTAAATGGAGAACCAGATATCGGTGCTGGAGTCAGTTAGTTTGGGCTATCAGATAGAGCCAGTTATGGGCAGTTATTGGACTCTGGTTTTTTTGTTGTTCAGAAAATCATGCAGAAAATATTAATAAGGCAGGTTAAACTTAAAAGTGGCTTAGGAATACTCTTTTTTTCTCTTCCAAGAGAATTGGTTGTTAAGTATTTATTAGCATGTCTCTGCATGTAGGGAATAGATAGTAGGTCAATTTCTCTAGAATGTAGAATTTGTGAATAAATATGAAATAAGTTGTACATAATTGCTACATTATGGAAGGCCTTAAAAACCAAGCTGAAAAACTTTCTTATTTTATATGTAAGTAGAAGGAAACTTGTTTTGTCTTAGAAGCAATAGGAAGACACTAAAGATTTTTTGAGTAAAGTGACATCATCATTGGGATGATAAATTTGGCACCTGACTGAAAGACAGACTGTTAATAGAAAAGAATGGAAGCAGTGAGAATGAGTAAGGAAACTATTATAGTCCTCGGAGTGAGAAGTGCTGGTACTTGGTCTCTTGAATACTGATAAAATAATTAAGGGAGAGAAATGGATTCAGCACAGCCCATGGGACAAGGGGCTGAAGTCTGATAATGACAGAGCCAGTGTCAAATGAAGTATTATTTGTAAAAGTGTACAGAGTCCGGCATATAGTACTCAGTATATAAATTCTTGTTCCTTTCCTCTGTTCTTGGAATTAGATGTTTATTGAATACAACAAAGAAAACTGGACAGGAGTAGTTAGATAAGTAGAAGGAGAATTAGGAAACAAATAATGAAAGGGAAGAAGGATATAGGACTTTGTCTTGAGAATATAGAAGATCCAAGTGAAGGTTTTTCAATAAGGGGGAAAACCTGAACATTTTTGTAGGAATGAGTAGAAAAGGATTGTACAAATTATCTCCAATTTCTAGAACACAATCTTTGCCTCTTAGAACTTTGCCTTCTTTCAAAGCTCAGCTCAAGTGCTCTTCCTCCATAAAGCTTTTCCTAATTTCCCATTTGATTGTAATCTCCTTAAGAACTGGAACTATCTTTTGCCTACCTATGCAGCCCCAGTATTTAGCACACTGCCTGGCATAAAATAGAAATTTGATGAATGTTTATTGATTGATGATTTCTTCCTCCCCTCCCCATCTTAAGGTGGCAGTTCTCTCTACCTACTCAAATCACTTTAAATTATATTGATTGGTATACATGTTTTACCTCTTGCCTATTCTAGTCCCTAGTAAGTAAGCTTCTTGATAGGAGGAATGTTTTTGTCTTAATCCTAGTATTAAATACAATACCTTCTCCTTAATATTTAGTAAATATCTGTTAAAATGAGTTGAATTGGGATTTGAAAGACCCAAGCAGATAATATTATCAGTTTGTAGGCAGATAAGGTGTGGAGGGCTAAATGAAGATCCATATAAAAGGAAAGAAGATTGATGGAGTTGGGTCTTGGTAGAAGTATTTGAGAATGGGATAAAGGTCATAGATTTGTCTATGAAAGAAGAGAGGATGGTATAGGGAGTGGTACTATGGAGTTTTGAGTAAAAGAGAGATTAAGATTATCTATTAATTAAGATTATCAACCTTAATCTTATCTGTAATGTAGGAGAAGCTAGTTGATGTTTTCTAAATGTTGGGGGTGGAGTGAAGTTAGTAAAGTTAGTGAAGGGCAAAAGGTTTAGAACAGTCACTGTGGGGAAAGACATAGGGATTAAATAAATGTATAATTTTCAAGCACTAGCTAGAACCTCACATACCACAAATTTGCAACGAATGAAATGAGTTCCATCTTTCACTTGATTCAGAAATGCTTGGGATTCTGATGATTTACTACCATAAAGGATGAAAGGCAATGACTGGATAAGATCAGTGAAGATAAACCTAGAGAGATAGACTGGGAAAGATGGCTAAGGATAAGTTATATAATACCACCACCACCACCAAGGACAACTGTTACTGACCTCAAGAAGAAGGAAAATGTCATGGGGACAAATGAAATAGTACCTGAGTAGCAGATGAGGCACAGCTGAACTCTCTATTGAGACTTTGTAAGCAGACATATTTTCAAAAATCCAGTTCTATGAATATCTTTTTGCCAAGATTTCCCTCTGTTTCTTCCCCCCCTTCTCATCTTAAATCTCACAAAGATTTTTTTTTTTAAGAAAAAGAGGAATAAAAGGGGGAAAGTACATTGAAAGAAATATAAATCATCATAAAAATGTTCCATACCTGTGGCCTTCCCCAATCACACAAAGGATTTGAGATCTTCTCATTTCTCTTTTTTGAAGCCATGCTTGTTCTAAAGAATTTTGCAACTTTCATTTCATGTGTGTGTAGTATTCCTACTTTCCATTTTCATTGTGACAATCACGGTGTATATTCTCTCCTCGACTCTGATTACATAACTTTTTATCAGTTCATATAAGTCTTTCCAAAATTCTCTAATCATATTGTAAGAAAGCAAATTTGACTCAGTGTTTGTAAGAATCAATTTAAAATAATTAGAGCTCAAGAAAGGATTTCACAGTCTCACTAATTGTTGTTCAATGTACCCAATTCTTTGTGACTTCTTATGGAGTTTTCTTGACACAAATGCTGGAGTATTTGCCATTTTCTTCTCCAGTGGATTTAGGCAAAAAGAGCATAAGTGACTAGTCCAGAGTCATGTAACTTGGGTTCTCCATATCTAGTACTCATACATTAAGCCATCTAGTTGCCTAGAATTTATGTAATGTTTGGGGGATGACCTGAATCTCTGGTATGAAGGCCTGCTAAACTCTTTTCAGGGTTGCTCATCCACTTTTGGCGTTCAACCAGTCACCCAACTCTCACCTGTATCTCCAAAAAACTATAACATGCATAGCTATCACCCCCAGGTAAAACCAGCTCAACAGATGGTTAGAAGCAGGCTGAGGGTAACTGATAGATTTCAAACCCATGTTTGTAAGTTAAGAGGAAGTTTCTCAAGCATATGAAGACTTGGGAAACTGATGCTATTGTTATCTCCACTTTCCAGATGAGGAAACCAAGGCATATAGAGATCAAGTGACATGCCTAATGATGTCTTGATGAAATATTTGTAACACACTTAGTATAGTGTCTATAATGTTGTAGATACTATACAATTTGCTATTGTTGCTGTCCAGGCTTATATATAATAAGAGTGGAAAGGTGAATTTTAAATCAGATTTTCCTTACTCCAACTTCAGTGCTCTAACATGCAACATCTGGCTACAATAAAACAATGTATATAATAATTTTCTTACCTTATATTTTATTCAAAATAAAGAATATATTGTAATGTATCTAACAACAAACACATCTTAAACATATAAATTAATGCAATATATATTGGTAGAAATAATTTATAATTTTCACACATAAAATGAAAATCACAATAAGCATATTATATGATGATGATGATGATGATGATGATGATGGGTGAATTTCAACTGTAAAGCTTTCCCAAAATCAGTATAATTGATAATGTTATTGCTTATAATTTTTTTCTATCAGTAATTGAGATTGACATTTGGTCTTTATAACAGCAACAGTAGAAAATCTCATTTTGCATAAATGATATGTTACAAATGATAAAATCTCCATTGTTTTGCTTAATAAACCAGAGGGCTCTACTTATCTCTAATAATAAGATCTTCAGAGAAAAGGTAGAGGAAGTTAAGTGGTACTGTGAGTAGAGCATTAGATCTGCACTTTTTATTTTATGTTTTTCTATTTCTACTACTTAAATTTTCTCTGTTTTCTTTGCTTGTACTGCTTTTAGATGCTCAGGGATTTTCTTTTCAAAGCATGTATGTACTTCTGCATTGTGAAAGGATATTATTTCCTTTTTTTAAAAAATCAAGAGACATTAAAATGTTTTTTTTAAGTTAAATTTAAATATAACTATTGAAATTTCAGTAGGTTACTTTTAATTTTTCTCAAGTTGCTTCAATTTTTTTACTTGAAGTTTGTTGAGACTTTTTTTAGTGTCTTTTAAAATTTTTATTTATTTAATATTTTTCCCCACTTACAGTTGAAAACAAAATTTTTATACTTGTTTTTAAATTTTTTGAGTTCCAGATTCTCTTCCTTACCTTCATCCCTAGCCCTAATTAAGAAATCACATGTGAAGTTATGCAAAACATTTCCATAGAAGTCATGTTATGAAAGAAAACATAGATCTGCCACTCTATGTTGAGGTTTGTAAAACTCAGTTTATTTTACTGGACTTACTAAAATGAGTGATATTGAGAAATATAGGAAATGTTAGGGTATATTTCATTCTACACAAAAATTATTTAACTTTGATTTTATGTTCTTCATTTAAACATAGGAAGTGATTCAATAGTATAATTCATCTGTTTCATGATCCTTCACCAATCAGTGGACCTTAAGAAAGGTCTCACTCATATCTAGGTATAAGATGCACCAACTCAAATTTTACCTCATTAGCATATATGATTTAGATAATCACTAAATTGTATTAATTGTCAACAATAACAAATTTACCATGTTTATCTTACTTTTATTGATTCTGATTCTAATTCTATTTTCATTGAAAAATATATATTTATGTGGGTCTTACTCAATAATATCTTATACTCTCAGCCTATTTCTTCCTCAGAGGATCTTATGTCCCTTCCATTCCTTTCCCCATCTTCAAGGAAGATTACCTTCCACACTAGGAAAAACTGTACCATACATCTAAAATATGACTGAGAGAAGACCAAGATTTCTCAAATCTGAGAATTGCTACTCACTGCCTATTGTGATGTTTTAAGTAGGGGCAAATTATTGCCAGAAGGAACTTAGAAAGAATTCTAAGAATTTCAAAATTCTCAAATGGAAATTGCAGGATTTAGGGATATATATATTTAGTATCTTCATCATTGCTATTAATTAAGGTAAAAACTTAGGAAAATAAAGTAGACTATAGGAAGAAGATGAGATTTGGTTTTTTTTAACAATGGTATAAAATAAAAACTGACATTGATATTTGCAAAATGTTTTGTGTAACTTATCTCATTTGAACCTTACAATAACTCTGTATGATATATACTATAGATTATTCCAATTTTACAGATGCAAAATTTGAGGCTGAGAGAGGTCAAAGGATTTTTCTATGGTCACAAAGCTATCAAATAACAGAGGTTTGAACCCAGTTTTTTTTTGTTTCCATCTCTATCATCCTATTGTACCACATCTCTAGGAATGATGAATTATTGGTTAGTGACAAAGTATATCTCACAAAGGTGAGAAACAATATGTCCTGAAAAAGTGATTAATGAATTTAAGGGACTTAAAAAATTAAAAAAGGAGAGAAGTTCCAATGATCTTGTGATGAAGAGAGCCATCTACACCTGAAGAGAGGACTATAGGAACTGAGTGTGGTTCACAAAATGGCATTTTCACTCTTTTTGTTGTTATTTGTTGTTATTTTCTTTGTCATTTTTTCCAGTTTGATTTGATTTTTCTTGTGCAATAAGACAATTGTATAAATATGTATGCATATATTGGATTTAACATATTTCTATCATGTTTAACACATATTGGACTACTTGACATCTAGAAGAGGGGGTAAGAGAACAGGAGGAAAATTGCAATATCGTAAAATTATCCATGCATATGTTTTGAAAAATAAAAAGCTTTAATTTTTAAAAAAGAGAGGGAGAAAGAAAAAAAAGTATTCAAATATATTAAATCAGGTACAGACAACAAATTAGATATTTTTAAAGAGGATAATAGGTGATAGAAGAGTAACTGAAGTAGGCACCACAAGAAACAGTGATAGGTAGGGCAGTAAAATTTTATTCATGGACTCAGATGTTTACACAATATGAGTAATAAATAATCTAGACATATGACTATATAGTGATTTCATCAATGATTTTAAAAGAACATATTAAAAAAAACAGAAAACCAGAGCACATAAAGAAAGTAAAACATGAAAGATTATGAAGGTTCTGTAAGAATAACAGGAAAGTTAAAGCCCAAAAGGAGCGGAAGCTTGAGATAAATGCTACAGACAATAAAAAGGCTTCCTTTCTATTCCCCTACTGCCTCCAATGCAGTAAAAAGACCAAGAAAGCAATAGGATCCTTGCTTGGCATAAATACAGATGATAGAGAAAAGGTAGAATAATTCAACTTTATCTTACCTGTTTTTCCCCCCTACCAAGGACAACCATTTTCAGAAAGGAAAAATAAAAACAATTAGCCAGGGTTTAAAACTCAATGTTAGTAAGGAAATGGTAAGAGAGCACTAAATTACTTCAATGAGTTCAGATAACTAGATCTGGATGAACTACATCCCAGGGTACTAAAGTAAAACAAAAAAAATCTGACAGGTAAGTGCAGAGTTGAAGAAAACTTAAAGAATCCTCAAAGACAGAAAAGGTCTCCAACAGGGAGATGGAAAACAACAGATTATCCAGGGAGTTGAGGTTGAAGTGAATAAAAATAGATGAATTGGGAGAGCACATGGAAATATCAGAGATTAAATTTAAAGTTAATAAATGTTCATTCTTACAGTTGAGTTCAAATAATATAATTTTATTGTTGCAAAATGAGTGAATCATGGGTACATATAAGTATATCTTTAAAAAGACATGGGGGATGTTGTTATATTACAAGTGCAGGATGAATCAACAATTTAATGTGGTATCCACGAAAGCTAATATGGGGAAGTAAAGGTCCTTTCATATACTCTGCTATGTTCAGGTCACATTTGAAGTGCTGTATTCAGTTCTGGGCACTAATTTTTTTTTTTTTTTTTTTCTGAGGCAATTAGTGACTTGCCCAGGGTCACACAGGAAGTGTTAAATGTCCTAGGCCAAATTTGAACTCAGGTCCTCCTGACTTCAGGACTGGTGCTCTATCCATTGCATCACCTAGCTGCCCCTGGGCACTATATTTGAAAAAGGACATTGATAAGCTGAAAACTATCCAGGAAAAGGCAATCAGGATGGATAAATTTTATTATCATTGAAAAAATATACTTATATGTCCCCAAGTTTATGCTATATAAGTTTCAATAAAAGTGACTAGGAATGTTTAGCCTGAAGACAAGAAAATTTCAATGGAATCATCTCCAGCTACTTGAAAGGCTGTTATATGAAGGGGAACTGGACTTCTATTATTTGTCCCTAGGGAGCACAACTAATGAGTGGAAAGAGTTGCAAAGAGAAAATTTTAGGCTTGAGTTAAGGAAAAAATTCCTAACTAGAGCTAGGCAAATGTGGAGTAGGAGATATATTTGATGGTAGTGGGGTCCCCTTCATTAAAAGTTTATGAGCAAAGGCTGGTTGATGAATGACCACTAGTCAGATATGATAACATGGAGAATTATTTTTCAGGGAGTGGATTAAACTAGATGCCTATTGAGGTACTTCCCAACAAACTGAAATTCTGTGATCCTGTGATTCTAGGACTTTAAAAGGAGGAAAGATTATTGAGGAATATGGTGGTAAAGAAATGGTGGATAAATGACAATGAGGTTAAAAAAATATAAATTAACTTAAAATAACAGCAATTAATCTTCTAAGTCAGTGAAGAAAAAAGTTGTTTCTATGGAAAGAGTTCTATAGGAAAACCAATTTTCAGTTATAATAAGGAAACAGAAGATGTATTCAAGAATGTAAGGGAATTTGTTAAGAATAGAAAGGGAATGCTAAGTCATAGTGGAGTGATCTAAGAAAGGATTAGGCAGGTTAAATGATCTGAGAAGGCAGAGTTGATCAGAGTAGGAATATGATACATTAGAAGGGGCATGAAGTTTGCCTATTAGGAAATAAGATTGGTGGGCCAAGACTTGGGAAACCAGAATGATTGGAAGGCGCATTAATTCAAGGAGACAAATTTGCTATATAGGATTCATCAGGACTTGGTGGAAGAAACCCTTATCTTGAAGTTCATAATACCTTGTTAAAAAACAGTAGATTAAATCTGACAATGGCACATGCCTATAATCCTTTATACCAGGGAAGGGAAGGTTTGTGAATCTCTTGAGCTAGAGAGTTCCTAGCTATGTAGTAGGGTTAAAGCCAAAGCCAATCAAGTGTCCATACTAAGTCTAGCATTAATGTGGTGAGAGTCTCCAAGAGCATGGATTTACTGGGCTGTCTAGGGAGAGATATGCTACTAAAACACATGCTATAATAATTAAGACTAGGAGTAATATAATGACTCCTTGGTCCCTTTGTTTTCTCCATTCTTTTATGTAGAAGTACAATCACAACTGTTCTGAGTTTCCAGTTAGGAAAATTCCTAACATTTAAATAAAAGTCTGAATTTATATTTATGCTTATCTTCAGTCATACTTTGACTTCTTTGTGGTTAAAGCAAAATTCAGTTTACCAGAATTATGTAGGTAAAAAAAGCTGCCGAGAACACTACTGTGTCTATTAATAGATACCAAGAGGGGAAGTTGGGAAAAGATCAGACTTTTTTTTAGGCTTTTCTTAGTCCTACAATCCTACCTTTTCTGTCAATTGCCTCTACTGCTACTGCTGATTTTTTCTGTACTCAATTTCTGATGTCTTTGCTCCTTCCTCTTGACTGCCAGACCCTCAAATCCTTTCTTTCAGTCAAGTTCTTCAGAGTATGACCAATTTCCTCTCCCAATCAAAACAATCTTCTTGTCACTTGTAAGTAAAATGTTTTAGATTGTCCCAAGGAAGTGGTTAAGGCTAATTCAAACTTCATTCTGATGAAGTGGAGTTCTTATCTCATTATGGAATTACTTTTAAGTGAATTGGGATAATCACTGCACTGCTATCCTTACAGATAAAAAAAAATTTTGAGGGCATATTCTATATATTAAGGCAATGTTCTATATATCAAGAAAGCATACTCATGTGAGTAATAATAATAATATCTAACATCTTTAGAGTGCTTACTATTTGCCAGGCATTGTGCCAATTGCTTTATAAATACTATGTGATTTGATCTTCACTCCAACCCTGGGAGGTAGCTTCTATGACTATCTCATTTTATAGATGAGGAAACTGAGGCAAACAGAAGTGAAGTGGCTTGCTCAAGGTCACATAGCTAAGTGCCTGAGACTGGATTTAAACTCAGATATTCCTGAGCCATGCAGTTTCTAAGCATGTAATCTTAATGTCAAATATTAAGTGTATTTTTCATTAAATTCTGATTCACCACAATTAATAGGAGAACACATCTCACTTTAAATGAGACCATGTTATAATGTTCCAGCAATGTATTAATATTCCAATTTTCTCACATCACCTTCAACATTTATAATTATCTTTTCCTATCGTCTTAGCCTATCTGAGAGATGTATAATAGTACCTGAGTTTTCTTAATTTGCATTTCTCCAATCAAGTGATTAAGAGCATTTATTTTATATGATTAGGAATGTTATTAATTTTTTCACCTGAAAATTGTCTGTTCATATCTTTTGACCATTTATCAATTAGAGAATGGCCTATATTCTTATAAATTAGAGTAATTTCTCTATATATTTTGGAAATGAAGCCATTATTAGAACCTTTGAATGTAAAAAGTTTTTCCCCACTTTTCTGCTTCCCTTCTAATCTTGTCTACATTGGTTTTGTTTGTACAAAAACTTAAAAAGTTAATAATATTTACCAAATATATATATTACAGTAAATATATTACAGTATATTCTAGATACAATATATGTGTGTAGAACTGAATTTCTTGTTGCACAGGAAGAATTGGATTCAGAAGGTAAAAATAACAGTTTACACTCATTTCCCAGTGTTCCTTTTCTGGATGTAGCTGATTCTGTCCATCATTGATCAATTGGAATTGGATTAGCTCTTCTCTATGTTGAAGATATCCACTTCCATCAGCATACATCCTCGAATAGTATCATTGTTGAAGTGTTATAATGATCTTCTGGTTCTGCTTGTTTCACTTAGCATCAATTGATGTAAGTCTCTCCAAGCCTCTCTGTATTTCTCCTGTTGGTCATTTCTTACAGAACAATAATATTCCATAACATTCATATACCATAATTTACCCAACCATTCTCCAATTGATGGGCATCCATTCAACTTCCAGCTTCTAGCCACTATGAAAAGGGCTGCCACAAACATTTTGGCACATACAGGTCCCTTTCCCTTCTTTAATATTTCCTTGGGATATAATCCCAGTAGTAGCACTGCTGGGTCAAAGGATATGCACAGTTTGATAACTTTTTGGGCATAATTCCAGATTGCTCTCCAGAATGGTTGGATTCTTTCACAACTCCACCAACAATGCATCAGTGTCCCAGTTTTCCCACAGCCCCTCCAACATTCATCGTTATTTGTTCCTGTCATCTTAGCCAATCTGACAAGCGTGTAATGATATCTCAGAGTTGTCTTAATTTGCATTTCTCTAATCAATAGTGATTTGGAACACTCTTTCATATGAGTGGAAATAGTTTTAATTTCATCATCTGAAAATTGTCTGTTCATATCCTTTGACAATTTATCAATTGGAGAATGGCTTGATTTCTTATAAATTAAAGTCAATTCTCTGTATATTTTGGAGATGAGGCCTTTATCAGAACCTTTAACTGTAAAAATGTTTTCCCAATTTGTTACTTCCCTTCTAATCTTGTTTGCATTAGTTTTGTTTGTGCAGAAACTTTTTAATTTGGTGTAATCAAAATTTTCTATTTTGTGATCAATAATGGTCTCTAGTTCTCCTTTGGACACAAACTCCTTCCTCCTCCACAAGTCTGAGAGGTAAATCATCCCATGTTCCTCCAATTTATTTATGATCTCGTTCTTTATGCCTAAATCTTGGACCCATTTTGATCTAATCTTAGTATGTGGTGTTAAATGTGGGTCCATGCCTAGTTTCTGCCATACAAATTTCCAGTTTTCTCAGCAGTTTTTGTCATATAATGAATTCTTATCCCAAAATTTGGGATCTTTGGGTTTGTCAAACACTAGATTGCTATTTTTATTCACTATCTTGCCCTGTGAACCTAACCTATGCCACTGATCAACTAGTCTATTTCTTAGCCAATACCAAATGGTTTTGGTGACTGTTGCTTTCTAATATAGTTCTAGATCAGGTACAGCTAGACCACCTTCACTTAATTTTTTTTTTATTACTTCCCTTGAGATTCTCGACCTTTTGTTGTTCCATATTAATTCTGTTGTTATTTTTTCTAGGTTATTTAAATAGTTTCTTGGAAGTCTGATTGGTATAGCACTAAATAAATAGATTAGTTTAGGGAGTATTGTCATCTTAATTATATTCGCTCGGCCTATCCAAGAGCACTGAATGTCTTTCCAATTATTTAAATCTGACTTTATTTTTGTGGCAAGTGTTTTGTAATTTTGCTCATATAATTCCTGACTCTCCTTTGGTAGATATATTCCCAAATATTTTATACTATCGACCGTTATTTTGAATGGAATGTCTCTTTGTATCTCTTGCTGTTGGATTGTGTTGTTAATGTATAAAAATGCTGAGGATGGAATAGTATCGTTCTATGAGAAAAGATCAGCAGAATGATTTTAGAAAGGCCTGAAGAGACTTACATGAAATGATACTAAGTGAAGTGAGTAAAACCAGGAGGAATTATACACAGCAACAAGATTATGTGATGATCAATTCTGATGGACATGACTCTTTCCAACAATGAAGTGATTCAGGCCAATTCCAATAGACTTGTGATGGAGAGAGCCATCTGCATCCAGAGGATTGAATGTAAATCACAACATAGTTGTTTCACCCTTTTTTGGTTGTTTTTTCCATGCTTTTTATTTTCTTTCTCATTTTTTTCCTTTTTGATATGATTTTTTTTGGGGGGGTATAGCATGATAATTATGGAAATCTGTATGGAAAAATAGCACATGTTTAACATATATTGGATTATTTGCTGTCTAAGGGAAAGAGGAGGGGAAAGGAGGGAGAAAACATTTGGAACACAAGATTTTGCAAGGTGAATACTGAAAACTATCTTTGCATGTATTTTAAAAATAAAAAGCTGTCATTTATTTAAAAAAAAATTTCACTCATTCTCTTAGTATCTTTACTTGTTTAAACCTTTTCTATTGCACTTTCTCCACCTTGATTAAATCCCTACAAACTGCATCTTTCAACATTGTGATTTACACTTCATTTTACTCTTGCTACTTTTGGTATGTTCATCTCATCTTATTTTAATCACATTATCTACTCTGACATGCCACTAAATTTTTCCTATACAGATTTCCTTATATAATACACCATTAGTTCTTAAACTTTTACTTTTCAAATTGCACAATCTATTTCAATTTAGGTGACTTTGCTACTAAACTATCTAAACAATTAAATACTTTTGAATCATTTCAAACTAATTTCAGTTCTGCTCATTCTTTTGCATGTGAAATCTACTTTTCACTAGTATAATGCATCTATCACCCTCTGGGAAAGAAAGGGAAGAGAGAATAATAGAGGCATCTGCTGCTTGTATACAATCTTAATCCTAGCTATAAACTTCCAAAAATATACCAAGATGTTTTTAACAGTTACAAAAACCTATAAACTATCATTTGGAAATTTACAGTAAAGATATTACATTTCAGTTACAAATTTAGTCTCTAATTAATTTTCAACATCAGAAATTTCCACAAACCAAGAAAAATACTTTTTTTCTTTTCTTGTTTATCTTTATTACTGTAATCTTAAAAGCCAACCTGTCTGGGATTGTGAAAGCAGAGAAAAAGAAAAGATTCTGAAGTTTTTATTTTCCACAAAGTCTAATCAAAAGGTCAGTAAATATAAATCTGCTTAATATTACAGATAGCTGGGAGAGCTGTGTGTGACTGCATTGATATTTCCCATCCTTCTATGCACTCTTTTTGCTTTGCAATTTTTGGGAGTGAGTGAAGGTTCTCCAAGGCAAACAACATTTTGTTCATGCTAGAAAACTTAAGTGGCAGCTTTTGTCAAAACCCACCTTAGTGCCTGCCAAATACAAGTTTCCCTCCTTTGGTAGGGTCTTCTTAAGTGAATGAATGTAGAACTAACTTTTTATTGCTAGTTCCAGAAAGACTCAAGAGAGATTCTGATCATGTGTGAGTGGTGGTAAGGAAAGAATTTCATTCATCTTAATTCAGGTAGGGCTAAGAGCTAGGGACTTTCCACAGGAGTAGTGAGTAAATCACAAAATCTTACACAGCTGCCTGAACAGCCTTTATGTAAACCAATGGAGTGAAAGCTAATACACTATTTAGTCACAGAGCTGAAAATGGGTTGAAGCATTTGGCCTTGCTGGTATTGCCCTGAAAGATTGATAACATGGCCATGAGGCAATAGCCCTAGGTCTGTATCCAAAAGAGATCATAAAAGAAGGAAAAGGACCCATATGTGCAAAAATGTTTGTAGCAACTCTTTTTGTTGTGGCAAGGAATTGAAAAATAAGTGTATACCCATTAACTGGGAAATGGCTGAATAAGTAATGTAAGAAAGTAATGGAATATTATTGTTCTATAAGAAATGATGAGTAGGCTGATTTTAAAAATCCTAGAAAGACTTATATGAACTGATGTTGAATGAAATGAGCAGAACCAAAACATTGTAAGCATTATCACAAGATTATGTGATGATCAACTCAGATAGACTTGGTTCTTCACAGCAATGCATTGATCCAAGACAATTCCAATAGACTTGGGATGGAGAGTATCATCTGCATCCAGATAGAGAACTATGAAGACTGAATGCAGATCAAAGCATACTATTTTCACCTTTTTTTTTTTTTTAGTTTACTTTTTCTCTTGTGATTTTTTCTTTGTTTTGATTTTTCTTTCAAAAAATGACTAACATGGAAATAGGTTTAAAATAATTATACTTGAATGACCTATATCACATTGCTTGCTGTTTGGGGGAAAGGAAAGTAAAGGAGGGAGAGAGAAAAAAAAAAATTGGAACTCAAACTCTTACAAAGATTGAATGTTGAAAACTACATGTAATTGGAAAAATAAAATACTATTGATTTTATTTTAAAGACACATCAAAGGGGAAAAAAAACACCAAAAAGAATTATGAGGAAAAATTCTAGAGAAAATGTTAACAAGTGCTCATCCAGTCTCTGTTTGAACAAATTAAAATCAGCAAACATTGAGTAAGTGTTCTTTATGTGCAAAGGACCATGTTAGACATTATGTTGGATCTCAAGGAGCATCCAAGGAGAAGACAATAAACAGAAGCCACAGAATTGCCAGGTAATTTGAATGAAGGGAGAGCAATAAGGAATGAGAGTAATTGGAGAGGAACTGGAAGGAAGTGGAACTTCAGCTGAGTCTAGAAGAAAAATAAAGCTTCTGAAAGGTTGAGTTGAGGAAGTTTTTTTAGCGAAGCAGTTAGATGGCTAAGTGGACAGAATATTGGGCCTCAAGTCAGGATAAACTGGAGTTCAAATCTCATCTTAAACACCCGGGGTCCTTAACCTTTGTCTGATGCAATCCACCAGAAAGGAAATGGCAAACCATTCAAGTATCTTTGCCAAGAAAACCCCATACAGGGTCATAAAGAGTTAGATCCGACTGAACAACAACCACACTTAATGAGACAGCCAAATCCTTTCTTGAATAGCTCTAATTGCTTTAAACTAGTTCTTGTCAACATTGAGCCAAATTTGCTTTTCTACAACTTTTACCCACTGGTCCTAGTCTTGTTCTCTGTAGCAGTGCACGATAAGCCTAATCCTTCTTAATAATTATACCCTTTTAAGGTTTATAAAAAGCTTCTTCACAGTAACAACACCATTGGGGTTTACTTTTTGAGATTTTCTTTCTTTTTTTTTTATAATAGCTTTTTATTTTTCAAAATACATGCAAAGATAATTTTCAGCATTTACTCACAAAAATCTTGTTTCATATTTTTCATCCTCTTTCTCCACCTTCCCCCCACCTCTAGACAAGTAATCCAATATAGATTAAACATGCAATTCTTCTAAACATGTTTCCACATTTATCATGCTGCACAACAAAAATCAGATCAAAAGGGGGGAAATGATAAAAAAAAAAAAAAGCAAGCAAACAACAATAATAACAAAAGTGAAAATACTGTGTTGTGATCCATATTTAATCCCCACCGTCCTCTCTGGATGCATATGACTCTCTCCATCACAAGTATATTGGAATTGGACTGAATCACCTCATTGTTGAAGAGAGCCACGTCCATCACAGTTGATTATCACATAATTTTGTTGTTGCTGTTCTCTTAGTACAATGTTCTCTTGGTTCTACTCACTTCACTTAACATCAGTTCATGTAAGTCTCTCCAGGCCTCTCTGAAATCATCCTGCTCATTATTTCTTTTAGAACAATAATATTCCATAACATTCACAGCCATTCTCCAACTGATAGGAATCCACTCAGTTTCCAGTTTCTTGCCACTACAAAAAGGGCTACCATAAACATTTTTGCACATGTGGGTCCCTTTTGCTCCTTTAAGGTCTCTTTGGGATACAGATCCAGTTAGAGACATTGCTGGGTCAAAGAGTATGCACAGTTTGAAAGCCCTTTGGGCATAGTTCAAAATTGGTCTCCAGGACGGTTGGATCAGTTCATAACTCCACCCACAATGTATTAGTGCTTATCCCCTCCAGAATTTATCATTATCTTTTCCTGTCATCTTAGCCAATCTCAGACCCATGAAGTGGTACTTCAGAGAATAACTTCATTGTTAATTCATTGTTATTTCACACATAAAGTTGAGGCTCAGAAAGGTTGTGTGCTCCTTAATATTAAAAAAAAAAAAAAAAAAAAAAAAGTGAAGAAATCATCTTACCTAGCTAGTAAAGTATAGCTATAATTTCAACCTGTACCCTGATTTAGGATTAAATGTTCTTTCTACTGCAACATGCTCTTCCATATGGTAGCCCTTTATACTTCTGATAAAACTCTCAATTTAAGTCTTTTCTCTTCTCTTGTCTTTTCTCTGATACAAATATAGTTTCCTTAATTGTCTATCAAATTTGATTAAAAATGTTGTGGGGGGGAAGATTTAAGGTCAGAGGGAAGGGATTCAAATACCATCTCTGAAACTTACTAGGTTTGTGACCCTTGGCAAAGTATGGAGACAAAAATGATGATGGCAAACATTTATTAAGAGCCTACTACTCATCAGGCATTGTGCTAAGTGCTTTATAGATTTTATCTAATGTAAGATTCACAGCAACTATGAGATCAGGTACTACTATCACCTCTATTTTGAGTTGAAAATACTGAGAAAACCAGGGGTCAGATGATTGACTCAGGATCAGATTAATGTGTCTGAAATTTCATTTTATTTCAGGCCTTCATTACTCCAGACCAAGATCCAGCCCAAGATTCTCATCTAAAAACTTGCATATCTTTTAGGTTTGTGATATAGAAAGATATTTGTGAAATTTTGAACTTTAGAATCTTAGTATCACAGATTTAGATCTGGAAGGAACTTCAGAGGTCATTTTTAAGACCTAGCTCAATGCAAGTTATTTTCCTCCCTCACCATCCTGCATACCCTCTTCTGGACATGCTGTAACTTGTCAATAGTCTTCCTAACATGTGACCCCCAAACTGACCATAATTCTCCAGGTGTTTTCCGACCTCAGAATACTTGCTTGGTATAGACTGCAGCCTAAATGGAGCCTATGATCACATTAGATTTGTTGGTTGCCATGTTACACTGTTGGCTCTTATGGAATTTACAATCCACTAAAACCCTTTAGTCTTCATTTTTAAAGGAAAATAAGATTTCAGTTTAATATTTACAAAGTGTTTTTTCCTTTAGAGAGGAGAGGAAAAGGTAGGGACAATAAAAATATAATATCGCTTTATTTTGAGTTTCTCACAAGAATACATCTGAAAACAACCCCCCAAAAAAATCACATAACAATTCTTCTAAAGTGCTTCTTTTTGTTTTATGACAGTAAAAGCAGAAAATAGGCACCATTATCAGAATGATCAAAGGCCAAGTGAACAAAGTCAGAGGGATTTAAAACCCCAATTACTGTGCTGTCAGTCTGTGTAACTTGGGTTCCTTCCAGAGAAGAGCAAAAATGGATTTGGGGGGAGGGACAGGAAAAGGGGGAAGGGAGTAGCTGAGAGCTGCCAAAATATATAACAAGGAGGATTAGAGCTATTTCCCCTTACTTTTCTGTCAGGAATTTCATCGAGCAAAGTTATATAAATTCCCATGCACCAATTTCATTGTGTAAGTTCTGTTGCAAATTCAACTTCTGGACTTCCTTTTTTTGTTTGGAGAGTTATGCTTGAAAAGGATCATCCAGAGCTAAAATTCAACTTCATTCCTCCATGGAAAGTTGAATTTTGTATAAAAGGCCATACTTCCTCAGGTCAGGAAAGGAATTCCAGAGCCAGGACTATATGGGTCATGCTAAGCAAATCCCCCAAAAAGTGACATGAGGAACTTGTCTGCTTTACATCTCTGGTGTCTGCACAGGCCGGCTGCAAGCCAAACAATAACCAGAGACAAATGTTTCTCCCTTCCCTGGAGGATGAAATGAAGGTGCAGCTGTTGTCTCTTTATTAAAAGGCAGACAGTCATCCCTTGTTGGCCCTCCAGCGTGGATCAAAAGTTCAGCTCATCTTTCTGGTTTCAGCTACTGTGAGTCCATGTCAGGAAAAACAACAACAAAATGTTGAGGAAAAAACTGCCAGTCATTCTTTCCAATGCTAGGAGAAGGAAAAAAGACTTGGATACAAAAAATCCAGGTGCTCTGTAGGTTTTCAGAAATCCTTAAGCTAAAGTTTCTTTATATTCTTCTAATGATCTTGCTTATATTCATTATTGAGCTGTTAATCCGTAAGTTTGAAGATTTAGTTTAATAAATTTTACAACAAAACTATTAGAATATTTTATGGAACCTAACCACATATTAGGTTGATTTTCCCCATTCCCAGAACTCATCCTGTCCTTCCTTGTGTCCATGCATTTCCAACTCCTGGAATTCTCTCTCCTTCTTGGATTGTTGAAATACTACAGATCCTTAAAGACCCAGTTACACAGACTGTCTCCTCCATGAAGTTTTTCCTTCTTTCATTCATCTGAAAGTGATCTTTCTCTTTGAGTCACTCATAACACTTAATGGATTGCCTATGTATTTGGATCCCTGAACTCATCATTGGGATAGCTCACAGCTCTACCAGGCCACCCTCTGTAAGATTTTTGGGCCAAATCTTTCTGTAAGACTGTTATGGAAGATCTAGCCAAAGAAATAAAGGCTTTTCTTTAGTTACCATAATATTTTGTCTATTCTTATACACTTTTCTTGTTCATCTGTTTGCTCCCTCTTGCTTCAGCATCATCTTTCTCCTCTTCCACTCTTACATGTTCTTGATTTTTATGACACCTAGAGAGAAAGAGGCAGGGAGAGGAAAGGGACCCTATAAAAAAGAAGGAATAGTTAAAAAATAGGAGAACCAGAGGAGAGTGATAGAATGCTAAAATCAAAAGCCATTTCAAGAAGTATGTGTTTGGTCAGGAGTGTCAAGTAGTAAAAATGTTAAAACAAACAAACAATTTTTCCCTATCAACAAAGGGATTTTGAGTGACTTTTAAAAGAGCAGGACATTTGAGTGGCTTGAAACTAGGAGGCAGAGAGAAATGCATTCATAAACTATGCTGAAAGCTCCCTCCATTGTTCATTCTACTGAGGGATAAGGCAGTAAATGGAACAGTCTCCTCTGTAATTCCACCAATGTTCTTAGAAATACCAGAGAGCAGAAAGACTGATGTTCTGAGGTTGGGTTGGTGGTTACAGAACTGGTTTTAGACTTTATCCAGTCTTTCCCTTGGGAGTCTCAAAATGTAGCTCATATTAAAATCTCCACTGATTTGGGTAAAAGGGTCCCCAGTTCCCATGTAAGCAGTCAGGATAGTAATGCATCCTAGAAAGAATACCACATTTAATTCACTCTATAGAAAATTTGCAGAAAAATACAAAAGAGTCAATATAGCTTATATACAGTGAATAAAATTTTGCTTCCCTCTAGTAAGTTCCACTTATTTCCTCATAGACCTAATCAGGCCTCCTCTCTTATAACACAAATCTAAGGGTTTGAACTCCTCTTTGAAGGGAAATGTACTTAAAAATTGTTAGAGTAAAACCCTCACATTCTGGTGAGATCTGTTGTAACCCTCCCACCCCCAACCTTGTGGTACTACTTTTTGTTTTGTTTATGTATAATGCTACCTTAAGGATTTGATACCTTAGAAAGGAAAAAAAAAAAAAAAAACTTTGGATTACTAAAGAATTGATTCTTTATGGTCTGAAGACCATTTTCTAACCCATGGGCATATACTCCAAAATTGTTTTAAGGTTATTTCTTATAACATTCTAGAACTTATTATAATAATAGTACTTAGTATATTATGGTATTTTAGGATGTCCTCAAAGCTGAAATAAATTTGGTTTTTTTAAGGAGTCAGTCCTTTCTAGGAATCTATTCAAGGAACATGAAGATTTATAGCAGTACTCTAAGGAGTACTCAGTGAAGTTTCCTTAGAAAGGAAAGAAATCTGTGATGCTTGAAAGGTAATCTCTCACATTCCTGTGAGTCCAGCTTTCTATCCCCAAGTAGATAAAAACAACATAGCCTTACTGCCCTAATAGTTTGAAATACCCTTAGAAAGGATCTGAGAGTTCTTAGAGAGGCAAAAACGCTCATCCCATAAAACTTACAATATCTGAATAATTTGTGTAGTTAGTGAAGGGTAAAATTTAGGTTTGGTTTCTCTGCTTTGGCTCTTAGTCCTACATGCTCAAACAAGAATCTCTACTGCTCCTCCTAAAGGGTACTCTTCATTAAGCCACATGACTTTCCTTTCCATGGTTACAACCTCAGCCACTGCCTTCCCATATCTTGGTCTAGGGTTTGGGGTACAGCAACTTTAGTCACCTTACTACTACCCATAATCGCTGCCCTTTGTGGGGGGGGCTAAAATCTTTGATTTTTACATGGCTGCCAACTGTGGGCCTAGGGGTCAGGCAGGGAAAGTTCCCTGCAGATTGGTGAGACAGACTTTACCTCACCCCATTCCAGGCATTCAGAACAGCTTTCTGGTTTTTTGTCTTTGGCCCATGTTCAGATCTGTTTGTATTTCCCTTTGACTGAACTCTGGAATTTTTAGATTAGGAATACTTGGATTCTTTTAATTTCTAGAATGTCAGTGTAGTTCAAAATGGTCATAGTCTGAGTTGATCAATGCATTCCTAATTCTGGGACAATCACTCATCTCTCTGACGTGTGAAGTAATTATGGGCATTTCTGTACCTTCTGTGAAAAATATAATACAAGATCCAAACATGTTTAGCTTCATTAAATTTATTTTTTATTTTTATTATTATACCTATTCTCTCTCTCTCTCTCTCTCTCTCTCTCTCTCTCTCTCTCTCTCTCTCTCTCTCTCTCTCTCCCTCTCTCTCTCTCTTCCCCTCCTCTCTTTCTCCTCCTTTTTCTCTCTCTGTTTCTGTCTGTTTCTTTCTCTCTCTCTCTCTGCCCCCCTTTTCTGTCTCTGTTTCTCTCTCTGCTTATCTGAATTGTACCAACTAAGCTTCCTCTTAATTTAGTCAACAAGTACCTACAATATGCCAGATACTGTGGCAAGTACTTGGATTACAAAGAAAGGTTAAAGATAGCCTCTCTCAAAGGGCTTCCAATCTAATAGGGAGAGACAACATGCAAACAGTTATGTATATGATCCTTAATTTCCATATAATTAATAGAGATTAAGACATTAGAATTAAGAGAAACAGGGAAAGGCTTCTTGAAGAAGGTAGGGTTTTAGCTGGAATGTGAAGGAAGCCTGGGAAGCTAGAAGGTGAAGATGAGGAGGGAGAGATTCCTAAGTAGACAGTGAATGAAAATGCCTAGAATATGATGGAATGTCTAGAGTGAGAAATAGCATGGAAGTCGGTGTCATGGCTCACAAAGGATAAGGCATGGGAAGGAGGGATGTAAGGAATGAGAACCCTGGAAAGGTAGAGAAAGACCAGATTATGGGAGGCTTTAAAAGCCAAAGGGAAGATTTGATCCCAGAGGCAATAGGGTACCTCTGGAGGTGATTGAATAGGGAGGTAGAGGCAGATAACATGGTCAAACTTGCAAGTTAGGAAGATCAATTTGGCCACTAAATCAAATTGAGTTTTGATTGAAGTGGGGAGAGACTTCAGGCAGGATACTCACCAGGCTATTGGGATAATCTAAGCATGAGGTAATGAAGTCTTTCAATGGGGCCCTGGCTGTGTCAGTAAAGGGAAGCATATACAAGAGATGATGTGAAGGCAGAAATGGCAGGACTTCGAAAATAATTGGATGTGATTGGGTAAGAATGAGAAATGGATGTCATCATCTACCTTGGGAACCTGCATGAGTAATGGAATGGTGATTTTCTCCACAATAATAGGGAAATTAAGAAGAGGAAAGGCTTTTGAGGAAAAGGCAATGGGTTCTATTTTAGACATCATGAGTTTAAGATGTTCCTTTCCATAAACAGCTTGTGATAGGGCAAGGAACACCTCTAAGAGGACACAGTAGAAACCAAAGCTAGATTTTAAGGAGAAAGAAAAATGAACAACTCCTTTGAAAACGTAAGCAAATGAATCATTCAATAAACCCCTAACAGCCTACTTAGCATAGTATAGTTGACTCTTTTAAAAATATTAAATAATAATATTTATTATTAATGGCTACCTTTTACAAACTGACACTTGGCACAACTAGACAATGGTGAGAGGAAGAAGAGGGAAAGTGAAATAGGAGTACTCCAATATTTTGGGCACAAAAGTTTTCTCATTCCCATAATCCTACAAATGCTTCTGCTATGGAGTCCAATAATATTTCTCCTAATGATAGTTTGTGCTGTCTAAGTGATGGCATATAACCGATTAGATTACCAATTCAATTCAATAAGCATTTATTAAGAACCAACTATGTACCAGATCCTATGTTAAGTACTGAGGATATAAATAAAAAGAAAAATAAAATCCCCTTAAGGATTCTTCTACATGAGAACAAAATGTACTTAGTTAAATAAATATTAATATATACAAAGGAAAATACAAAATAACTTCAGTTGGAAGAGGACTACCAACAACCAGAGGATCAAGAAAATTCATATGTAGATTGGGATGTGAGCTGAGCCTTGATGACAGCTCAGAATTTTAAAAGCAGAGGTGAACAAAAAGATCGTTCCAAGTACAGGGGTCAGCCTATGCAAAGGTACAGAGACAGATGATGGAATATCCTGTACAAGAAATAGAAAGCAGGTTGGTCAGTCTGGAATGTAAAAAATTATATATGTGTTAGTGGGAGGGAAAGAAACAGATTAATATGAAATCATCCTAGAAATACAGAATTGTAGGAACACAGGTCTGGAGCTCTCCTCAACTTCTTCATTTTATATCTGAAAGGCTAAGGTTAAGTGATTTGTCCAAGGTAATACAGGTTTTTAAGGGCCAGATCCAACTTATTCCAGAAACAGAGTTGGAATTGGAGTGTGGAGGCATTTAATGACCAAATGATGCTGGTGACAAAAGGAAGCCATTAAAGTTTCTTGAGCAGGGGAATTATATATTTGGATCTGTACATAAGGATTATCAATAAGGTAGCTTATGTGGAGGATGAATGGAAAAGGGGAAATAAGTAATAACTCAAATAGCTGGAAGAATATTTTATTGGCCATATTATGCCAATAAAATAAAAATGGCAACACTACCAAAATTAATTTATACTTTTAATGATATGCCAATCAAATTATCAAAAGGATACTTCATAAAACTTGATAAAATAACAAAATCTATTTGGAAAAAAAACCAAGAGATCTAGAATATCAAGGGAATGATGAGAAGAGATAGGGAGGAAGGAGACATGGAACTTTAAAATCTCAAGCTATATTATAAAGCAGCAATACTATCTGACATTGGTTTAAAAATAGAGATAGGTTAGCTAGAACAAACTAGACAAAAGAGAATTTAGAAACAACAGAACATAATAAATCATTGTTCAATAAATTAGAAAACAAATTGCTAAGGAAAGAACTTCCTATTTAATTAAAAAAAAAAAACTGCTGGGAAAACTGGAAAGCAGTCTGGTAGAACTAAATTAATCTTAGATCAACACCTTGTACCATGTTGTTGTTCAGTCATTCAGTCATGTCCAACTCCTTGTGATCCTGTGGACCAGATACTATCTGAGAAGTTTTCTTGCCAAAGATGCTGGATTTGTCTGCCATTTCTTTCTCCAGTGGATTAAAGCAAATATAGGTTAAATGACTTGTGCAGCATCACACAGCTAATAAGAATTGGAGGCTGGATTTGAATTCAGATCTTCCTGATTCCAGGCCCACCAAGTCATGTAGCTTTCCATCTTATGTCACATTCTACAATATATTCAAAATGGACAAATGGTATAAAAAAGTAGAAGAGAATAAGTCATATCTTTCATAGGTCTTGATAAGAACTTCATATCCAAGATATAGATACAATTAGTAGATAAAGATATGTGTGTGGACATGTGCACACATGCACACCAAGGGTCTTCTTTACTACATAAGTGAAATATTAAGGATGAGGGTAGGTCTTTTTATATGCAGAAGGGAGGGGAAAGTGTAGGAGACTTAAGGAAAAGGTGCTGTATAGAGAGTATGATAAGGAGTCAGTCACTGAAGAATTAAAGGATGACCTTGTTTGCAGAAAGGGCTCAATTGAAATTAGATATCATAAATTTGCAGTGGTTTTAATCAGCACGTTTGTATGACTTCATTATTGTTCAATAAATAGCACTGGGATTTGGAGCCAAGAAGGTAAATGTTGAGAGTAATTCAGGGTTGGGATTGGAAAGGGATAAGAATTCAAAGGATGAGAGATTTCAAGGGGAACAAATGAAAAATAGTTCAGCTGGATATCAGGATTTCAAAGGGGGAAAAATGAGACCAGAACAAGGATGCTTGACTTGGAAAATAGGGAGAGTTTTAGCTAGTGGAGGTTAGTGGAACAAAGTACAACTGATTGACTGATTTGTTAAAATAGTTATTTACCAGATATGCTTAAGTTATTAATTAATAACATCTGAGGCACCATAGCAATTAATTCCCCTTCCTAGTTAATTTATCTTTATTATTTATTGGCAAAGTGATATTATTAAAACATAAATTTGACTATGTTACTCCCATACTCAACAGGAACTCAAGGCTCCCTATTACCTTTAGGATAAAGCATAAACTCTTTCATTTGTCCTTTAAAGCCCTTCATATTCTGGATCTAATATACCTTTCCAAGCATATTATATGTTTCTCTCTTTCATCTACTTTTCACACCAGGCAAAATTCCCCTATTTCTTTTAAAGTTTGGTTCAAACAAATTACTACTCAAACTGTAAATATTTACTGGCATACTCCTGCTTATTTGTTGTTACTTTGTATTTTCAGGCCCTAGTATATTGTTCATGCTTAATAAATATTTTGACTCATTATTTGCACATCAGGTTGGCCTGAAGTCATATTTCTTTTTTTAAAAATAGCTTTTTATTTTCAAAATATGGTTTTCAACTATTTTTTAAAATAGATTTTTATTTTCAAAATAGTTTCAACATTCATCCTTGCAAAACCTTGTGTTCCACTTTTTTCTCCTTCCTTTCCCCCACACCCTCCCCTAGATAGCAAGTAATCCAATATGTTAAACATGTACCATTCTTCTATCCATTTTTCCACAATTATCATGCTACACAAGAAAAATCAAACCGAGAAAGAAAATAAAAAGTAAGCAAACAACAACAAAAAAGGTGAAACAACTATACTGTGATCTGCATTTAATCCCCACAGTCCTCTCTCTGGATGCAGATGACTCTCTTCATCACAAGTCTATTGGAATTGGCCTGAACCACCTCATTGTTAAAAAGAGCCATGTCCATCATAATTGATCATCGTATAATTTTGTGGTGGTTGTGTTCAGTTCCTCTTTTGATCAGCAGAATTGGCCTGCCTCTCTGTGCTCATTTCTCTGGGGAAAACTGACTCAGTTTGTGCCATAACTATGTCCCAACACAGAATGAATCCATTATATATTTATTAGGAAGTCTTCTTGGAAATTTCTAGCAGAACTCTCAAAGGTTTAATGATATTCAAAGGTACAATCTAACTCTTCAATCAGCAAAAGTGTTTAGTCTCATTAAAATAGACTGTCTAAGCCTTCAGCCTCAATAATAGAAGATTAAAAGAAGCCCTGATGGATAGGGTTGGGTTTCTTCATGAGAGTCCATGGGGATATAAGACACTGAAGACACAATTCCTCTTTCCTCACTACAACCATTCCCTAATTTTTGTTGTTGAGTTATTTTTGATCATGTCCAACTCTTTATGACCCCATTTGGGGTTTTCTTGGCAAGGATCCTGGGGTAGTTTGCCATTTCCTTCTCCAAGTCATTTTACAGATGAGGAAGCAGAGTCACACAGGGTTAATAACTAGTAAGTGTCTGCAGCTAGATTTTAACTCAGGCAGATGAGTTCCTGACTCCAGGTCTGATTATCTGTAAGGGCCCTTTAAATGGGCGGACACAGTGCATCGGGAGATTGAGGCCCAGAAGTATTAGGACTGCCCTTGGGCGGGATCCTGGCCATATTGAGATAGTTTCGTAATGGGTGACTCTCTCGCTGATTGGCTGTGTGTGTGACCTCACAGGCCCTATATAAGCCCACTGCAGGCAGCAACTGCCCTCTTTAACCTCCTGCTGTTCACCCTGGCTCCTAGCCTGGGTGGCCAAGCCAAGATGGGTAGCCGAAAGAGGTAAGGATTTTGGTAGTGAACACGTGGGTCTTCTGACCAGGTGTTCACTCGGGAACCAACAAGTCAGGGCATCAGCTAGGGCATTATGTGAGTAGGTATAATAAAGGCTTTTAAGATTACACGTGGTTGTTCTTGAGTGCGCTACCGGTTACTAAGCTATAGATTCAAGAGATTGTGACCAGAGACCTTAGAAGGCCTCAGAGGAGGCGAGCCGGGTAGAGCTCACACTGCAAAGGACAGTGGTCAAAGGTACTCTGGTGGGTCTAGGACAGACTAGTAATTGTAACTGCCAGGAGAGCACGTTACAAATGGCGCTCAACGTGGACGCATCAGGAATTATCAGGTTTTGAAAATATTTAATATTCAGAATTAAGATTCTGAAAGATCCGGTAGAAACGCCACTTAAGAGGGAAGACAGAGAAGCAATATGGACCCAGGTAACTCTGGGATCAGACTCAAGGACACAGCTGAACATAATGCTTATTATATAAAGAGGTTAAAGAGCCAGATGGAAGATCTTTTAACAAAGATCACCACTGAAGAACAGCAGGAAGCTTGTAATCAAGCTCCACAAAGGCTATCCCCACACCCAGTAAATAGAGCTAGGAGAGGGAGCAACCTAGAGCTAATGCGTATGTATGACAGTATAGAGTATAAAATGCCACAGCAAGAGTTGCTGGAATTGCAGGTTAAACTACAGATGGAGATAGAGAAAGAAGAAAAAGCTAGGTTACTACAGATAGAACAGGAAGAGTTCAAACCAGTGGCTGAAACTAAGGAAGGAAATAAACGAATCACATGGACTTCAGTTGTAGAAATTCTTCTTAGCGTTTTGTTGGTTTACCTTGTGCATTGTTGTTTTAAGGAATTTATTGATTACTCTTTCATTGAGAAGAAGTTTAGTTCTTTTTATGTGCAAAGCTCAGGTTTGATTTTAAATCAGCCTTTGGGGGATTTTCCAATTCTTCCCTCTGCCTCACCTTCTTGGGCCAAGGGAGAAGGGGGAGGAGGAAAAGGAAGGGCGATAATACCATCAGCACTGCCCATTAATCCATTCAAAACTCCTGTGTCTTCATTTCAAAGGACCGGAGTAGGCTTTATGCCCCAAGGCAAAAAGGGATTGTGGGGTATTGAGTATAATCAGAAAAGTTTTGAAAATACAGTTCAGTTAATTTCTAAGAAATCTTACAGGGATAAGGCCTTGCAGTTAGAGAGAGTGGAGTTTTATACTTGTAAAACTGCTAGGATCGTCTTTGGAGAGTTGAAACTCCTCTTTTCTTACCTCGTGGGTTTTCCACTTCCACAGGTGAGCTTGATTTCCCAACCCCCTACGGGTACTTATAAAACAGTGTTTATGTCTAGAATGGGTTGGAAAATTGCTGTTTTAATCACTAGAATAAATAGACAGTGTGTGATCTTTGACCCAGGAGGAAAAGTAATATCAGATTTATTGATTCACACTCCTGGAGTACAATTCAGTATCAGAAACTCAAACTTTGATTTTTAGGCAAAAGAATTCAGGGATATAGCCAGAGTGTTCTAGTAAAGTCATTACTGCACAGACTATCCCCAAGATCTCTTCTAAACAAGAGAAGGGAATTTTGGGATATGTGATTGCTTACAATTTTAAATTTTGATTTTACATTTTAAAACATTTTTGATTTTACATCTTCAAAGTATTTTGATTTTACATTTTAAAGTTATTTTGGTTTTACATTTTTAATCTATTTCGGTTTTACACTTTTAAATTATTTTGGTTTTACATTTTTAAATTCTTTGCATTTTACCTTAGCAATGCACTTCGGGCATACATAGAAAGTGCAGCTAAGTGACAGACTTACTAACTTTTGTCTGACTTTTGTTAATCTTTTTGACAACAACTTTGTTTCCACTGTGATGTGGAAAGGCCTGGATGGCATTTGGAAAGGCCCAAGTTGGGCCCCGGGGACATTCCTTCCTAGGTGCAGATCCAGCAGCAGAGTTCATCCCCACCAGAGACATTTGTAACCTGGGGATCCAAGAGAAGGACCAGACAACAGTCCAGAGGGACCAGCCAGATGTCCGCAGCCCTTCAGACACTGATGGCAGCAATGCCCCTCCTGACCATGACACCAGAGACAGCAGACACAGTTCCAGTGTTGCAGCTGAAATGGACTGTTTTGGGTGATACGCAATATAAAGACTGTAAATGGACAATGGGCCTGCTTGCTTCTCCCGTGGCCACTTGCCATATGGTGGCCTGGGAAGAGGCTTTGCCCTATGCTTTCTATTGAAGGACTATGCTTTTAAATTAGTGGGTGAAAAACCAACACACCCACCTGCCGTTGTTATTGAGACAATGTTACTGGACATGACTTTGCTTATGTGCACCTGTGAAACTAGAATTGTTCTAGAATTGTGAAAAGTGCAATAGAGAATTGTGATAAGCTAGAATTGCTCTAGAATTGTGAAAAGTGCAATTGAGAATTGTGATAAACTAGAATTGTTCTAGGATTGTGACAAGTGCAATAGAGAATTGTGATAAGCTAGAATTGCTCTAGGATTGTGAAAAGTGCAATTGAGAATTGTGATAAGCTAGAATTGTTCTAGGATTGTGAAAAGTGCAATTGAGAATTGTGATAAGCTAGAATTGTTCTAGGAGTGTGAAAAGTGCAACAGAAAATTGTAAGAAACTAGAATTGGTCTAGAACTGTGATAAATGTAACTAGAATTGTGGCAACCTACCTACTGATATTTGTTAACTAGAATTGTGATGTTTTACCTTGTTGACTTCCCACCTCAGTGTTGACATCCTACCTCATTGGCATCCAATCTCTTTGGCCTATTATCTCGAGTATGACTTTGATGAATGGGTTGAACATTTGGGCCACTGTTGAGCCTGGTTCTCATTGTCATACTTCTGTTTACTGATTTGCTGCTTTGTACCTCCTTGGGCATAACACTCTGTCATCTCATGGATCAAGTGAACTATAGCTGGTGCTAAAAGTTTAGCTTGATGAGATGTGCGGTTCCCGCAAAACAAGAGAAAGGGAATTGTAAGGGCCCTTTAAATGGGCGGACACAGTGCATCGGGAGATTGAGGCCCAGAAGTATTAGGACTGCCCTTGGGCGGGATCCTGGCCATATTGAGATAGTTTCGTAATGGGTGACTCTCTCGCTGATTGGCTGTGTGTGTGACCTCACAGGCCCTATATAAGCCCACTGCAGGCAGCAACTGCCCTCTTTAACCTCCTGCTGTTCACCCTGGCTCCTAGCCTGGGTGGCCAAGCCAAGATGGGTAGCCGAAAGAGGTAAGGATTTTGGTAGTGAACACGTGGGTCTTCTGACCAGGTGTTCACTCGGGAACCAACAAGTCAGGGCATCAGCTAGGGCATTATGTGAGTAGGTATAATAAAGGCTTTTAAGATTACACGTGGTTGTTCTTGAGTGCGCTACCGGTTACTAAGCTATAGATTCAAGAGATTGTGACCAGAGACCTTAGAAGGCCTCAGAGGAGGCGAGCCGGGTAGAGCTCACACTGCAAAGGACAGTGGTCAAAGGTACTCTGGTGGGTCTAGGACAGACTAGTAATTGTAACTGCCAGGAGAGCACGTTACAATTATCTATATCACCACTTATTTATTGCCTTATTCCATAACTAGTTCCCATATAATTTGGTCTCTGACTCCTCCAGCTCCTTACTACAGCTTCTTAGATTTTCCTAAACAAAAAGATCTGAGATGAAATAATCTACTTCCCCCTATCACAAAATAGTCGATGAATTGATTGAGCAACCTTTTATTTAAGTGGCAATCATTTGCAAAATACCATAATAAATGTTCATACCTGCTCAGCTCTGCATCACCACCAGGGGGCAAATGGATAACGATCATGAATAAAGAGGAGCAAGAAGAAATGGTCACTATCTATATTTTGCTTTAAGTGTCAGCCTAAGCTGCTTCACGACTAGGAAGAAGTGAAACAGCCATGGGTTTCCTGAGAGTAGAGGTCCTCTTTGTCATGAGACCCTGGAGGTTGCCACTGCCACCTAACTCCCTGACCTTGATGCCAGTCTAGGGGGATGATTAGAAAGAGATCTTCAGCTGTCTATTGCCCCAGAGATTCCTCCAATCTATTTCCACCAATCCTCCCTTTTCTTGTTCTCCTCATCTGAGAACTCTATTCAAGTGGTACTCCCTTGTCCAGCAAATGTTCCCCTCTCATTTGCCTAATCCCTGGGATACAGTAACCATCTGTTGAGCCTTTGAAATCTCCTTCCCCTTGCTTCCTCTCCTTGCATTGTCATTCCTATCCAATTAAACCCTATCCCTTTTCACTATTTATCCTGATTCTCCCTACTCAGCTTTTATACTTTTGTCAACCCAAATTCAAGAGAAAACAGCTAATATAGCAAAAAATAGAGGTCTTTTGTCAGGGCAAAAAAAAAAAAAAATTGTAGTTTGAGATACCTCAAGTGATGGGGTACCCAAGGAGGGGTCTGAGAACAGAGTTTACATAGGATATTTAGGCAAAGAGACTGACCAAGTTGTAGGTGGGGAGGGTCAAACAGAGGGAAGGTCAGGCTGCAGGTGGGAGGGGTTAGGTTCCTGTCTTGGTGTGGCCAGGCAAATTGGTTTGCATAACAAGCCAAAGTCGGTAAAGAAAGATTGGGAATCTCTACAGGGTAGAATTGAGGACTTTTACAAAATAGTCTGAGGCTGGGAATGGGGACAAGGTCAGATTCCATCTGGTGAATTTGACACTCTCTGTAACCTCCACTATAGAATTAACTAGCTCCTCTTCGTTGTGGATCTCTTTATTAGGAGTGGATAGAGCACCTGGGCTGGAGGTAAGAAGACCTTAGTTCAAATTCAACCTCAGACATTTACTAGCTTTGCAATTTTTAACAAGTCAACTTACTCTCTGTTTGCCTCATTTTCCAAATGGGAATGATAATAGCACCTATCTCCCAGAATTGTTCTCAGAACCAATTCAGATCTTTGTAAAGAACTTAGCACCGCGCCTGACCTATAGTAAGCACCATTTTTATTTTACCTGCTTGTACCTTCATAGAAAGCTGTTTTTTTGGAAGATACTCTATACTAAACTGCCTGACTTGGCTGATATTTTTTCTCAAGCACCACCCTGAAATAGCAGTATAGAAAGTATTTGGCCCCCATTGTCATTTTGTAGAACTTTCCCTCTGTCTACACTCCTCAGCAACCTCTCTTAAATATAAATTTAGTCCATCCCTATATATTGATTCTTATTGCTTTACCAGCTTCTAGATCCCTTTCTCCTCTTGCTCAGTTTTAATCTCCATTTCAACTCTTGCTCTTATTCTTAGGGATTTCAATGTCCCCTCCTGTATCCTAGCTTCCAAGTTTATCTAGCTCATCAATTCCCATAGCCTCCCTACATCTCCATTTTATCTCAGAAATTTATAAATGTTCACAGCTTAGATCTCACCATCACCCAAACACCACTTCCATGTTTTTTGAAGCATGAAATTCTGCTCTAATGGTAAACACCTGATCTTACACTTCTCTCTGCCTCTTACCAAGTCTATTCTTCCTCATCATGAATTATATTCCCTCCATTCCTCTTTGCCTTTCCAGTCATAATTGCTCCTACTTTGGTTTCACTTGTTTCCCTTCTCAGTCCTGATACTCAAATTAACCAACTCAGTTATATGTTATCCTTAATTTTGAATTCCTTGTCCTTTTGGTCCTCCAAAGTTCATGTTCAACCAATTCCCAATCCAGGATGAGCCTCACTAATAATTGCCAGACCATTCTCAAATAAAGAACCAGCTTCTCTAAATCCACTACAAATTCATCTAATCTAAATTCAAATAGACCTTTACTTCTGCATGACAACCCTTTTAGTGTTTCCGGATTCTTTATCATACTTTCCATAGTGTTTCTAACCTTTTGTTTTTTTTCTCTGTAAACCCCCCTCCCCAAGAAAACTCCAGTCTCAATAGTCTCAGAAGAGATCACCCTCTTAAGAAAATTGAGGCCCTTGATATGAGCTCCTCTCTGCCTCTATTTCACACCTTAAAATTCCTCTATCTAGTCTCTTGGTCTTGACTCCTCTTCCTCTTTGTGACCTTGATCTCAACTTTCCCATCTCTTTAAGAGCTTGTCTCATGGATCATCTCTTTCTAGTTTCCCTTACCCCCATTTTCTTCTTCTTTCTTTCTTTCTTTCTTCTTTCTTTCTTTCTTTCTTTCTTTCTTTCTTCTTTCTTCTTCTTTCTTCTTTCTTTCTTTCTTTCTTTCTTTCTTTCTTTCTTTCTTTCTTTTCTTTCTTTCTTTCTTTCTTTCTTTCTTTCTTTCTTTCTTTCTTTCTTTCTTTCTTTCTTTCTTTCTTTCTTTCTTTCTTTCTTTCTTTCTTTCTTCTTTCTCTTTCTTCTTTCTTCTTCTTTCTTCTTTCTTTCTTTCTTTTCTTTCTTTCTTTCTTTCTTTCTTTCTTTCTTTCTTTCTTTCTTTCTTTCTTTCTTTTCTTTCTTTCTTTCTTTCTTTCTTTCTTTCTTTCTTCTTTCTTTCTTTCTTTCTTTCTTTCTTTCTTTCTTTCTTTCTTCTTTCTTTCTTTCTTTCTTCTTTCTTTCTTTCTTTCTTTCTTTCTTTCTTTCTTTCTTTCTTTCTCTTTCTTTTTTTTTTCTTTCTAGCAGAAGTCCCTCCCTTTGTTCCACATTAATTTGAATTACATAAGTTAAACTAGATGAATCCCTGCCCCTCATTTACATAGCCAGTCCTGCCCCTAAGAAGCTTAACTTCTACAAAGGGGAAGATAATTGAGGAAGGCTAGGAGCAAAGAACAAAGGATACTTTTCAAGTCTCAGGACACCACCCCTGATTACAAAAGCCAGCTACTGCGCTCAAGGACCTTTTTCTTACTTTATATTCTGGTAAAATCCAGAAGGCTCCAGATTCAAACCTAAAAACCTCCACCTTTGATAATTCTTTGATATCCTTGTGAGTTAATATTCCAATTTAATTTTCCTCAATTTAATTTTCCTTTCCCAATTTAATTTTCATAACTGTGGAACCTGAAAACCCATCCATTTCTCAAAATACACTTCCAAAAGAAGAGATATTGTAATATGTCTGTTTAACTATCTCATCAACATCATAGCCTCAGGAGTTTCCAAAAGCTAGGATCCTACGTATAGGCTGGGAGTGAATGGGACTGATTGGATAAAGTATTTTTCAGTATTGTCACATGATCCCTGTCCCCAGAACTTTGGACTTTGAGGGAGGTCATTTACTCTCTGGAGGAATGGACTTTGAACCTGAGATACAAGAAGTTTGCAAGAAGTGATATAATCTGTAGGAGGCAGTCACCATTGGTCAAGTATGGTTTTAGTCTATCCAATAGAAGGCCCGAGTCCTTTTGCCATTTAAAACCCTGGACAAGACAGAAAGCTGTCCCAGGTTTCCAGGAATACATGGCAAAGAGCACGGGCTATTTTCCCAGGTGTGTGTCTGGGCCTCTCCTGCAGGGATTAAATAAATGCTTTCTCTTTTTACTGATGATGTCTCTAATTAGTTAATTAGATTGGGAAGGGGGTCCTTGCACCTGACCTTTCCCATACCAGAGTTAAAATAGATAGAGTTTAAATAGATAAGGTTGTGATCTAAAATAGTTTACAGTATAACAAAAGTTAATACTTTTCAATTGTAAAGCATTAAAAGCTTAAAATACAGATCTTTAAGTACTATTTATTCATAATGAAATGAAAAAGGTAATTTTTTTAAAAATAGAAAACATAATCTATGCATATTGTTTTCACTCCAATTTTATTATAAACCCCTTGAGGACAGATATTTTAGTACATACACACATATATATATATATATATGTATATATATTTTCCCCCATGTCTATCTTTGTGGATTTTTATAGGTCTGGGATATAGTAGAGTGTTTAATTTTTTTTTGTTTTTATTTAATTTTTATTCATTTATTTTTTAAATACACATTGCTTTATGAATTAATTGACATAAAAATCAGAGCAAAAGGAAAATACTATGGGAAAGATTAAAAAAAAAAGTGAGTATAGCAAGTATTGACCTACATTGTCTCCATAGTTCTTTTCTGGATGCAGATGGTATTTTCTGACCAAAGTCTACTGAATTGCTTTGGACCTTACTCCCAGTTTCAATCTCATGGTTCCTCTGCTGCTCAGGTCTCCTTAATCTCTAAAAGAATCTTATTTGAACTATCATATCCTCCCACAATCATTTTTAAGTCGCCTACCTTTCTTGGTTAAATGTCTAGAAAAAAATCATTCTACACTGACTGTCTCCATTTCATCACTCACTAATTGCTCAGTCCCTGAAAATATGGATCCTAAGCCTATTACTAAATTGAAACTATTCTCACAAACTCACAAAGATTGACAAGAGCTAACTACTAAATTTGATGGACTTTCTCAGGCCATATGTTCTTTGAACTTTTTGCAGATTTTAACACTACTGATCAGTCTTTCCTCCTAGATACTCTTACAAAGGATTAACTGAATGAAGGAATCAAATGTGTATTATTACACATAATAATATTATAATTGTGTACAACACAAATATAAATATATGTATGTATATGTATCTTATATGAAAAGATTTAACACGAATATTATATACATATGAAATATATGCATATACAATATTATGCATATTTACATATTTAAAAATATGCACACACATATGTTTATGTGTATACCAAAGCAATATATGGCTTAAAAAGGAGGCAAGTTAGTCATTGAACTTATTTTAACAATATCTAGGTCACCTCAGGATATAGCAATTCCTAGTCTTGACCTTAGGCAGAAATAAAACCCTTTAAAATGAATCACACTCTTAAGAAGTACATTTGCTGTCAGGCTAATCCATAATATACACCTTTGCTTTAATAGGAAGCTTACTTTTTTAAAAGTCCTAAAACATAATTCTGTTTTTTCCTCCATAGAAACTTAGTCCCTTCTCCCTGTGACCCCTCCAAAGAAAAAAGTAGTGAAGTTAGAAATTCTGTCAGGGCAGACCTAAATGAATACATTCATATTAATTAGAAACAAAGAGAGTTAACAAGAAAACTTTTGCTTCTTCACTAATCAGAATTGCCTACTGCTTTTTCTCTAGGTAAATTTAAGTTAGATAGCAAAGGTGGGGATGAACAGTGAGAACCTTCTGATTACTCAATTTAACTCTTATCTCTACATAATTAATCAGCACTCATCCCTATCAAAGATGAATCATATAACCCAGTTCTACCCTCCTTGTTATTGTCACCCAGGCTCATTAAAAACCACTGACTATGAAGGAAAATTTATTACTTCCACATTCTAGATTACTCCATTGTAGTCTTTTTGTTGTGGATAGATGAAGCACACACATTTGCCATTACTTTCTAGGCTTGGATTTGTAAAAAGAATACCACAAATCTGTTCTTTCCTCCTTACAATTTGGGTAGTTTCTTCCCAGCAGAGACAGATGCCTGCATAATAGCTTCATACCTAACTTCTCATCAATGTAGTAAATTGATCAAATATGTTCAAGTGCACTCCTATTAAAATTCAAACTTCGTTAAAACTATAAAAAGTCATCATTACTACGAATTCCAATATTTTAAAAGGTAATAATAGATAAAATAGGGCAAGTTGCATAAAAAATCAAACTTTTAGATCCAATTAAGTGTTCATCTAACTTAAATGCTGCCCCTTCAGTGGAGCTTTCACAGCTAAAAAAATAATTCCTTCTTCAATCCAATTCCATTCAACTAACACTTAGTAAGCACCTAGTACATTCTTCCAGTGAACCTTAAAGAACTATATATTTATTTTATTATCTTTCCCACTCCAATTTGACTTTAATTCCTTTAAAAAAAACCTCTTATTCATCTTTCCATCCTATTTAGTGCCTAGCACAGCAGATAACAGGGATTCTAGAAATATTTCTTGACTGAAATCATCACTAAATTATAGCTATTTTTAATCATTATTTAATGTAACCATGGCTTTCCTTCAGGGTAGAATTGACTCCAGTTGGTAAATCACCACAACTACTTTCGTTATATCAAAAGCATTTGCAGGGGCAGCTAGATGGCGCAGTGGATAGAGCACCAGCCTTGAATTCAGGAGGGAGGATCAGAGTTCAAATTTGGTCTCAGACACTTAACACTTCCTAGCTGTGTGACCCTGGGTAAATCACTTAACCCCAGCCTCAGGGGGAAAAAAAAAAAAAAAAAAAAGCATTTGCAGAAGATGCTGACATTTTGGGAAATTCTGATTTCAAAAATCTGTCTTTCTATTTCTCATGCAAGACATATTTCATGACCACCTGACCTCAGAACACTAGGTTTGAAGTGAGGAGGCCTAGGTTCCAATCTCTTATCAGCTCTATGACTTCAATGATTTAATTCCTCTGAACCTGTTTTCTCATCTGTATAAGAGACCGGTAATACTTGCATTATCTGCTTCACAGAGTGTGAAGTAAGTGCTCTGAATAACTTAAAGTATTAGATGAACATGAATGATTATTATTCATAAAAGCCTGTTCAGAGAAACAAGAAAGGTGAACTTAAGATTACACAAGCGTCCTCAAGGATGCAGGGATTCTGTCCTAGTTCAGACCTTTTTGGATATCCAGTTTTTCTGTGTATGAAAGGGATTGGATCTTCAGATGCTTCTGAACCCCATCTCCCATGTCATCTCATTAAAATAGTTGAAGAACCCATCAAATTGATAAAAATTGATCACTTAATCAACCATCCTAACATTTGAACCCTTACCTTAATTTCAGATGGTTTCATATTGTAGATACCGTATTTCTGACCTACATATTTCTCTAATTTCTGAAAGTATCTTATTATGATTTGCTTTATATTTTATGTTCTTTCAGCTAATAATTGACCCTTTCTGGAATCAAACTTTGACTAACAGTCCTGCCTAATGGGGACATCTTGGTCTATAGACCTCAGCCAAAACCATGAAGGATTCTTGGCCACTGTTCCTGCTCAGTCCTGTCCTGCTTCCTGAGAAGTAATTCATGGATGATCAGAAAGGAAATAGAAAAAGATGTTCTATCATGATACTGCTGTTCCACATAATCCTAAAATATTTTTCCAATCAGCTGTTTACTTGACAGCTGGCTTCAGTAGGTACTCTTAGTTCCCTCTTTAAATAAATTTTCTGGAAATAAGCACACAATTAATAAACTTTAGTCATTAAACAATTTTAGAAACTTGCAAATTTTATACCTTTAACAGCTCAGCTTATCAGAGGTCTAAAAGTCACTAAGATTCTTGGCCGTGCCAAGATATTTTTAAAAGAACATGTTTACACAGTATATAACAAAGATTTAAAACAGAGAAAAAAGTAACAATCGGAGTCAATAAAGAATTAAGCTGACACTTCATCACAACTTGTTTTTGAGATCATCTGCTAAATACTTTGAGCATCAATAAGGCTTCAGTTTGTCCTTGAGAGTGCTGAATTATACAAAGCATCATATTCAACCATAATGCAGAGTTATTTACTGACCCCTTTTAAGAGATGATTCACTGTAAACCTTGTTCTTTCCTTCTTGTTGATCCATACCACCCACTTTGCCACCCCTTCTGTGAAACAAATCATTCATTGATACAAATATTTTATATTTCATGAATGTGCATTAGTTATAGTATACAGTAAGCCTATGCTGACAACTACTCAGAATCAAAAAATTTAGGTAAAAATGACCAAATCCAGAGAGTAGTCATTAATGAATTGATGTCAACTGAAAGGGATTTTTGACCTTGTTCTATTCAATATTTTTTAATTAAATTATTCATATGAAAGCATAGATGGAATTACTTTTTTAAATTTCTAGGTAACATGAAAGTAATCATACATTTAGATGAGTCAAGATGCAAAAAAAGATCTTGACAAACTCAAAAGTGGGTCAGATATAGTGAGATAAAAATAGGGATAAAAGTAAAAGTCATATACTTGGATTAAAAAAAACACACAAATAAGTGGTGGTAGTTATCACATAATATTTATAAAATGCTTATCACAGTTCCTGGTACATAGTAGGAGCTTAATAAATGCTTGTTTCCTTTACCTACTCCCCCTGAGGATTAGATAATAGTTCATTTAACTAGACTATATGCTTCTTAAGAATTATTTTTTTGGTTTGCTCTGTCATCAAGGAGTTTGTATTCTATGGGAATACAATACACATGGAAAAAACATACACAAGATAATACAAAGTAATAGAAGTTATATAAATTCAAAATAAGTTCAAAGGAAAAGAGGAGCCATAATCATGAAGAACCTCATAGAGGATCTGGTCTCTGAGCTGAGCCTTCAAAGGAACAAACTATTCTAAAAGGCAAAGGAAAGGGAGGAGGGACAGCATTCTAAGTAGAAAGGACAGCTTATTCAAAGTCACTGAGGTGGGAAATGGAATGTCACCTGAAAGGAATGAAGCTGGTTTGGCTGGAACTTAAAGTATGTGAAACTATTCTATCAAAATTGAATTGTTGAAATGAATTCTTCAGATGGGGGGGGGGGGGGGGGAGGATGATGGCAGAAGGACAGTAGAGATACACACTTTGTTCCTGAATAAAGAAAGGCAAAGTATTATGAAGTACTTTCAAGAGCACTAAAACCTGACAGGGTAGGGTAGAGTGAAATTAGGGGAGATCGTGAGGAGACAATACCTCAAGTAAGCCTTGAAAGAAAAGTTTTTAAAAGTGAAGATAATGAAAGAAGATATGAGAGCACAAGATGATGTTATAAATGGAGATCAGTTAGATCATACTAATTATTGAAATAGAGTAGATGGTGGATAGAGCACCAGCCCTGAAGTCAGGAGGATCAAATCTGACCTCTGACACTTAACACTTCCTACCGGTGTGACCCTGGGCAAGTCACTTAACCCCAATTGTCTCAGAAAAAGAAAAAGAAATAGAATAGATGGAAGAGAAAATTTGCAATAATGTAGGAAAGGTAACAAGAAGTTACAGTACAGAAAACCTGAAGTTTCTATGTTTTATTTATTTTTGTACTTATATCCATACTATCAAACACAGTACCTTGCACTTAGTCCTAAATTCTATCCTGATTCTAGGGCCAGCTCATTGCATTTCCTTTCTAATACAATTTTAATGGTACATGAATTTGATATTAGCTGTATGCCATAGTCCAGGAATATTTTTTCACCCAGTTTATTTTTGCATTGTGAATTGTTAAACTTATCTCTTTCATAATGATGTATATTACACTGCAGATGTATTCATCTGCAGGGTCTAAATGCAATTAGTAATATTTAATTTGTGGAAAACTTCACCATCAGTATCACTATCTTCTTACACAAGACATTTTCATATACTGATCAACACTTTAGATAGGCATGCTGACCAACTTCAGCATCTTCCTCTTGTCTCTGTAATAAAATATAAGCATTTCTGCTTAGGTTTTGGAGTCCTCACAGTCTAATCCAACCTAGCTCACTGCATATTATTCCCCATTCCCATACACCATAATATAGCCAAACTCACCTTCCCTTTGTTCTTTCCTCACAATATTCTAAACCTGTTGCATTGGCTGTCCCTCATGCCCTGAATGTATTACTTCTTACCACTGCTTTAAAGGGTCCCTTTCTTCTTTTAATATGCAATTTAGACACCACTTTCTGCATGAAGGTTTTTTCATCCCCTCAATTATTAATGCCCCCTCTCATGTATTAGATTACTTTCTCTGTGTTAATACTTATCATATGTATTAACTTTTTATTTATTCTGCATAAACATTTCATATGATGTTGAAGGCCCAGTGTCTAGCGTAGCCCCTGCTAAATAATAGGCACTTAATACTTGCTTAACTGAATAGTCAGTTTGTTATTGCACAAAAATTATCTCTTTATTTGCCTTTATTATAGTTTGGCACAATGTTAATGAACACATAGGCAAAACATTGTAAAGGAGAGCTTTTAAGGTTGCATTTTGTTCTGAGTCAAAGACTTTAAAAAATGAATGATAAAAGGTCTTGGATGCTTTACTACTCTTTTTCAGTAATGTAACTGTAAATATATAGTTTTCCATAGATAATCACCTGTAGAAACTTGTTTCTTTTTCATTTTTCCAGCAAAAATGCCCTTTCTGCACATATAAACTACATAAAGTAGGGAGACACAGAGATTTCTATATGCTATTAACTTTTTGGTCATGATTTTTGTGTACAAAAATTATCAATGATTATTTTTTTTCTTTCCCATGTCTTAGTCTTAGATGATATAAATGTCTTTATAATTGTTTTGCATTTATTATATTTTTATGTATGAATTCAGTTGACTCCATCCCTGGTCTTGTGGAGGGGTGTGGTGTATGGGCATGTGTATAACCATCCAAAGATAAATATTCTGGTACACAAGTCTTTTGTGTGTATATATAAATATACATATATATGTATGTATGGCCATCCAAAAACATATATTCTGGTATACTTTATAGTAAGATTACTAATATGGATATAGATCAGATTCTTTAAAGTCACCCAATTTATATTAATAATACCAACAATTACATTAGTGTTTGTAAACTAAGAATTATGTGATAGCTACTTTTGCCCTATTTTCTAACTTCAGTAGTCATTTGGGAATTGGAGAGAGTGAGGGCTATTTTGGTATTTTTATCTATGTCATAGGTTACGATCTCCAAACAACTTCATCTCTGCTAGCTTGAGTTCAGGGTTTCTTAAAATTTTTGTTTTGTTTTGTTTTTGCAATAATCATGTTAATTTTGTTTTTAACAATATACAGTAGCAAGCCTGTTATCTCAAGGATGAGGGAAAAAGACACAGCTTGTTCCTGATTGAATGAGAAAGAACAGCGGTAACCATATAAAGATAAAGAACAGAACATGACTATTATAATATGGTTGGAGAGACTAAATATAGTACTTCCATGGATATGCAATCAAATTTGGGGACTGGAATGGGGGATGTGCATAAGCATCCTGCATCATGTGTGAGATCCTGCATCAATTTTAGAAGGTGAAGCAAGACTGTGAGTGCATGACATTCCCTATTCCCTAGACTAATCCTAGTCATGTGGGACAGAAAGACTTGGGTGCATCTCTGAAAGTTTCAATCTCTACATTTCTCTGCAGTCTCTACTTTCCAGGGAGGCAGTAGAAAAAAGACCTAAACTAAACTAAAAACAATGAGTTTGAGGACTAACATCTGACTAGTAATTAATATTCTGGTAAGGAAATTCTCTATATTTAGCTAGGGTTGGTTTTGGCAATTAACATATTAATGAAAAACATTTATTAATTAATTATTTTATTCAAATCCATATGTTAAGAGGTTCTGCAAGAGCAAAGTAAAAGGAAAAATTGAGACAATCCCTCTTCTCAAGAAGTACACATTCCAATTGGAAGAGACTATACACAGGTTTAGCTATAGGGCAGGGAGAAAGAGTTGGTGGTCCTTAGACTTTAGTGGCAGCATAGGTGGAGGAGCCAAAGGTTCTCATGATGCACCAACAGGGCATATGGCAATGCTAGGGAGTCTGAAAACTGCATATGCAGTATCGATGAGAAGCCAGGCACAGTGGCCTTCCATTTTATCAGAGTGATTGGTTGGTAACACCCTGATCATTGAATCTGTGACTGATCAAACCTGTCCAACAGGTGGGGCGCTGGAAGAGGGAAAGGAGCCCAAGGATCAAAATGGAGCAGGTGTTTTGTTGGAGTGTGGGAGTGGAAAAGGGAAAAGGAAAGGAGACATTGGTAGGAAGGTTTGCAGGGAAGGAGAAATCCTACTGAGATTTGCTCAGGGGTCATACTGGGGGCAGGAAAAGGGAAGCAGACAGTCTGTCTCCAGGGCCTTACTCAAAGCCTTTCTAGTTTGGTAAAACTTGCCAGAGCTTATGTTCTCTTTAAAAGGGAACATAACCTTCAAGCCACAACAAGATATCAGATTTGGAATTTTGTGGTATTCTAACATTGAGAATATCTTTGTTTAAAACATGAGAAGAGACAGAATTTTGTAGGCTAATTTTTTTTATAGCAAATCATGTACCATCTCCATCCCACACACTTTTCATTATATTCTGTCAAGCATTTTATTTTCACCTCCTTTTAGGGGTAGATCATTAGATGAATTTAGAAATCCATAGGTAAAAGGTCATTTTATTACTAGCATTCAAAAAAAAAATCAATGTTGGCTAAAGATCGACCAAGAACTGGTCCAGACCAATAGAACCTATTCTACATTGATATTAGAATAATCATTTACTCAGACAAGGGTTAGGGTACAAAGTTTAGAAAACTATTTAGAACCATGGTAAATTTGGGAAGACTATTTAGGAGTTTCTAACTCTGAAACTGGCATCTGAGTATACAACCATGCTCTTTCTTTCACAAAATCCCCTGACGTGCCTCTATGAAATACTAGTTGGGCCAAGGACTTGACACGATACATAAACTTTTTTTTTTCTTGAGAAACATTAAAGTATGCTTTCATTTCCTTGGCTCATTCCTTTAAATAATGAAGGAGGTAACATTTACTCTGGATATCATACATGGCTTTCTCTTGTCTTAGAAAAAGACAGATAGTTCTCAACTTACCGTGGTATAAATCTGGTATGTGCTCCAAAGTTGACTTTAAAGGGGCTGTTTGGAACTTGGAATGTTGGTACATAATGGCGAGGTTAACAGACCAACCCATAAAGCCTATTTAACCCAAAGTTTACCAGAAATATATTATTAATAATGTTATTAAAAAAAACCAACCGTATATATAAATGTTTTTGTGGAAAATGTATTTAGAATTACATGTAGAGACACAAGAAATACATTTCCTCCTCCTATGGCCCTGGAAAAAAGGAATCTTTAAGCATTCTTCTTCCTCCCAACAGTTACAGTTAGGACTATAAATTCTTTTCCTTACCAAAGTTGTTGTTGGAGGTTCCTGTAGCCTAGAGCTGAGGCACAACATGATAAATATTTATTAAGCACTTATTATATACAAAGTACATAGGATTTTGTTGAGGTTCTGCAGGAATAATGTAAAAGTTGATCTTTCTTTGATTCATCTCTCTTTGGCAGTAGAAGGAATTGAAAAACAACTTGGATTGGCTAAGAGTTAGGAGGTAGGGTGGGAATGTGTGTTATTGTTTGTCCTTGCTCTTGAAGAAGACCATGACATCAGGGAATGGGAAGGGAATGGGAATTTCCAAAGAGTAATGTGTTCTATAGTGACTAAAGGGAAGTGGCACAAAAATCATGAAATCCCCATTAATAGGAGGGAGGAGAGAGGAATTACATAGCCCAGATAGAGTAGGTGGTTTATATTTATTAGCTATAAGTATTTATATTTATTAGTGATTGTGAATAAGTTGTTCTCCTTCTCTGAGCCTTCTCTGACCCCCATTTATAAAATGAGGATAATTTTGATCCCTAATATGTAGTGTCATTGAAGAAAATGCCTATCAATCATAAAACCATACAATTGTGAGTTCTAGAAAGTATATGCAAATATAAAGCATACATAAGTCAGGGATTGTTTCTCCCCTATTATTCTCCAAAATAATAGCAGTATTATTTTGTCTCTATATTTTAATTATTGTTATATATGAAGGAAATTCTAGCTCTCCCAACAAAGAATAAGTAGTTCTTATTACCTGAAGAACTACAGGTTTGAGACAGAGATGGCCCAATGTACAACCAAATAATTCTAAAGAAAGAATATGTGGTTATCAATTCTTTATCTCCATAGTGATATTTCCACTTGCATGCACACTAAAACAAAACAATATCCAACTGAATTATTCTTGTGGATATTATCCAAAAAGCCAACAGTTTTTGCCATAAGCAATTAGTACAGCAAAATACTTTAAACTTATTTATTTTATTTTATTATGCTGAGGCAATTGGGGTTAAGTAACTTTGTCCAGGGTCACACAGCTACAAAGTGTAAAGTGTCTGCTATCAAATTTGAATTCAGGTCCTCTTAACTTCAGGGCTGGTGCTCTATTCACTGAGCCATTTAGCTGCCCCACTTTTATTTTCTTTTAAAATAAAATTGTAACAAAATGGCTGTATTCCATTGTGTTATGCAGAAGATTGCTAGATTAGAAGTGAGAGACCTAGTTTCCAATTCCAGCTCTGCCTCTTAAGACTTGTGGGACCATGCTGAAATCATTTACCTTCTCTCGGCTTTATTTTCTTCAACTATAACATGAGGAGCATGGACTAGAAGCTAAGGGTGCTTCTGGCTCTTAATATCTACTATCTCATGTCTCTTAAAATTATTATTGTCCTAAAAATAATTAATCATTCTGTCTTTATAGATTTGCTGAGATTAAATCCAATTTCAATATTTAATTAATATTCTCTCACTAGGTTCACATGATGATAAGCTTTTTAGGATATATAATACTGAGGTACTTGCTGTTAATTGGTTCCAGAAGGCATGACAAATGGCAAAAATAATGAGAACTAAAGGTATTTTTCCCAAAATGAGTATATCTCCAAATCATAACCTAACCATTCCTCACCATTCCATTTCCCAAAGAGGTAAATAGGGCTTGCAGCAGCAGAGAAACAGGCCAGCCCAGTTCAGCCCAGCCAGGTTCTTTTCTTCTTCACTCAATTTACTTTTTAAGAGGAATCATAACTTTTATACTCTCCCTCCACCCTATGCATACCTACCTTCCTTGAGGGGATGGGAGAGGGCAGGGACTGGATGTGGAGGCAGAAGCTATGATCTTGGATCCTCCATTGCCCATGGTTCAGGGCTGCCAGGAATGTTGGGCTCTCCACCATGTTGTCCAGCTGCCCGTCCTTCTGAGCACGACAGTCGCTCCATGCCCCTTCCTACTAATTTGAGATCCAGGAAACTATATGCTGCAGCTACAACCTATTCACCACAGTAACAACATCAGTATCATGAGTTTCAACCAGACAGTCTTGCACACTACTGTCTTCCCCAGAATGGAGCTGCCCACAGTCAAGGCAATAGCAGCAATACTGGGGGATGGACAATACAACTAGCCAACTTCATATCCATATTTCTCAACCAAGACAACAACCAAGTGGGAGCAGTGTTAAATGATGAAACAAGTTTTTTTTCTCGAAATGTGTCGAATACTGAAGCAAAGGACTGTTGAAGTACCACTGATCATTATTATAATAATTATTACAATATTATTATAATAATCATTATATGTTATGATCATTAGGGCAGAAAATTATTTTTCTTTTTTAAAAATGGTATATAATTGTTTATAAACAAGGAATATTTAATCACAAATTGAATAGATATACTTTCTATACAAAGTTTGCTTTCAAAAGTGGTAATAATACTTAATAAATTCAAGTCAATTTTCAATATATATTCAGTGTTAGATACTGGAGACAAAAAGATGAAAAACATTCTCTGTCCTCAAAAAGGTTAAAGTCAAGTAAAGGGTAAAGATATAACATTATTAAGTATAACATAAAGTATAACAGCATAAGAGCAAAGTAGGGATCTTGACAAAGTATTTCATTTTTTTAAGTTCAATTTTGGGGGAGTTACATTTTAAGTTCCAAACTGCCTCCTTCCCCTATGATATAGTCATCATAGTAACATACATGTATGTAAGTAAAACCATACTATGCATATTTCTATTAGCTCTTTTTTTGGAAATGGACTGCAACTTCCTTCATAGGTCCTTTGTAGTTGTTTCAAATACTTACAATACTCAGGATATCTTCCACTCACAGTTATTCTTCCAACATTATTGCTGTTATTATTTACAACATTTTCTTGGTTCTGCTTATTTCACTCTTCATTATGTCATGAAGGTCTATGTTTTTCTAAAATCAACCTGTTCATCATTTGTTATACTACATTCCATCACAATCATATATCACAATTTGTTCAGCTATGTCCCAAATGATGTGTATACCTTCAATTTCCAGTTCTTTACCACCACAGAGAGTGCTGCTATACGTATTTTAGAACATATAGGTTATTTTCTTTTTTGCTCTAATCACCTTGGGAAACAGATCTAATAATGGTATTACTGAGGCAATTGCTATAAGTTCTATAACTCTTTGGGCCTAATTCCAGTCAGTTCACAATTCCACCAACAATGTATTGTGTCCCAATTTTTTCACATCTCCTCCAACATTTGTCATTTCCCCCTTCTATCATTTCAGCCAATCAGATGTGAGTTATCTTAAAAGTTGTTTTAATTTGCTTTTCTCCAATCAAAATAATTCAGAGAATTTTTTCATGTAAATTATAGCTTTGGTTTCTTCCATTCAAAAACTCTTCGTTCTTCCCCTTTGATCATTTATCAATTGGAGAATGAGTCATATTTTCATAAGTTTGAAAAAGTTCTTTATATATTTGAAATGAGACTCTTATTGGAGAAATTGTTTATAAAATCCCTCCCACCATTTTCTGCTTTCTTTCTAATTCTGACATTAGTTTTATTTGTACAAAGTCTTTTAAATTTAATACAATCAAAATTATTTATATCTCACAATGCTATCTCTTATTCATAAATTCTTTTCCTATCCATAAGTCTGATAGGAATGTGTTCTATATTCTTCTAATTTACTTATATCTCCCTTTATATCTATGTCATATATCCATTTTGACCTTATTTTGGTAAAGATAAAGTACCTTGGAAAATTTAAAGAAGAGTCATGACTATCAGATGAGAGAATCAGGGAGGGCATCATAGAGCAGGTATCACTCAGCTTTGCCTTGAAGAGAAAGACTTAAATAGATAGTAGTGAAAAAAGAAGGAATGCATGGAAGATGCCTTTCTTTGAAGTCATGAGGATAGGGCAACACTGGAAAACATCCAATCATATGCTTTGACTGGAAGATAGGATGTAGGAAGGAGAATAGTGTGAAATAAAGCTGGTATGATAGATTGGACATAGTGTTGAAAGCCTTAAATACTAGGCTAATGGGTTGCATGTCATTGTAAAACTAAGTCACCAAGAGGTTGTGGTCAAGAGGATGATATCAGGTAATGCATTAAAAAATATTGCTTAGGCAGTTGAGTAACATGAACTGGAGAGGAGAAACTGGAGGGAAGAAGAAGCCTTCCAGATAATTAAGAGGCTATTGTCATAGTTCAAGCAAGAGGTGATGAAAGTTAATCAGAGTGAGGATAGTATAGGTGGAAAATGATGTATATGTTGTAGAGATAGGAAAAAAAGGACTATGAAATTAAGTGTAGGAGGTAATGAACAAGAAAGATAGTTTCTACAAATAATACTTTCATAATAAAATAGATTTTGTTTCTTTATCAAAGCAAATCTTTTGTTTTAATACAATGAACGTCAGAGTGCCCATTGTCATAAAGCACTCTACTAGAAGCAGATAGGTAAGGTAGAGAACTGGAGTCAGAAAGTCCTGAATTCAAATAAAGCTTCAGATTCTTGCTGTGTGATCCTGAGTAAGTCACTTAACTATCTGCCTCAGTTTCCTCAAATGTAAAATTTTTTTAAAAATTGCATCTATCTCAGAGTTGTGAGACATCTGTAATGAGAAATCTGGAAATGCTTAGTATAGTACCTGAAATATAATAGACACTTAAATCTATATTTTAAATTATTTATATATTAAAAGTGTATCTTTGTCAAACATTTAAAGGACAATCCTGGTTCTGTGACTTATTACTTATATTACTTTGGGCAAGTAACAAACTTCCTATGTCTCAATTTTTATTCTGTAAAATGTAGCAGTTGGATTAGATAATTTTTCATTTCTAAACTGTGATCCCATGATCATATTTCACTTGAATTATTTTTAACTTTTTAACCCCTAATTATTTGCCACTTTTCTATTCTTCTTCTCCTCCTCCTCCTCCTCCTCTTCCTCCTCCTCCTCCTCCTCCTCCTCCTTCTTCTTCTTCTTTTTGCTGAGGCAATTGGGGTTAAGTGACTTGCCTAGGGTCACACAGCTAGGAAGTGTTAAGTGTCTGAGGACAGTTGAACTCAGGTCATCCTCCTGACTTCAAGGCTGGTTCACTATCCAGTGTACCACCTAGTTGCCCGGTTTTCTATTATTCTTAAAAGCACCAAGGAAATTACAATGAATTTCCAATTAACACAAAGCACAACAAAAGACAATATCGTATTCAAAATTAAGATTGCCTAAGAATATGATGCAAATATTTTATTCATGAATTGACTTTAATTCTGTTCCCTGGAAGCCTGAAAACTTAGGTACAATGAATAAAGAAAAATAATTCCAAAAATGTGGTGCCTTAATGAAAACAATCCACATTTATACAAGGTTATACCAGCCTCTTATAATAAGATACTGTGAGACAAGTAGTACAAGTGACAAGATGGAAAGAAGTTAAATAAGTTGTCCAATGTCACAAAAAGTGATAGAGCCAGAACTTAACAGTTGAATCCTTTATGTCTTGAGTAGGGGAAAGGCTAATTAACAAAATGTTTTATCTTCATCACTTAAGGAGAAATTTAAGTCTTAATTATGCCCTCTTCCAAATGACTACATAGCATCAAAAAAGAGTACACTAAATGAAGATTTTTTTCAATTGCATGTACTATATAAAAATGGTATAGCATATTATTGTTCAAGTTGGAACTATAGACATCTGTAATACATAGCAAGTTGCTCATTTGTGAATTGTGCTTCTGTTTACATTTCTATTCCCAAAGTTAGGTATTGTTTATGCATTTTGGAGTCTGTAAGAAATAAGAACTTCTGCTTTGACTTTAGCTTCCAGAATAAATACAAAGATAATCCAACTTGCCATAATCCATTACTAGGGATGCCTGGTGGCACTCATGGTCTTCTGCCTTGGACATCCACTCTGAAAGAATAAACAATCTTCTCATGGGCCAACAGTGCTATCTGGTGGCTAGAGTGGAGAATTATATGATCCATTATCACTTTCCCACTGCCTCCTTTATTTCCTCTCAAGAGGACAATGCCTATTTCTTTTTTCCTTTGTTATTAATAGATCACAAATCTGTTAAATCTATCTTATGTAACCTTTCTCACACAGAAACAATTTAACAAATATTCACCATACAGCTATAGAATAAATAATATGTAGGACATGGGAAAGAAGTACAATATTAGCAAAACTCTCCCCTCATAGTGCTGACCTGAAAAGAATGAGCAGTAGAATGGGAATCATGAGACCTGGGTTCCAACCTTCCCACTAACTGCTATACTTTGGGCAAGTCATTTTATGACCAAGTTTCTTACTTTATAAAGGACTTTTGAGTAGGTATCTTTAAGGTTCCTTCCAATTTAAAATTCACTTATAACTTCTTTGTCTTCTCTTTCTTCATATTTAACCCCCCCAAATCTTTTTTAATTTTTCCCTCTTCCTTCATTCCAACTGTGACCTTATTACACAACTAACTATAAGATTGAATAGATTAGAGTTATACTTGCATCAAGAAAAATAAAAGCAGTAAAGTATTGTTGGGACATTAACTATAATAAAGAATTCCTAAAATTCTTAAAAGAGCTCAAAAATCTCCTTCATAATTCCAACAAAAGTTTCCATCTGCCTTCTCATCCTCTTTTAATTAAACCTCTTTTCTCCCCGTTGGGAGAAAATATTACCAATTATTTAGTTCAATCCCTTTATTTTAGAAATGAGTCTTTAAAAGGGAAGCGATGTGCCCAGTTTCATAGTTACTATAATAGTGAATCCAGATTTCCTGACTCCCAGAAGATCTTTTTTTTTTTTTTTTAGTATTTTTTTTTTATTTTTATATAATATTATCCCTTGTATTCATTTTTCCAAATTGTCCCCCCCTCCCTCTATTCCCTCCCCCCGATGACAGGCAATCCCATACATTTTACATGTGTTACAATATAGTCTAGATACAATACATGTGTGTGAATATCATTTTCTTGTTGCACAATAAACATTAGATTCCGAAGGTACATGCAACCTGGGCAGACAGATATTAGTGCTAACAATTTACATTCACTTCCCAGTGTTTCTTCTCTGGGTGTAGCTACCTCTGTCCATCATTGATCAACTGGAAGTGAGTTGGTTTTTCTTTATGTTGAAGATTTCCACTTCCATCAGAATACATCCTCATACAGTATTGTTGTTGAAGTGTACAGTGATCTTCTGGTTCTGCTCATTTCACTCAGCATCAGTTGATTTAAGTCTCTCCAGGCTTCTCTGTATTCCTCCTGCTGGTCATTTCTTACAGAGCAATAATATTCCATAACCTTCATATACCATAATTTACCCAACCATTCTCCAACTAATGGACATCCATTCATCTTCCAGTTTCTAGCTACAACAAAAAGAGCTGCCACAAACATTTTGGCACTTACAGGTCCCTTTCCACTCTTTAGTATTTCTTTGGGATATAATCCCAGTAGTAGCGCTGCTGGGTCAAAGGGGATGCACAGTTTGATAACTTTTTGGGCATGATTCCAGATTGCTCTCCAGAATGGCTGGATTCTTTCACAACTCCACCAGCAATGTATTAGTGTCCCAGTTTCCCCACATCCCCTCCAACATTCATCATTATTTGTTCCTGTCATCTTAGCCAATCTGACAGGTGTGTAGTGGTATCTCAGAGTTGTCTTAATTTGCATTTCTCTGATCAATAGTGATTTGGAACACTCTTTCATGTGAGTGGATATAGTTTCAATTTCTTCCTCTGAGAATTGTCTGTTCATATCCTTTGACCATTTATCAATTGGAGAATGGTTCGGTTTCTTATAAATAGGGTCAGTTCTCTATATATTTTGGAAATGAGACCTTTGTCAGAACCTTTGTTTTTAAAAATATTTTCCCAATTTGTTACTTCCCTTCTAATCTTGTTTGCATTAGTATTGTTTGTACAGAAACTTTTTAGTTTGATGTAATCAAAATCTTCTATTTTGTGATCAATAATGATCTCTAGTTCTCCTCTTGTCATAAATTCCTTCCTCCTCCACAAGTCTGAGAGGTAGATTATCCTCTGTTCCTCTAATCTATTTATTATCTGAAGATAATCTTTTTACTATTCTTCTTCCTAGAATAAAAGACCCAGGGTTTCTACCACAGAAAGTTAGCCTTAAGTTACAAAATAAGTTTTTCCTTTAAAAAAAAAAAAAACAAACAACTAATGTAGACAATTGCTTAATTGATTATACTTATTGCAAAGTTGTAGGTTTGGGAGATTTGGTTGTTTTTGCTTTGGAGGGGAGGAGAGATAGGGAAGAGAGGAGGCAGGATTATGGTTGCCAAAGGAAGAGAAAATAAAGACAAGTATGTCACTGAAATGTTTTTTTGAAATGCATAGATGAGAACTTAAAGGAATCACAGATAATCAGGACAGCTTTGAAAGCAAAACACTAATTTTATATATATAATTTTATATATTATATATATGTATATATATATATATATAATTTTATATTTGCAAAGCAAACTGAATATTTGCAATGTTGGGCATATCTTTCTGTTCTATGGTACATAAGGAAAAATACTTATCTTAGCTGATGTTTATTAGTTTCAAATTTATAAAAAGGCAGATGGAAACTTTTGTTGGAATTTTGAAGATTTCAATAAGTATTGTGAATATAACAATTTTATTTCAAGCATACAAAAACTTAAATAGGACTCACCTCCAGAAATAGGGCTGGTCTTCTTTTCCTACAGCAGAGTTCAATTCTCCACCCACTCCTCCCTCCTTATCTCTGTATAAATAATCTCATCCTTTAGAAAGAACGTTGGTGGAGTCACTATCTTTATTTGTTGGCCCCATCTGTCTCCAGGACCCTGGGCCTCCTGGTGCTGGATTCCTTGTTCCCTCTGTGTCTCAGCTCCTGCCTTGCCTCCCTACTCCCACTACATCTCTTTTTGCTAATTTTGGAAACTTTTCATGTCCTATAGCATGCTGACTTCTTGCTTGCAGCCTTCTCTTCTCCTCTCCTCCTTGGACCTTGGAATTTGGAGGTGAGGAAGACCTCCACTCAAATTTTGTCTGAAGAACTTTCTAGCTATGTGATTTTAGTCAGTCAAACAAAATAACATTAAGCATTTACCAAGCACTAGGCACTTTGCTAAGGATTAGGGATATAAATATTGATAAAAGACAGTCCCTGCCCTCAAGAAATTTATACTCTAATGGAGACAGACAACATGCATATTTACTTTCGTAAAAAACTTTTTGTATCCCCAGCCATTATACAGCTTGCTTTGTGTGTATGTATAAATATGTATATGTATACCTAAATATCTAATTTAGTTTGTCTACATATAGAATACATAGACAAAGCAAGCTATATACAGAATAAATAGGGAATAATTAAAAGAGGGAAAACACTGGAATTGAGGGATTAAGGAAGGTTTCCTGCAGAAGATAGGATTTTAGTTGGGATAAACTTCTCTGGGCCTGAGGGTCCTCATGAAAAGGTTAAACTCAATGACCGCCTGCTCTAAATCTATGATTCCATGATCCTAAAATTCTATCTTTCTATGGTCTCTGGCTAGGGTTTCTCCATTATCCTTGGTTAACATATTGGCAATAATATATCAATCTAAATACAATTGATGGACTTCTTCATAGGGTGAAGATCCCCCACTGTTGTCTCAAGATAATAAGGTTAGTACATATTTGGGACTAAGCCTACAATTGATATCAAGTAGACCCATTTGGATAAAAGCAAAGTGTGAGGAAGCCAGGCAGTTTCAAACATATGAAAGAGATAAATGAAGAAAAAGAGGCAACTTCTGCCCAAAATACTTCTATTAGGGAACTAATGTCATTCCATGAGCTAAAAGGTAGACTTTTAAGATCTGGAAGAAATCTAAAAAGTCAAATAGCTAAGGCAGAAGCAGAACCAGAACACAGATCCCTCAGCCAGTAGTATATACTATTCAAAGCGATACAATTTTAATTTTCCTTTCACTCTGTTCATCTTTTAAGGCCTAGTTATACTATCTCCTTAAGACTTTCTAGTTTCTTCTCAGTGAATTTTTTCTTACTTCTACTGCACTAAGCCTTATACCTCACTTTCAATATTTATCCCTATCTTATCTAACCTACCTTATATAAGCTCTCCAAATAACTTTAGTTTCATGAAATTGTTTGTCCTTTGTTATCAAAGAGAATCTTGACATCAGGGAGATACCATGATATACAAATGAATTGGATTTAAGCAAGGTAGAGCTGTGCAAGGTCATTTATTTCATTTTCTCTTCCAAAGCTATCTGGGTCCAGTCAGAATATGCCTTATTCCTCTTTGAATCCCTTTAGTATCTAGTATTTAGTATCTAGTAGATGTATATTCTGTAAATAGTTATGGAATTTCATTTTATTGAAAACACTGGTAAGCTTGTTCTATTCTATTTCTGGTTCATGTCTCTTTGATTAAATCAGTAATGAAATTGGGAGACTTTTTAAGACCAGCTGAGGATGTAGTCAGAGAAAGTCACATGGAAGAAGAGCTAATATCCAAAGTTAGTCCTCTCATTGATGTGAATCATTGCAGCTGTGGATGGATTGAGTCGAAAACAACTATTAGAAATTAAAGTGTACAGAGAAGCCATAAAGTATACGGAAAACAAGAATAGGAAATGGGGATAAAAGATCTGGCTCACAGGAGTAGGACTAGTAGTTATTGGGTACATGAATTTGGGTAATAATTTACCTTTTTGGGCTCCAATTTCTTTATTTCTAAAATGTGGATAATAATATTTATCTTACCTTACATCATTGGGTGGTTTGGGGGGAAAATATTGTAATCTACAAAGAGCAATATTAATGAGCTATTTTTCTTGCTATTAGAATAATAATATTCTATATAGCTAAGAGATCAAGACTCAATAGTGGCTGAAATTCTGATGTGAATATGAATTGGTTAGGAAGACCTAAGTTCTGCCTTTAATCAGCCTATTAATCAATTTTTTAAATATTAAAAGTCTATTCTGTACTAAGAGGACACAAAAAGGCTAAAGACATTCCCTGTCCTTAAGGAGCTAAGACTGTGAGGGAATACATCAAATAAACCAATACACCAAATGCCACCCCCCCAAAATCGGGGAAACACCAAATAAACACACTGTAAAATGGATAAACAAGAAATCACTGAGAGAGAAGGGTACTAGAATTAAGAGGGGTTAGAAATGCTAATTGTGGAAGTTAGGATTTAAGTTGAAGCAATGGAAACCAGAGAGAGAGAAACGGAGAAATGGAAGGAGGGAATTCCAGGTTTTAGGGATAGCCAACAAAAATACCTAGATCCTGGAGATAGTGTTTTGTGTCAGGAATAGTCAGTAGGCCAATGTCACTAGAGTAAAGACTATGTAAGAGAGAGGAAGATACAAGAAGACAGGATATCAAGGAGAGGGTTAGGTTATGAAGTTTCTGAGCACCAGAGATTTTGTATTATTCCTAGAGGCAATAGGGAACCACTGGAGTTTACTAAGTAAGAGGGTTATATGGTCAGATGTGTGTTTAGGAAAATAATTTTCAACTACTAAATTAAAATATACAAATGGATTTGTGAACTTATCAAAGTCTATTCTAACTCCAATAATACAAGTATAACCCTTATATGCACTTTTATTTATACCCTCCAAGTTAAAAAAAAAAAAAAAAAAAAAGCAATACAAAGCAAGGTACATGATTGTATAATCATGTGTTGGCCATTCTGATGAGAGTAAGGTTCACTTGTTTGCCTGGCTCTTTCCTTCTTCCCTTCTTCCTGTAAAAAAAAAATTTTTTTTTTGGAAGATAATTTATGCTCTTCTACTTCTCCCTTTCCTTCTCAACCACTACATTCTTCTGTCATTCCTTAATTGTATTTTTTTTTAGATATTCCTTCAACTCACACCTGTTTGCTCTGTCTATATATAATCCTTCCAACTGTTCTAATAAGGAGAAAGTTTTTCTAAGTTGCAAGTATCATCCTTCCATGTAGGAATATAAGCATATTAGTCTCAGTCTCTTATGATTTCCCTTTCTTGATTACCCCCTTATGCTTCTTCTGAGACCTGTATTTGAAAGTCAGATTCTCTATTCAGCACTGCTCTTTTCATCATGAATGCTTGAAAGTTCTCTATTTTATTGAATATCTGCCTTTTCCTTGAAGATGTATACTCAATTTTGCTGGGTAGGTGATTTTGTTTGTAATCCCAGCTCCTTTGCTCTCTAAAATATCATATTCTAAGCCCTCTCTCTAATGTAGAAGCTGCTAAATCTTCTATTATTCTAACCATGACTCCACTAAACTTGACATAATTTTCCATAAGTCCTCATGACTGACAGTATTAAAGGCCTTGGTCAGATCTACAAATGTTGTATACTGACCCCTGATTTGCTCCTGGAATTTGTCCTGGAGTAGTAGGCAGAAAACACAATTTTAACTGTTCCTTGGCCTCTCCTGATACCACATTGTCTCTCAGGTAGATAATTTTTTTCCAGATGTAGGATTAGTCTATTGAGGATTCTAGCAATAATTCTGCTAGCAATGACCAAGAGGGAGACTTCCCTATGATCATCAGAATCTATGTATTCCTTTTACTTTTAGAAGATAGACACTATAAGCATCCTTGAACTCTTAGGGTATAAACTCCTCTTGCCATGTAACCTGGAAATTTTCAGTCAGCTTTTATATAAACAATGGACTTTGTAGATCTCAGCTGGAATGGAATCAGCATTAGGTGCTTTGCCACAGAAAGTAGCCTAATGGCATGCAAAACCTCTTCTTCAGTTGGAACTTCAGGGAGTGATTAATTTCAACTTGAGGTAAATGGTCTTGTCTTCAGCTGGAAAATTGTTTCATCTGTCTTTTTGTGGGATCTGACACTCTAAGATCTGTTTAGAGTCATTATTTAAAGGTTCTTGGAGGGGGTTCAGGGGCCTGCCTTTACTCCATCAGCTCCTCATTTTTGCAATTATTTTGTTACTCAGTCATTCAGTAGTGTCCAATTCCTGGTGACCATATAGACATATTGTCCCTGGAGTTTTCTTGGCAAAAAAGACTGGAATGATTTGTCATTTCCTTCTCCAGTACATAAGAACCTGCCTAGAGTCACATAGCTAGTGTTTGAGGGTGTATTAGAACTCAGGTCTTCTTTACTCCAGGGTCAGGACTCTATTTATAAAGCCACCTAGATGCCGCCTAGGTAAACAGAAGTTTGGCTTGGCAAAGGTCACACAACTAGTAAATGTCTGAGGCTGGATTTGAACTCAGATAATCCTGACATCAGGCCCAGTTCTCTACATACTGAGCCATTTGGCTCATGCTGATATTTTATGCTTATATTAATAGTAGTTTTTGTTTTACAATAAGTAGTTATGTATTCCATTCAAATCCTTAAATTGGAAAGCTAAACAATTTTTCTCAAAAGTGAAAGGTTGCATTGTAACAATGCATTGCTCCCAAATTATTAGATTTGCTGATATTCCAATTCTGGTATTGGATTCTTCTAATTCAACCAGTTTAAAGAGGGTGGAGTTAGCCAGGATAGGCAGGAACTGTGAAAGTGAATGTTTGAAATCTATGCTATTAGGAAAAGTCCATTTAGATAATTTAACTTGGATATTTGTGAATGAACCATTAGTTTTAAATTAGCTGCTCAGCCAAACAACATAGCAGGACTAGAGATGTTTTCAAGAAGTGTTTTAATACTGATATGTCTAAAATGACCAGTGATTGATTATCACTAGTTCTTTCAATGAAATGCAACCTTCTGCCAAGAACATTGGATTCTCATACAAAACAGCCAACAGTTTTTTGGATTCTTTGGTTTTTTCCCTGTAGAGTTCCTGGCTTTCTAGTGTAGTTATGACAACCACAGGTGCTGCTGACAACTACACCAACCACTGAGATTGATAACAGTGTGAAGTCTAAATCTACTAGTTATTCAGTTACATGGAACTTGCAGTGAAGAATCTCAGGATTCCAGAAAATGGAAAAACCAAATGGGCACCTCAAATTTGGAAACTAGAAAGAAAATCACAATCTCACAGTAATGAACCCTACACTGCAGATTGTGTAGATTGTGCTAGAGTAATATATATCATATAAACTCCAAAGGTTTTTTTTAAAGTCTTATTAATATTTAATATATGTCCAACTAACTACTGTGTCTAACATATTTGGTGTAATGAGCTACATGATGCTATCTCACAAGCATATTAAGCATTTACTATGTGTAAAGCACTTTAAGTATGTGATGACTCAGCAATGTCACTGATATATTTACCATTACTTGTAAATGGTAAATAGCAATAATGAAAAAAGTTAGCTAAAGATAAAGATGTAATGTCAAAAATGTACATTCCTACTTTTAAAGCCAAATTATAAGTTATAAATTAAGTTAAATGGAGATTAATTAATTGACTAGTTAAAAGTTGTCAAATGGATTCAACAAATGAACAAAAAATTAATAGTAGTTATGTGCTAAATACAGTTCTAGGCATTGAGGAAAACTGAAAAAAAAAAAAAAAGCTGAAAAACTGAAAAGAGGCATTGAAGAAAAAAATGAAATTCCTTCTTTCCAAGGAGTTTATTTGCTAGTATATCATATTAAGGAGATATATTTTAGCATTATTTTCATATGAAACCTATTCATTACTTTTTCAGCTTTCTTTACCTGAAAACAATGTTAAAGTTTCAAGTGCTTTATAGAAGTCAATGCAACACAATTCCTTCAAATTAATTTAAAAGGGGATAGACATTTATTCTTGCATAACAAATGTCTCTTATAATTTTTGTTACTCAACAAAAAACAGAAAGGCATAAAACACAACTAAATTAAGATAATAGTGTTTGAATACAAATAAAACAGCCTGAAATGAGAAACAGAACATGAGAATATTCAATTGCATAACAGAAATTATTTAAACTAAGTTGCTGAATTAAAAAAAATAAAAAACCTATACTTCAAAATTTACACCTAGCAATTTTCTCCCTCAATTCCACTATTAAACAAATGTTCTACACTGGCAGATATGGGAATGAATGCTTATCATATTATGAATAGCTGGCAACATATCAGAGATGGGAAGTAATGATGTGATGGGGGGCTAGACCTGAGTCTCATTAAAATTTCAGAAGCAGTCATGTGCTTGACCTTCCCTACTTGATCCTTTAGTGAAAAATGGGTTGTTTTTCTGATTACCACTCCTGCTTTTTTTTTTTTTTTTTTTTTTTTCTCAAAATCTCCTTGTTTTTAGCCTGGTGGTACCAGATCTTTAGTACTGGCATACCACTTAGGTAGTCTGGGCTTATTTGAAAAAAGTAGAGGAACCATTAGCATACGGCATATGAAGACAAAGTTATAGTATTTTTTCAATATATTCATATATTTATATTTGAAGAGAAAATATGTTTTATTACATCAATGAAGTTTTCTAGTAATCAGAAATTTCCATGGTGATTATCTCTTTTCTAATCCAGTTAATTGCAGTAACCTAGACAGGGACTACATTCAATGTTAACAGTGTCAGAAAAAGGTATCCCATATAAATTCCACTATCTCTTTGTTATTCTGTAGTTGATTTTAACAGTTTTGAGAAAAACAAAAGGAAAGAATATATTCCCTATAACAATAAAGACATATATTCCTATTTTCCCACCTCTCACCAAAAAAAAAAAAAAAAAAAAAAAAAAAAAACCCAAAGCAATCAACCAACTCAAACTTTCAGGAATTGTTAATGTTCCACTATTTGACAACTCTAGGCTGTCTGTATTTTAGAATCGTTTTATATACTTTTATTATTAAAGAGAGAATGGTATGGGAGAAGAAAACTGAATTTCACCTTAGGCAATAAAGATGCACTAGAGCTGTGTGTGACTTTGGATAAATCATCTCACCATCTAAGTCTTAGTTTTTTCATGTACTATGTGTAATGTATAACAGCCATTTGTTAACTATGGACTACCAAAAGCTATTTATTAATTCATTAATAAGAACCACTATTAGTATATTGTATGATTGTCCTTCAGTAACAGATAGGCTCAAAGAATTCTTCTAAAAGAGCTTTCTCTTCATTTTGATGGCAATCATACTAACATAGTGTAAACACACAAAAAATCTAAATTCAATTATATAAAATTTTGATCAATATTATAGATAAGCTGTGATATTAAAGAACTAGAATTGTTGATGGCATGTCTACTATAAAAATTCAAATGAAAAAGAATCAGTTTACTCTATTAATATAGAAGACCTCAATTACTAATTTAAAATACACAAAATTTATTACTTAAAATAAATGACATTTATGTAGAGAGGACTTTTAAGATTTCTGAATATATATATATATGTATAGCTATATAGATATATAGTTCTTTTGATTGCTATGATTCCAGAACCCTTTAGTCTTTTATTTTGGCTGCTGCTAAGTCCTATACTGCTCTAATTGTAAGTCCAGTATATCTGAATTGGTTTTTTCTTGTTTTTTGCAAAATTTTCTCTTAGATCTGGAAGTTTCAAATTTTGACAATAATATTCCTGTGTATTTTCCACAAAGGATATCCTTTAGGTATTGATCAGTGGATTTTTTCTATTTTTACTTTCCCCTCATGTTCTATCCCTCCAGGACAGTTTTCTTGGATTATTGTTTCAAGATTATCTTTTCAGTCACAACTTTCTGGCAGTCCAATTATTCCATTTTTTCCTTCTTGATCTGTTCTTCAGATCTGTTGTTTTTCTTATGTTTTACAAATTCTATTCTATTTTCTGTGGTTATTTAATTTCTGAGGTACAGTTTCCTCATTTGTATTAACAGGGATAATAATATTTGTAGTATTTATCTCATAATGACTTTGTAAAGTATAAATAAAAAATGCTTATCAAACTTTAAAGTCCTATATAAATTTCAATTATCATTGACTCTTCACTCATCCTTTATCCCCCATATCAAATTTTGTACAAGTTTTGTAAATTCTAACTCTCAAATCTCCTCTGTCCTCTTCTCTCTACTCCACCTTAGTTCAGGCCCACTCTCATCACTTGAACTGTTGTAATCATTTCCTAACTGGTCTCCTCCTTAATCTAAATTTTATATGGTAGCCAAATCCATGTATCTCAAACATAGGTCTGCCTATGTCATCCTCCAACTCTTGTCTTCAATAAAGCTTCTATGGCGTTTCATTGCTTTTAATTAGAATAAAATACAAATCCACAATTTGGCATTCAAAGCTTTCTATGACTCCTACCCATCTTTCCAGTTGTTTCATATTACTCTCTTTTTTGTACTTGTCATTTAAATCAAAGCTCTTCCTTTCATAATTTCATCTCTCAAGAATTCCTAGCATCTATCATTGTATAAATCAAGAATAATCTCCAAGATAAGCCTTTTCTGATTATTTATTAGTACTCGAGAAATTGTCATATAACTTTGCATTTACTTGTCTCTCTCTCTCTCTCTCTCTCTCTCTCTCTCTCTCTCTCTCTCTCTCTCTCTCTCTCTCTCTCTCTCTCTCTCTCTCTCTCTCTCTCTCTCTCTCTTTTTCCTGAAGCAATTGAAATTAAGTGACTTGCCCAGAGTCACACAGCTAGGAATTGTTAAGTTTCTGAGGTCAAATTTGAACTCAGATCCTCCTGACTTCAGGGCTAATGCTTTATCCACTGTCACCTAACTGCCCCTATATTTTTATTTTTCTAACAGAATGTAAATGACTTGAAGGCAGGTATTGTTTTTACCTTTGAATCTCTAGAGCCCAACAACCTTCCATACTATATGTGCTTAATAAATGTTTGTTGAATAAAATTATATGTTAATTATGAACAAGAAAGTATGCTGTATAAACTCTGCTCTCAAAAAGTTTACAAGCATTGCAGTGGAAATGCTACAAGCACAAGTCATTGTGACACAAAAAAGAATGGGAGGAGTACAAAAATGAATCAGGCAAAATACTATGAGAAAAGTTAAGAAATTTTAGCTTTTAACAAGACATTTGAATTATAAGTTATATTGGGGAGTAGTGTTGTTATGAGGTCATTGTGAAGACAATTCTCTAAAAATAAAATAACTAAAAAAATCCATCTTCTTGATAATCATTTTTAAAAACAGTACCTGAATCAATCATAGAGAAAAATATATGTAAAATGTAGTAAAGCCTTGGTGAGGAGAGAATGAAGCTTTCTGAGACTACATGGTTTTAAGGCTGAATTTTTAGTGAACAAATGAATTACAAATCATTTATTAAATGCTTGCTATTTCCAAAGCATTGGTGAAATAGTGAGGATATGAATACAAAGGCAATATGGTTCCTGTACTTAGGGAGTTCATATTCAAATAGGATAAACAATAAACAAAAACGAGTTCTTCTGCAAATTAGATAGAAAGGTCCAGTGGTCCTTATTCTATAGAAAGAAAGCAGACAGCAATGTATTTTTTAAAATATCATTTTCATTGATAAAATCATCCTGGTTTCTGATCTTGAAACAATTGATAAAGCTCTGGACTTTGGTAGTGAGAACTTTTTTCACTCTGGGTCTTCTAAAGCTATATATAGCTCTTGAGATAGCTGAAGCAATAGCATGTACAAAGGAAGCTGCCAGGTTTCAACTCCATAAAGTTTGCTTCTCTGATAATTTCAAGAGATGAGCTCTTGATGGAGGAGAATAGGGAAAGGAGAGTTGCTACTCTTAGATGTCATGGGGTTTACTTGCTTGTTAATGGTGGTGTTACTGCTTCTGACAGGAATATTGGGGCTCCTTCTTGTGAAATGTTTTGTTCTATGGTGGCTGCAGGAATAAGACTGGAAATATAGGAAACATTGTTATACCTGAAACTTTTGGGTTATAGATGTTGGACTATCTCTACTAGGGTCTGAGTAGAGGTGATAGTCAAGGTAGTAAAAATGGTTTGATTCAGTTATCACATGGTGCCTAACCCCTCAGGAGTCCTTGTTGAAGAAAAAAAGAGGATGGCTAACTCTTGACAAAAGCACTTTTTAACCATCAAATTTAGAATCAATTCTCAAATGTTATAAGTGAGGAAAGTGAAATCCAGAGAGGTTAAGTGATATGCTCAGAGTAATAGTCCTGGGATCAAATCCAGGGATTATATCTACAAATCCAATGACCTTTTTATTGGGTCATACTGCCAACTCCATCTTAACCAAGAGGTACTTGAGACACAAGGGGCAACCAATCACTATATATATATATATATGTCAAGCTATTCATTTGAATAAAAAGATCTAATATGCATTTTGATAGAAAAAATTATTTACAGATTTGGCACCAATTTAAAAAAATTAAAATTCCATAAGAATTCAGAATCACATAAATGTCGGATACAATTATAAACTTCAAAATTTTAGGGGGAAAGTATGATTCAAAGGAAAAGTATAAACTTTACATGAATAAACTTAACAGGTTAAATCATTGCCATCTCAGAATTCTGAAAAGTTGTTGTGAGTGAAGTTGACAGGGTAGCTTAGAGAATGGAGTGTCAGGAAGACCTGATATTAATATTGATTGTATGATATGGGAAAATACTGGACCTCCCCTTGCTGCATTATGTGCCCTCAGAGAAGGTGTATACTCTATGAGTATAGCAGAATTTAATTAGCCTAAAAGAAATGTGAGACATGCGAAAATTAGATAAATTATCCCATGTTCATATACACTAATTTGTGTCTGATCTGTGGCAGTGTTCTGAGCTTGTATTAGTCAGATCATCCACAGTAGGACACACTGTAATTCTACTGTAACATAGTGATATCATTTTGGTCCTCTGAGAATGAAAGATAAAAACCAACCAATCGATATTGAATCCTAACTCAGAAACTTACTGACTGACCATGAATAAAATCATTTAACTTCTCTAAACTTTCATACTTCATGGAAATAATACAATCTTTAGTACCTACTTTACAGGGGCTATTGTAAGGCTCCAGTGGCAGCTACTATTATCACTGAACCAGATGTTCTGGTATTAGCTAGTTTATGCCTATATAACCTTTGTATATTCATTCATCCATCTTCTTGGGGGGACATAAATTTGGCAGCAATAGAAAAATACCTCCCTATTTTTATTGGGTTCATATGATTTACAGTTTTGTGGAACTTCAAAGATCCTCTAGTCTGACCCATTCATTTTACAAGAGTTTGTCTCTTACAAACAACTGATTGCCCTGTGGACTTTAGTCTATAAAATACTTGGCTTGTTACCAAATATTTTTAAATAGAAGAACACTTTAATTTCTGCCCTTTGGTCTAATCAAACCACAAGAAAAGATTAAAGCCAAGCAATTAACATTGCTCAAAACTGCCATTCATCTTTGTAGTTTTTAACATACCCCCATACAAGAATTTGGAAGTTAGAAGGAACTTTGATGAACTTTTTATTCCCTCTAATTTAATCCCTGATTTTATTCCCCACAGAAGCTATTTCAAACTTTCTTCCCTCCTCTAGCTTCTCATAATATCTTATACTTTTCACTATCCCCACTATCGTAGCTGAGAACCTTCTCTCTCCTAAGGGAAAAAAACCAAAACAAAACAAAACAAAAAAGCAATACTAATGAATTCCTTTTTTTCATCTCATAAGCCTTGACTTTTTCTTTCACTTTCTCCTCTCTTCCTACAATCTGGTAATGAGATAGTTTTCTTGTCAAGATTAACACCTCTACTACCTTCAGAGCAGACTGCTCTCTTACCCAATCCATTCTTTCTCTAATCAATATATCCTTCTTCTCCCTATCCAGTGCTTCCCTGTCTTCAAACATACCCATTTCCACATCTCAAAAAACAAAAAACCCTTCATTAGCCATTTAAGATTCTCTCAAGATATTATATCTCTCCTTCTCTGTGCAATCAAACTTTTAGACAAAGTTAGTACTTATTTCTTCTATTTCCTCTTGTTTTACCTACTTCTGAAGTTTCTGTAGGCTGTTTTTTTTTTTTTTTTTTAACTTCACCCAATTGAGACTGTTCTGTCATAAAATGTCAACAATTCCCTAATTATCAAGTTTGATTACCTCTCCTCAGTCTTCATATATATGAAGACTGAGGAGAGGTAATCAAACTACATATGTGTATATATATATATATATATATATATATATATATATATATACATATATGTATGGACACATACACACACACACACTGCATTTGACATTGACTATTCTTTTCTTCTGAAAACTCTTTCCTTTCTGGATTTTAAGGAATTGTTCTCTTCTTGTTCTCCTCTTCCTCCTCCTACCTGATCACTCCCTTAGTCTACTTTGTCAATTCTTCATTCATATTACATCCCCTTACTGGCCCTGTTCTGGGCTCATTTCTCTTCTCTTTTTCTATTCTCTCTGGTTGACCTCTATCAATTCCCATGGGTTTAATTATCTTTATGCAGATGACTCATAGATCTATATGTCCAGTCCCAATCTCTTCCCTGAGCTTCCATCCCGAATCACCAACTATCAGATATTAGAAACTGGATGTCCAAGTAACACCTCAAACTCAGTGTTCTAAAATGCAACTCATGATCTTTTCTCTTAAAAAAAAAAATGTATCCCTCCCAAATTTCTATTAAAGGTATCATCTTCTAATCTTCTAGATTCCCAAAGTCAGTATTAACATTGATTTACTCATTCTTCTTCACCCCACATATTCATGTAGTTACTAAATCTTATTTATAATTCCACGTTTCCAAATTTATTATCTCTATTCAGACAGACATCCCTAAGGTTGAGGCCAGAATCTCTTGCCTAGACTATTGCAACAGCATCCTAATTGTTCTCCCTCACTCTACCACTCCAATCTGTCTTCCACAGTTATCAAAGTGATTTTCCTTAAACACCGATTTAAACTTAATCAGACAATGGTTCCCCATAACCTGTAGGATAAAATATAAACATCTGTGTTTGGCTTTTAAAGTCCCTCACAACCAGACTCCAACCTAGATTTCTAGCTTATTATTTATTATATTGTAATTAATTATTATTACTCCCCTCTTACACTGTATAGTTTGGCCAAACTGGCCTTTTCTATTCTTTACACAGGGTATTCTATTTCTCTTCTCCACACTTCTGTATTAGTTGCCTCTTATTTCTCCTAAAGTATGCTCCATCAACTCTGTCTCAAAGAACATAGCTTCCTTAAAGATTGAAATCAAACACCACTTTCAAAACCAAGCCTTTCCTTTGCTGATGTTTTTCCTTTCTAAATAACTTGTATTTATAGTCTGTAGATTTATTTTGTTAGCTTAATTATGCATGCTTAGGTATGTTGTATCCTATTTAACATGTATATATTGTATATATATTTTGTGTATATATAATATATATTTTGTATTTATGCCATATATATTATCCATTTGTCTCCCCCATTAAGCTCCTTGAGAAGAGGAATTATTTTGTTCCTTTTTTTTTTTTTTTTTTTTTTTTTTTAATTTATAACCCCAAGTGCCTAGGATAATGTCTGGCACACAGCCAAATATACTTGATTGAATAAAGATTGTTTAGTTCTTCCTATCTCCAGCACCTAGGTACAGTGACTGGCACATAATAGGTTCTTAAATGAGAGTTTATTGACTAAAAACTAACCCCTCATTTTGGAGATGAAAAAATAGAAGCTGAAAGGGTGAGGGGAATTCCTGTGAAATGAGATTATGAGCAAAATAGAAACAAACTAACTGCCAATCTGGCTTTTCCTTAATTAGTTATGGGATTTTGGAAGTTGTACTTAGGCTATCTACTTAATAATGTTACTTTGAGGTTCAATGAGAACATCTGATAAATGCTTAAAATCTTAGGTAGGTTACCAATTTAGTTTATATCTACTTCGTTTGTACCTAGTTATTTGCCGTTTTTGCAGAGATGTTTGCATACTGTCTCCCCCATTAGGCGATAGGCTTTTCTTTGAACCCACAGCGCTTATGCAGTATCTGGCACATAGCAGGCGTTTAATTACTGTTATTGATTAATTTAGGAAGGCTTCTGTGAGTTTCAGTGAAATGAAGAAGTGTGTAAAGAACCGAGGCTCCCAACACAAGGCCCAGTTTGCTCCTTTTCTCCTGCACCAGTCTCACGACTGCCTGGTATACCACTCACACTGGGGAAGTGAATGCACTGGATTCATTAGGAGGTAAATTGTGCAACTTCGTCTGGAAAAGGGAGCGGGGGAGGCGAAACAGGCAATGTAAATGACAAGAAGTCTGAAACTCCTAGCCTAACTTCAGAGACCTCGCTTGCTAATGGATCATCCTCCTACTCGATTACACCATTTCAAGGAGAGAAAGGCGGAGGAGCGGCGAAAAGTACAAGCCACTCCGGACGTAGGGGATCCCAAGCACGAGGTGCCAGCCCGGCAGCCGGAATTCCAGAAGCCGCTACTCCACACCCCCCCCCCCCCCCCCCCCCCCCCCGTCTCGGAACCTGCGTGAACGGGGGACTACGTGCTGCGCATGCGCACAATCCGCCCGCCTCCCCTGCGCCTGCGCGCTTCCCGACACCCTCCTCTAACCCCTCCCCCAACTTCTTCGGGAGGGGGAGGGGGGATGTCGAAGCGAGTCATGATGGTGGCGACCAGGCCCTGATGAACTAGCGGATTCACTCACTGCCTCCCAGACCTGCCCGCAGCTTCTGAGGACGGACTCCCCGTTGGCCCCGTGCCTTGGGGAGAAGGCGATCGCGGCCGATCACGCCGGGGGAAAGCGACAGCGGGAGCGGCGGCGGCCCAGGCCCGGGGGAGAGGCCGCCCCGCAGGGTGAATGTGACCAACCCCACCAGCCACCTCGACCTCCCTCCCAGCGGGCCCGAGAGGCCAACCGAGCCCACAGCAACCATGGCGTCCGGGGGCGGCGGCGACACCATGCAGATCACTTTGAAGACCCTCCAGCAACAGACCTTCAAGATCGACATCGACCCTGAGGAGACGGTACGAAGTAGAGGGCCGCCCGCGAGAATGGGGGGAGGGGCAGGGAGCGCGCGAGCTCAGGCGGGGGCTGGGGTGCAGGGTAGTGGGGTGAGGGGCGCGCGCCGCCTCCTGCTAGGGAAAGCGCGAGCTTCTAGGCGGGAGAGACTCGCTAGGCGGGCGCGGACGCTGGGCTATTCGCCCCACCCCCACCCCTGTCCCTAGGGATGGCAAGAGGGCCCCAGCTGTTGTATTCGCGGGAAACTGGGGGTCGTCCTTTAGAAAGGAAGGAAGTGCTGGAGGGAGGGGAAAGTTGGCTTCGCGGGGCTCGTCTCAGACCTTTGGGTCGTATCGGTCGCTCGGAAAGAGCCCCACGAGAGATTTAGGAGGGGCGGACGGGAAGGAAAACCGCGGCTGCGCGGAACTGGAGACTCCTAAGGAGCAGCAGGCGGTGGGCAATGTGGCCTGAGCCTGTGTGAGGGGGGTGGGAAGGGGAATAGAAAACTCAGAATTGCCTTTGCGTGGGGGGAGGAATCCGTGCTCAAGTGGTTCCTATGACTCAGGCTTGAGACTGGAGAAGTGTGGAGGGGGAGGGAGGAAGTGACCGCGAGATGCAACCTGGGGGCAGATGGCTGTGCTGAATACGCGACTAGGGGGAGGGCGGGGAGAGTCTGCCGAGCCCCGAGTCTGCTCTGGGGGAGGGGAGTCCGGGGAAGTGGAGTGCTTGGGGGTGGAGCCCGAAGGCTGTGGGAGTCCTATGGGTGGGATTGGGAAGCTAGCTGTTATTGCTGCTGCTGCTGCAGCAGAAGGACCTGTTTGGGAGCTGGGATATCGGAGGTTGGTAATGGAGACTCCGAAACCTGTTTAACTGGGATCAAGTTGCGGTGGTAATCAGAAGTTGGGAGAGAAGTGATCAAGGTAGCTTTCCAGTCCCAGGCCGTGCAGCTGCTGTGTTCGCTAGCTCCTTCCAGGTGTGCATAGATAAATAAAACACTCCTTAGAGCTCAAACCCCAGGGCTGAAAACCTTAGTCCAGTTCCTGGTGGAATATGTGACTGTAAATCTGTATCCTTTCTGAATCAGATACAAATTATACAAGTGTTCTTTCCTCTTCAGCAGAGTTCCATGCACCCAGGTCTTTCTACACAACTTTTAGGCCTCAATTCCGTAGATAAAATCAGAATGTTAGAACTTGAAGGAATTTTAGATATCATTTACTTTATTTGTACAGATGAAGGAACTGAGACATGGAAGAGGTAAAGTGAATATTGGAAAATTCAGAACTAGAATCTTAATTTCCTGTGTCCTAACTGCATTACATCATGATACTTCTTTTTCCTTCTCCACCGTTGTATTTATTTATTCATATCTTTACTCCTTTTGATTGTAAATTCCTTAATTTCATAGGTTGTCTCTTATTCATCTTTATATCTTTGAATTTCCCTTAAGGGCTGGCAGGCTATAAGCTTGACAAATGACTGAATGAATTGTGGTAGCCCTGATGTTAATAAGTTTCTTTTTTCTTAATGAAAAAAAAATTGGTTATTTAATTTGTACTTTTTATTAAACAGTCACCCTTCTTGATCCATGATTAAGGACATATAATAGTCTTGCTTTATATATTTTTTAAAATCCTGGCCAACCTTTAGTGAGTGTATAGAAGTGTTATTTCAGCTGTAACCTCATTTGGGATTTTCTTGTCAAAGGTATTGAAGTGGTTTACCTTTTCCCCCCTCCAGCTAATTTTTCAGATGGGGGAAACAGGTTCTAACTCTATTAACGTAGGATTAAGTGACTTATCCAAGATCATACAGATAGTATGTATATTTGTATGCCAGATTTGAACTCAGGAAGGCTCATCTTCCTGACTCCAGACCTGGCATTCTATTTAATTTGCCACCCAGTTGCTTCATATAAAAATGTGCAATATGAGAATTCCTAACCTAGAATTGTGACAATGATTTTTGTGTAGCAAATTTATTTTTTAAAAATCAACACCATTTTTGTATTAAAAAATGTTTTTTTGTAGTTGTCGTACAGTAGATAGAGCACTGAGCCTAGAGCTGAGTTTAAATAAGACCTCAAACACTTAGTGGTAGGAGCCTAGGCAAGTCATTTAACCTCTTTTAATTTGTTCAGCTATAAAATGGGGAGGTGGGGGAGCATCCAGCTACTTGTTAAATGCTTGTTCAGTTCCCTTGTTCTCTCTTGAAATAATTGGTTCCCTGTTAATAGATTTGGGAATCACTTAAGAAAATTGTCCTTGAATTGTTTCTTTACTTACTTTTCTAACAGGTAGAAAAACAGCTTCTGTGTATGTTGGTATGAACAAAATCAATTCAACAAATATTTTATTAAGTCCCTTTTGTATGTAGAGTACTAGGTTACGCAGTGTAGAGATAAGATGTTATCTCTACTCATGAAGCTTGTAGTTCAGTAGAAAGATTGTTATAAAAGTTATGAGTAAAGAGGTGTAAGGTGCTTTTTTGAAATATGGGAGGGTGGTAATGTTTTATGGACGATGTATTTAATAAGTTCTCTTAAAACAGTGTTATAAAATTCAAATAGAAAGGGATCCCTGCAACTACATATTGATTTAGAAAACCACAAATAAACACTGTTTCATTGTATTTCTGACTTTCTATTCTTTATGAAAGTAAATCAGGTTTAGGGTTTAATATGCATTTCTATAACAAATGGGTAAGTTAATTTGAATAGAATACTTATTTACCCCCAAATTCTATATATTTTCTTTATAATTCTTTCCTACCCCATGCAATATGCAAGCTGCTTGCAAAACTTGAAATGGACCTGAATTGTATTAAAATATATTAGGAAATATTTAACAAAATAATTAAAAATATACTAGAACATAAATTATGTTAATATATGTTTTTTTAAATCAGTACACAGCCAGTAAGGCTGTAGATCTTGTAATAGTTTCTGTTAAGTTTGATGCTATTATAAAGGATATATATAGTCATTCAATATGTTAAGGAGGGCTGAAGGGAGGGCATTGCAAGAATTGAAAATAGTTTTATATGTTATTCTATTTTTCTTAATACCTTTCAACTGGTATTACTTGCTTACATTTCTAATTGTTTCTGCTATATCTGTATCAACTTAAAATTATATGCATTATTTCACATTCTAAATGATAAGGAATTGTGTAGAAGCCAGTTGATCTTGACTCTAGCCAGCTAAAATATGTTGTTTCTAGTTTTTGGCATTAGAGCAGCTAGGTGGAGCAGTGGATAGAGCATCAACCTTGAATTCAGGAGGACCTGAGTTCAAATTTGGTCTCAGACACTTAACACTTCCTAACCCCAGCCTTAGGGGGGAAAAATAGTTTTTTGGCATTAAATACAAACATTTTCTTAAACAGCTTTAGTTCTAGCATTTAAATTAGGGAAATAGTATAACTTTTCTGTGTCCTATATTTATATCTTTCAGCTCTTCACTTTTGTTCAATCTGTGCCATATTGTGCTCCCTTTCCCTGACTATTCATTATCTATTATTTTAAGGCCTTGCAGAAAAAAGGGCAATGGGGGATAGGAATTAAGGAGAGATTGATTTTTTTTTTTTAATATTGGCTAGAATTAATTTTACTAGTTGTCTCTGAACCCCAGTTTCTTCAACTTTAAAAGGGGTAAAATACTTTCAGTAATTGTTTTTGTGAGGAAAGTACTTTGAAAGTTGGATGGCATAAAGTTGTTATACAAGGAATTTTGATTTCCTAAAAACTAAAAAGAGGATAAATGAAATGTCTGTATTTTTTTAGCTAGTTCATTTGAATATTGCAGCTCTTTGCAAACATTTAACTTGTTAATCTAAGATGAGAAATGAAGGTTGTTGACCTCTATTAAACCTAACATTTTAGAAGGTGTAATTTCTAATTGCAGACCCACCATTTATTGAGGCTGTGACCTTGAGCAAGCTATTTAGTTGTTTTGGGCCTAATCTCATCTTTAAAATTGAGGCTGTAGCACCAGTCTCTTAATAAGTACTCTAAATCGGTAATCATAATCTATTACTTGTTAGCAGTGTTTTTCACTGTATTATTAATCATACAATTATCATACAAAAGTTTTTGGTATAGAAAAGTGACAAATGGACTTTTTGAACAAGTGATAAGTTTGTACATATGTTACATCTTAAAAAGATTTTGAGTTCAGGTGTAAGGTGATAGAATTAACCTTTACTCCAGAAGAAGCTATTTCCAACTAGACACAATAATCGAATCAATATGGTGCTATTGGTTAGTTTTTTTAGTTTAGTTTAGGTTTTTTTTTTTTTTTTTTTTTGCTGAGGCAATTAATTGGATCACACAGCTAGGAAATGTTAAGTGTCTGAGGTCAGATTTGAACTCAGGTTTTCCTGACTTCAGGACTGGGGCTCTCTCTATCCACTGAGCTACCTAGCTGCCTTTTTTTTTTTTTTTTAATGTATTGATGCATTTTATATTTGCGTCATATTCAGAGTCCTTAAGAAAAATGTATATCTCTACTTTTATTGATAAGATAGAAAAGGACAGCTTACGAATTGCAAATGCCACTAAAAATACTTCAAAAAATTCTTTTTGGTTTTTTTCCCCCAATCATGTGACTATTTGGGATTTTCTTGGCAAAGATGTTGGAGTAGTTTGTCCTTCTGGTCATTTTATAGATGAGATAATTGAGGCATACAATAAAATGACTTGCAAAGCATTTGAGATCAGATTTGAAGCCTTTCTGTCACTCTTATCTACTGTACTATCTTCTTGCATAGGGAGAAAAAAGCTCAAATACCAAAATAGAAATCCTGAAAATTCAAGAAGAAATTAACAAAATTGAAAACTAAAAAAACTAATAGGAGCTTAAAAAAAAAAAACAACCCCAAAACTGGTGGGGCAGCTAAGTGGATAGGACACCAGCCCTGAAGTCAGGAGGACCTGAATTCAAATTTAGCCTCACTTAACATTTCCTAGCTGTGTAACCCTGAACAGGTCACTTAACCCCAATTACCTCAGAGATTTAAAAAAAAAAAAAAAAACTGGTTAAAAAGAGAAACTTTCACTAATTTGATGAAAAAGAAAGGAAAAAATGAAAGGAAAAAATTTAAAACTTAAAAGAAGTAAAGGAAGTCATTAGAAGCTATTTTGCCCAGCTATATGTCAACAAAAGTAACAGCTTTAAATGTTTTTGTTTTTAGAAAGAGCAGGTCAATTTGCAGGCCCTTGTGGACTTCTCAAATCAAAATTCTTTTAACTGGCTACTATTCTCTTACAGGTTTTTTTTTGTTTGTTTGTTTGCTTGTTTGTTTTTTTTTTAATATAAGCTCCTTGAGGACATGTACTTTCTGACTTCATATTCCCAGTGCTCTGGCTCTGTTTAAATAGTAATTGCTTGATGAATGCTTTTTCATTCATTCATTCATTCATTTCATTCATTGTCCAATGTGAACAAGAATCTAGGTGCTAAGAAAAATAGCAAAATCTCAGTCCTTAGATTACAAACTTAATAGAAGAAATAAGTTGCACATAATAAAAGTATTTAAATAAACATGGGGGAGCAAGAACTGCTTTGAGCTGTTATAAAGTCATCAGTTGAAGGAATGAAAAAGAACATTTAGTGGGAATTGCTTAAACTTGAGAATTAGCAACTCCTGTAGATTCAAAGGCAATAATTGGGGTTGAAGAGTGATTGCTTTGCTCTGAGAGACCTTTAATCTAATTTGAGAATAGGCTGAGTAGGAGGCAAGTGCTTTCACTTATACATTGTACCATCCCCTCAAGCTGTCCTGGTGAATCGGCTTCATTTTGTGTACCCCATCTCCTGAACACTTTTCTACATTAGTGAACTCCATTACTGATTTGACTTTTTTAACAGATCATTCAACTGAAATTTCTTCGTTGTTTACTTCACATCTCATCTTTTCCCACATCTAGCAATCCTAGCCCTTATTCTTTATTTCTCTGTAGCATTTAGCACTTTTTCCTCCTATATACTTTGTCCTCTTGGAGATTTTGTGACATTCCGCCCTTTTTATTGAGTCTGTATCCATGTCCTTCCCTCTAACTCTGGGATTGCCCTAAGACACGGTCCTAGGCTGTCTCTTTGTTTCTCTCTTTCTGTCTTGGGTGATTTCTTCACTTCTGTGGATAAAATTGTCATCTAAGCGGTTTAACAAATGTATATGTTAAGCTTATTTTTCAGCTGAACTCTCATATTACATAAATGACTAGCAGACAGGATGTCTCATAGGTTATCTCAACTTATTCTCTAAATCCATCCCTCTTCCAAAATTTCTGTTAAGAGTATCACTATCCTTCTAGTCCTCCAGGTCTTCAACTGCAGGCATATTCATTCTCTTGCCTTCACAGAAACCGTCTGTTGCTAAGTTTTTTGGTTCTGCCTTAATACCTCGTTATCTGTTTCTTTTTCTCTATTTATATTGACCCAGCTCTAATTCAAGCCATCATCCGTTGTCTCATCTATTGTGATAGCCTAATTGTTTTGTTATTTATCTTCTTGGTCTTTCTTTTCAGTTCTTCATGACCCCACCCCATCTGAGATTTTTTCTTTGTAACCATACTAGAGTGGTTTGCCATTTTCTTCAACTCATTTTACAGATGAGGGCTAAGGCAAACAGTTCAGTGACCTTGCCCAGGGTCACACAGCTAGTAAATGTCTAACATCAGATTTGAATTTGGGGACATAGTCCCCTACCTAGCTACCTCCCTAATATAATAATATATTTATATAAATAAATATATTTATTCACTTTCCAAAGCACTTTCTAAACAACTGGCAAAATAATTGTCCTGGTCCATGTATCATTCCCCTATTCAGTAACCTTCTAGTTAGAATCTAGAATCAAATACAAAGTCCTCTGCTTTTCATTTAAAACTCACATCCTACCTTTTGAGTTTTATCACACATTACTTTGCTACAGATTCTTCATGCTAGCCAAACTGTCCTTGTCACATTTCTCCCTCTGCCCTGGTCTAGCCTCTTTCTGTTTTGTTTTTCCATTTCTTTCAAACCTCTGCTAGCTGTTGTGTGATTATCCCAGGTGCTGGTACCTATCCTTACACTTTCATTCCCCCCCTTTCAGAAGCTACATGTTTCATATGTATTTTTGCATGTAGATGCTCACAAGCCTGTTCTCCCACCCTACCTCTTTCAGCTTACTTTTATGTGTTGTCTTTTCTCATTTAGAATAATGTAATATGTCTTGACTGAACTTTTTTCCATTTTGCCTTGTATTCGTAACACCTAACACAGTACATATAAGTATTTAACAAATACTTGTTGGCAGAATGTGGTGTCACTCCTCCCCTTTCAGAATATAGGCTCCTTGAGCATCTGTGTAGTCTTGGGCAACTGACAACTCACTTAACCTCTCTGGGTCTCAATTTCTTAATCTGCAAAATAAGGGAATTGGATATTCTTTGAATTAACATGATGGACTAGAAATGGGGAGAAGTCCAGGGTCTTGAGATTAATGAAGATCAGATGAATGTAGAACAAGAAATTGTGTTGAGTGATTAGGATAGTAGAAACAGGTAAAAAATTTGGAGTCGGGCATATTGCAGGATCGGCAAAAAAAAAAAAAAACAATTTAATAATTTTCCTCAAAACGTATGATAAGATTACAATCTGTAGATTGACATTTAATCTTTAATTACTGACACAAGTTTTCGGGTATAGCTTTAATATTTTTCTTAACTTGAAAGTCATCAAAAAAGCACAATTCCAAAAATAGAATAAGGATTGTAAATAAAACTACAAAACTATTACACAGTTTGTCTTTTTAAATGTATAATTTAAAATATTGCTTTTCCCTTTTTTGTCTGGAAATCTAAATATCTTATCTTTCTGCCCAATATCACTTGCTAAAGGAAAAACTCTAACTCTTTTTTTTCTTTATCCCCATATTTGCCTGAGTTTGAAATGTCTCATTCTGTATTTAATCCTTGCCCCTGGGGGCAGCTAGGTGGCTCAGTGGATAGAGCACCAGCCCTTAATTCAGGAGGACCCCAGTTCAAATCTGGTCTCAGATACTTAACACTTCCTAGCTTTGTGACCCTGGGCAAGTCACTTAACCCCGGGGGGGGGGGGATCCTTGTCCCTGTCAAAGAGGTGGGAAGTATTATTAGTCTTCATTAGTCTTCTAAAATTATGATTGGTCATAGCAAATAATCATAGCTCTTAAGTTTTTCAGAACCACTTTGCTTTACAATATTGTAGTCATATCATGATGTTCATTAAGTAGCCCCAGATTTCTATGAATTTGTTCCTTTCATGAAATACTTCATTATATTCATATAATATTTATTCAGCTAGTCTCCAAATTGATGGGTTCCCTCTTTTTCTTTTTTTTTTTTTTTTTTGTCTTTCAATTCTAAGATCTAAATATTCAGTCCTAGTCTTTATCTTGAGCTACAGTTCCAAACACCCAATTGCATTTTGTAGATCAGTTGAATACATCTCATTCATCATGCTCAAAACAAATCTCATCTTTTCCCCCAAATAATTTCCCCTCCTTCCGAATTTCCCTATTACTTATTAGTGACAACACCATCCTCCCCATCATATATATGACAGATTTGCAACCTAAACATCATTCTCTATTTCTCATTTGCTTTCTCACCCCAGTAACCAATTAATTGTATGTCTTTTTCTCCTTTGATGGGACTTGAAATTTTAATATCATCCATCTCCCACCATTTATCCAATCTGTTGCCAAATCTTGTCATTTCAACTTTCACATCATCTCACTCTCAGTTCTCTAAATCTACATAGCTACCATCCACATTTATGTCCCCATTATCTCACACCTGGACCCACGGCAACAGATGGTCTCCCTGTCCTATGTTAAGTCTTCTCATCCAGATCATTGTCCTTTTTCATTGTCAAGGTGATTTTTTTTTTTAAGCATCTTCTTAACTTGGCCATTTTTTATCTCTCAAGTCTTGCATGTTATTTCCTTCCATGAATTCTTCAATCTAGATATCCTATTTGGATTGCTATTCCTTGGATGCAATACTTATTTCTCTACTTCCATGCCTTTTCAACACATTGCACTGTTTTCTCTTCTTAGATAGCTTTGCCTCATGCCTTAGAGATTCTTGATTCAGGTATTATTCCCATTTTCCTCTCTCCCTCCCTCCCTTCCTTCCTTCACTGAGGCAATTGGAGTTAAGTGACTTGCCCAGGGTCACACAGCTAGAAAGTGGTAAGAGTCTGAGGCCAGATTTGAATTCAGATATTCCTGTTTCTGGGCTGGTACTCTATCCATTGCGCCGCCTAGCTGCCCCCCATATTGATTTCCAATTTAACTGCATTGATTTTGATTTGTGAAAGGATTTTTAAATATACTGTAATCAAAAATTTTCATTTTACATATTATATAATCTTTTCCCTTTTTCAACAAAGGACACTTTCCCTGACCTTAATTGTTAAAGGTTATCTTCTCTCTTCCTTTATTTATAGCTATATACATTTTACATTTATTATTTATACCTTTCATGTCTAGGTCATGTATCCATTTGGAGTATTTTTGTGTATGTGGTATATGTCAAACTATTTTGTATCTTTCCCAATTTTGTTCAAATAGTGGGTCCTTTCCCCAATAATTGGGGTCCTGGTCATTTGCTTCCATATCTTGGGTACCCGATTTGTCTCACTAATGAACCTTTCTATTTTTTAACTGATATCAGGTAGTTTTGATTATTGCTTGACAGTATAGCTTGAGATTTGGTGCTATTTCTTCTTATCCCCCTCATTTTTAATTACTTTGCTTTATTATTTCCTTTTAGATTCATGACCTTTTATCTTTTGCATTACTTTTATTTTTTTTTCTTGTTTCTATAAAGTCATAACCCTTTAGTAATTTGCTATGGGACAGACTCTTTCAATTAGATGATTTTTATTATATTGGCATTTATTATGTTGGCAGAATCTAACCATGACTAATCTCAAGTTATTTGACTTCATTTCTGTAAAAAAAACAAAACAAAACTTTTATTTTGTGTTAATATAATTCTTAGGTATGTCCTGATAGATGGATTTCCCAGTCTTAATACATTCTGAAGTCTCCTGAATGGAGACTTTTTTTCTCCAAAGATCTATAGTACCTAACTTTTCTAGTATTTTATTTATCTCTTTAACTTCGTTCTTATTTTGTGGTTTTATTTATCTAGAACTTTTTTTTTTTTTTTTTTTAATTATCCCTTGTATTCATTTTTCCAAATTTTCCCCTCCCTCCTTCTACTCCCTCCCTTAGGTGACAGGCAATCCCATACATTTTACATGTGTTACAGTATAACCTACATACAATATATGTGTATAAATCCAATTTTCTTGTTGCACATTAAGTATTGGATTCCAAAGGTATAAGTAACCTGGATAGATAGACAGTAGTGCTAATATTTTACATTCAATTCCCAGTGTTCCTTCTCTGGGTGTAGTTGTTTCTGTCCATCATTGATCAGCTGGAAGTGAGTTGGATCGTCTTTATGTTGAAGATATCCACTTCCATCAGAATACATCTTCATACAGTATTGTTGTTGAAGTGTATAGTGATCTTCTGGTTCTGCTCATTTCACTCAGCATCAGGTCATGCAAGTCTCTCCAAGCCTTTCTGAATTCATCCTGCTGGTCATTTCTTACAGAACAATAATATTCCATAACATTCATATACCATAATTTACCCAACCATTCTCCAATTGATGGACGTCCATTCAACTTCCAGCTTCTAGCCACTATGAAAAGGGCTGCCACAAACATTTTGGCACATACAGGTCCCTTTTCCTTTTTTAGTATTTCCTTAGGATATAAGCCCAGTAGTAGCACTGCTGGATCAAAGGGTATGCACATTTTGATAACTTTTTGGGCATAATTCCAGATTGCTCTCCAGAATGGTTGGATTCTTTCACAACTCCATCAACAATGCATCAGTGTCCCAGTTTTCCCACAGCCCCTCCAACATTCATTGTTACTTGTTCCTGTCATCTTAGCCAATCTGACAAGTGTGTAATGATATCTCAGAGTTGTCTTAATTTGCATTTCTCTGATCAATAGTGATTTGGAACACTTTCATATGAGTGGAAATAGTTTTAATTTCATCATCTGAAAATTGTCTGTTCATATCCTTTGACCATTTATCAATTGGAGAATGGCTTGATTTCTTATAAATTAAAGTCAATTCTCTGTATATTTTGGAGATGAGGCCTTTATCAGAACCTTTAACTGTAAAAATGTTTTCCCAATTGGTTACTTCCCTTCTAACCTTGTTTGCATTAGTTTTGTTTGTGCAGAAACTTTTTAATTTCGTGTAATCAAAATTTTGTATTTTGTGATCAATAATGGTCTCTAGTTCTCCTTTGGACACAAATTCCTTCCTCCACGAGTCTGAGAGGTAAACTATTCTATGTTCCTCTAATTTATTTATGATCTGGTTCTTTATGCCTAAATCTTGGACCCATTTTGATCTTATTTTAGTATGTGGTGTTAAATGTGGGTCCATGCCTAGTTTCTGCCATTTATCTAGTTCTTAAAGTGCAAGATTGAGATCTCCCACTATTATAGTTTTGCTGTCTATTTCTTCTTGCAGCTCTCATAACTTCTCCTTTAGGAATTTCCATGGTATATCACTTGGTTCATATATATTTAATATTGATATTGCTTCTTTATGGTATCCTTTAGCAATATAATAGTTTCCTTCCTTATCTTTTAGATTAATTTTTTGCTTTGGCTTGATATGAGATCAGGATGGCTATCCCCTGCTTTTTTTACTTCATCAGCAGAATAATAGATTCTGCTTCAGCCTTTTGCCTTTACTCTGTATCAATCACTGCTTTTGTTCATGTTAAGTTCCTTAAATTTTATCTTTGGTATCAGTTCTTATGTTAAATTTTCTATTGAGTTCTATTGAGTTCGGGTTTGGTTGGTAGAAAGATCTGAAAATCAAGTTCATTGAATGTCTTTTTTTTTTTTTTTTTTTTAAATTCGATGTTACAGATAATTTTATTAGATACATTTTTGGCCTAGTTTTTTTTTTTTTTTTTTTTTTTTTTTTTTTTTGATTGTTTGTAGGTGTGATTCCTGTATCTGTATGCAGTCCTTTATTGTAGCTGCTGCTAAGTCCTGTACAATTCTAATTGTATCTGTAGCTTATTTGAAATTTTTTTCTTGTTAATTGCAAAATTTTCTCTGATCTATGGGTTTAAAAATTTGGCAATAATATTCCTATATGTTTTCTACAAAGGATTTCATTGAGGTGGTGGTTAGTGAATTTTTTTCTATTTCCACTTTCTCCTCATGTTCTATTACGCCAGGACAATTTTTCTTGGAGTATTTCTTGCATTATTGTGTCAAGGTTCTTTTTTGGTCACAATTTTCAGGTAGTCCAATTATTATATTTTCTCTTCTTGATCTGTTATCCAGATCTGTTTTTTAAATAAGATAATTCACGTTATATTCTATTTTTTCATTCTTTTATAGTCCGTTTCGTTATTTCTTGGTCTCATAACTTCAATGGCTTCCCCTTTACTGATTGCAATTTTCAGTTACTTTCAAAATCTTTGAGACTATTTTCTTATCTACTTGGTTAATTTTTTTTTATAATTTTCTTGATTTTTATCACGTTTTTTAAAAAAATGTTTTCTTCAATGTCTCTCATTTTATTTTTAAATTATTTTTTGTGTTCTATAAATTCTGGTCAAGGAGCCATTTCACATTACTCTTTGGGATAGAAATATCCTACTGAAGATGAACCCCTGTCTTCCCTGTTCCAATGAGTTTCTATGGTTAGGTTATTTCTTCTTTGCTGTTTTGTTGTTGTTGTTGTTGTTGTTGTTGTTGTTGTTGTTGTTGTTGTTTTGTTTTGTTTTTTGTTTGTTTTTGGTAAGAGGTAAGCCATTCATTTATTTTCAGCAGCACAAAATAACTGGCAACAGAATGTTTTCTGTTCTTTTTTTTTCTTTAAGCAAAGTCTTAATTTTACTGTATTTGTAGTATAAAGTGTGGAAGTAATTTTTTTTTTTCTGGGCTATTTAAGGAATATTGGTCCAAAGTTAATCAGATATAGTGGATTCTATTGCTAGATTTACATTGAAATTATCCTTTTGCATTATTTGTGATGAGTAATAGCCAGATACCAGTGTGTAAATATCTTACGCAGCATCAAAATATTATTTAATTTTTTTATAAGCTCATTCTTGTACTTTCATAGAACTTCATTATATATTGGCATCTAACTTCAGATAATTTAAGATTTGGAAGTGACTTTGGGAGATAGTTTAATCTTGACCTCATTATACAGATGAAAAATTGTTTCATGGTGATTGACTTGGCTTTGTGCTGTACTGTTGGTTAGTGACTGAGCTGCTAGAACTGGGTCTCCTGATTTCTGATTTAATGCATTTTATCCCTATACTACATTTTATTAATTCATTTCCTATATCCAAGTGGGGAGGGGAGGGGAATGTAAAGTTTAAGAAATGTTAGTTAATGAATTAAGATAATAGATAAAGGGGTTAAGCTACTGACTTTTAGGCTGAACTACCTGGTCTTAAATTTCTGCAAAATAATTGGATTAGAGGCACACACCTGTAATCCTATCTTCTTGGGGGGGCTAAAGTTTATCACTTTAATTTGAGTGGTTTTAATCCACAGTGGCTGATATAGGTTGAATGTCTACACTAAGTTCAGGTTCAATATGTTGAATCTTTGGGAATAGCAAGTCCCCTATGGTGCTTAAGGAGGGATAAATCATTTAAAGTCAGAAAGGTGCAGGTGAAAATGTCTGTTGCTTTCAGTAGTAAAATAATAACTCTAAAATAAAATGAGATGTCATTAAGTCTGATTTTGCAGTATGAAATATTATAAAACATAGGTGAAATAGAAGAAAAAAGGCAAAGTTGCATCAGTTGCAAACAACTAAGGAATAGGACTGAAGCATCTTTTAGCCATACAGATGGTAGTCCAAAACATATTCCTCTTAGAGCAGACATTCATTCGCACAAAAACTTTAGCTTATTTAAATAGACAATGTAAAAAGAAATGAAGTAGGTAATGAAGAAATTTTTGCTACATGGATTGATTACCAAGTTCAGTTGCGTAATTTTAAAATTACCAAAGAGTTGTAAGTGATGATGAAAATATGGCAGCTAAATATCTCGATATTTTATTTGCGTTCCCAATCTGCTCTTTTCTCTTATATTGATATGAATTTTCCATGAAGTACTGCTTTGATTGCATTCCACAAATTTTGATTGTTATTATCTTTTTTTTTTTTCCCCTGAGGCTGGGGTTAAGTGACTTGCCCAGGGTCAAACAGCTAGGAAGTGTTAAGTGTCTGAGACCAGATTTGAACTATGGTCCTCCTGAATTCAAGGCTGGTGCTCTATCCACTGCGCCACCTAGCTGCCCCTGATTGTTTTTATCACTAATGAAATTATTGATCTTATAATTTGTTCTTTGATCCACTTGTTTTTTAGGATTAGATTATTTAGTTTCTGATTAATTTTTAATCTTTGTTTCAGTTGCCTTTTATTGAATGCAATTTTCATTGCATTATGATCTTAAAAGGATGTGTTTGATATTTCTGCTTTTCTTCATTTGTGGTGAGGTTTTTATACCCTAATGCAAGAGCAGTTTTTATGAAAGGTGCTATGTACAGACAAGAAAAAAAGATATATTCTTTTTCCATAGCTAGCTAACTTTTCCAGTATTCTATTCATCATTATAATTTACTTTATGGTTATTTTTATTAATTCTGAGAGAAAATTGAAGATCCCTTCCACCACTAGAATAGTTTCAACTATTTCCTCTTGCAGTTCATTTTAACTTTTCCTTTAGAAACTTGGGTGCTATGCTATTTGGCATACACATGTTTGTTATTAATATTTCATTGTTGTGTTATGGTAAGTCTTTTAGCAAAATAGTTTCCCTAGCTATCTCTTTTAATTCTGTTTTTGTTTTTACTTAATCCAAGATTGTGATTGCTATTCCTACAATTTTTACTTCAGTTGAAGCATAATAGATCCTATTCCAGCCTTTTATTTTAACCTCTCTGTTTAAGTGTGCTTTTTTACAAATGTCATGTTATAAATGCCATAAAAAGCCATATTTGCTTTTTAATCCATTTTGCATCCATTTCCATTTTATGATGAGTTCATCCCATTCACTTTTACAGTTATAATTATGAATTTCTTAACATCTAGTTTTCTTTATCTTCCTTTCTAAACTCTTTCCTCAAATGTCTTTTACTTTTTTTTTTAAATCTTATAACTTTTTTTTGACAGTACATGTGCATGGGTAATTTATATCCCTTGTATTCACTTTTCCAAATTTTCCCCTCCCTCCCTCTACTCCCTCCCTTAGATGACAGGCAATCCCATACATGTTAAATATGTTACAATATATCCTGGATACAATATATGTTTGTAAAACCAAATTTCTTGTTGCACGATAAGAATTGGATTCCAAAGGTATAAGTAACCTGGGTAGAAAGACAATAGTGCAAACAGTGTACACTCAATTTCCAGTGTTCCTTCTCTGGACGTAGCTATTTCTGTCCATCATTGATCAACTGGAACTGAATTAAATCTCTATGTTGAAGATATCCATTTCAATCAGAATATATCTTCATACAGTATCGTTGTTGAAGTGTATAATGATCTCCTGGTTCTGTTCTTTTCACTCAATATCAGTTCATGTAAGTCTCTCCAAGCCTCGCTGTATTTATCCTGCTGGTCATTTCTATCAGAGCAATAATATTCCATAACATTCATATACCATAATTTAGCATGGGTAATTTTTTTACAACATTATCCCTTGCACTCATTCTGTTCCGATTTTCCCCTTCCTTCCCTCCACCTCTTCCCCTAGATGGCAGGCAGTCCTTATACATGTTAGATATCCCAGATACAATAGATACAACATATGTGTGCAGAACTGAATTTCTTGTTGCATAGGAAGAATTGGATTCAGAAGGAAAAATAACCTGGGAAGAAAAACAAAAATGCAAACAGTTTACGCTCACTTCCCAGTGTTCCTTCTCTGGGTGTAGCTAATTCTGTCCATCATTGATCAATTGGAACTGAATTAGATCTTCTCTTTTTCAAAGATACCCACTTCCATCAGAATATATCCTCATACAGTATTGTTGTTGAAGTGTATAACGATCTCCTGGTTCTGCTTATTTCACTCAGCATCAGTTAATGTAAAGTCTCTCCGTATTCATCCTGCTGGTCATTTCTTACAGAACAATAATCTTAGAAAAAGAAATAGAACAAGCTATTAAGCAACTCCCTAAGAAAAAATCCCCAGGACCAGATGGATTTACATGGGAATTCTATCAAACATTTAAAGAACAATTAACTCCAATGTTATAAGGGTTGAAAGAGACCTACCAGATTCCTTTTATGACACAGACATGGTATTGATACCTAAACCAGGTAGGTTGAAAACAGAGAAAGAAAATTATAGACCAATCTCCCGAATGAATATTGATGGTAAAATCTTAAATATAGCATTAGCAAAAAGATTATAGAAAATCATCCCCAGGAGAATACACTATGACCAAGTAGGATTTATGGAATGCAGAGCTGGTTCAATATCAGGAAAACTATTAGCATAATTGACTATATCAGTAACCAAATTGACAAAAACCATATGATAATCTCAATAGATGCAGAAAAAGCATTTGATAAAATCCAAAATCATTCTAATAAAAACACTTGAGAGTATAAGAATAAATGGACTATTCCTTAAAATAGTCAAGAGTCAACATATGTAATGTGAATAAATTGGAACCTTTCCTAGTAAGATCAGGAGTGATACAAGGTAGCCCACTATCACCATTACTATTCAATTGTATTAGAAACACTAGCCTCAGAAATAAGAGTGGAAAGAGATTAAAGGAATTAGAGTAGGTAATAAGGAAGCCAAACTATCACTCTTTGCAGATGATATGATGGTGTACTTAGAGAACTACAGAGATTCTACTAAAAAGCTATTAGAAATAATTCAGAACTTTAGCAAAGTTTCAGGATACAAAATAAATCCACATAAATCCTCAGCATTTTTATACATCATCAACAAAATCCAACAGCAAGAGATACAAAGAGAAATTCCATTCAAAAATAACTGTCGATAGTATAAAATATTTGGGAATCTATCTACGAAAGGAAAGTCAGGAATTATATGAGCCAAATTACAAAACACTTGCCACAAAAATAAAGTCATATCTAAATAACTGGAAAAACATTAAGTGCTCTTGGATAGGCTGAGTGAGTATAATAAAGATAACAATACTTCCTAAACTAATCTATTTATTTCATGCTATACCAATCAGACTCCCAAGAAACTATTTTAATGACCTAGAAAAAATAACAAAATTCATGTGGAAGAACAAAAGGTTGAGAATTTCAAGGGAATTAATGAAAAAAAAAATCAAATGTTGGTGCCTTAGCTGTACCTGATGTAAAACTATTTTATAAAACAGCAGTCACCAAAATCATTTGGTATTGGCTAAGAAATAGATTAGTTGATCAGTGGAATAGGTTAGGCTCACAAGACAAACTAGTCAATAATTATAGCAATCTAGTGTTTGACAAACCCAAAGATGCCAATTTTTGGGATAAGAATTCATTATTTGGCAAAAACTGCTGGGAAAACTGGAAATTAGTATGGCAGAAATTAGGCATGGACCCACACTTAATACCACATACCAAGATAAGATCAAAATAGGTCCATGATTTAGGCATAAAGAACGAGATCATAAATAAATTAGAGGAACATAGGATAGTTTACCTCTCAGACCTGTGGAGGAGGAAGGAATTTGTGACCAAAGAATAACTAGAGATCATTATTGATCACAAAAGAGAAAATTTTGATTACATCAAATTAAAAAGCTTTTGTACAAACAAAACTAATGTAAACAAGATTAGAAGGGAAGTAACAAACTGGGAAAACATTTTTACAGTTAAAGGTTATGGTCTTATATGAAGTTCATTTCCAAAATATATATAGAGAACTGAATCTAATTTATAAGAAATCAAGGCATTCTCCAATTGATAAATGGCCAAAGGATATGAACAGACAATTTTCAGATGATGAAATTGAAACTATTTCCACTCATACATACGAAAGAGTGTTCCAAATCACTATTGATCAAAGAAATGCAAATTAAGACAATTCTGAGATACCTCTACACACCTGCCAGATTGGCTAGATGAGAGGAAAAAATAATGATGAATGTTGGAGGGGATGTGGGAAAACTGGGACACTGATCATTGTTGATGGAGTTGTGAAAGAATCCAACCATACTAGAGAGCAAACTGGAATTATGCCCCAAAAGTTATCAAACTGTGCATACTCTTTGTTCCAGCAGTGATACTACTGGGCTTATATCCCAAAGAAATACTAAAGAAGGGAAAGGGATCTGTATGTGCCAAAATGTTTGTGGCATCAATTGGAGAATGGTTGGATAAATTGTGGTATATGACTGTTATGGAATGTCTTTTACTACTGACCACTCCCTTAAACTACCCTATATTTTATCACCACCATCCTTGTCTCTTCCTTTCTTTTAATTGCTTCCTCCTACTTTTTTGTAGAATTAGATTTTTTTTTTAAATACCAGAGTGAATGTATGTATTTAGTGGCATTTCAGTACACATCTGCTTCATAGTTTTCAATGAGAAAAAATTGCTTCAGCACTCATTACATTTGGTTGAGCAGTAGGGAAGTGAGGTTGGGCAAGGGTGCTGCCCAACTCCACTATCACTGCTATTGACTCCTCCCCGGTGTAGCATTGTCAGTTTGGAGCCCACAATGCTGAGACTGTGTGTGGTGGTAAGCAAGTCACTAGACAGGTCCTGCAAGATGTGACTTCACAGTATAGTCTCCACACTCTCAAAAGTATAAGGGACATAAAGTGGTTAGTGTGATCAGCAGGAGCCCAGTCCAGGTCCTGAGCCCCAGGAGACTTGTTTCTCTGCAGCTGAAGCCCATTTGCTCTTTTAGGAAATTGGCTAAAATGGAATTATTAGGCTGTGTATTGGAAATATACTTCTTATGAGAAAAATTAGTTTGATACTTGTTTTTGGCGCTCTTACCTCCTGGAACCAATTAATGACCAGTACAGGCTACCACTCTATAGTTTTTCCTCCCCTCATTCATCTCTGCTATAAAAGCTTTCACACCTCTTTTATGTTAGAAAATTCCCCCCATTATTCCTTTTTTTTCTCTTCACCTTTTTTTGTTGTTGCTGTTTAGAAATCATCCCAACATCATTTCACATCTGTGCCCAGTCTGTTCTAATTGCCTTAATGATAATAAAGTTCTTAGGAATTATATTTATCATCTCCATATAAGACTATAAACAGTTTAACTTGCTTAAATTCCTTATGATTTCTTTTTCACAGTTACCTTTTTATGCTTCTCTTGAATCTTGTATTTGAATGTCAGATTTTGATTCGTTTCTGAAGTTTTTTTTTTTTTTTTTGGCTAGACATGCTAGAAATAAAAAAAGTCCTCTATTTCATTAACTCTGGTCTTCATCATGAGTGCTTGAAAGTTCTTTATGATTAAATGCCCATTTTTTTTCTCCTGAAGAAGTTTACTCAGTTTACTGGGTGTTTTCTTGGTTTTAATTCTAATTCCTTTGCTTTCTAGAATACTGTTCTAAGCCCTCCAGTCCTTTTAATGTGGTAACTACTAAATTGTATGTGATCCTGAATGTGGCTTCATAGTATTTAAATGATTTCTTTTTGTAAATTTGTAGTATTCTCTCTTTTACATGGGGAGCTTAGAATTTGGTTATAATGTTATTATATATTTTATTACATATATATGTTATATATATTAATAATGAAATTATTCTTTCAGGTGATAATCATTGAATTTCTATTCTACCCTCTGGTTCTGGGATATTGTGACAGAAATCAGATCTGTCCTGCCCATCCGTCTTCCGTCCTCCCTCTATCTCTTTTTGATCATGGCTTTGAGGTAGTTCATTAAAAATCTTTCAATCAGATATTTACTTTGAAAAATTTGTAAAATTAATGAATAAATAATGAATAAAATAAATAAACAAAATAATAAATATTAAATAAATAAAATAATATAATTAAATAATTGAATAAAATATTAAAGTCAATCAAGATTCAAATGTTTTAAAAAGTTGCCCTAATCTACTGAATAAATGTAAAAATTTGAATATGTGGACATAAAAGTAATTCATTACCCTGTAAACTCAATTTATTTTTATTCTTTATATAATTGTATTTTGCTATGTACAAGCTTAATTTTTATGAAATGTGATATCTTATAGTCTCATCTTTGTTGAATATCCTATTACTATTGCATAAAGTAATTTATTTTCTTATATATATATGTGTATATATATATATGTTTACATTTCTGAGTTTCTCATCCTGTTCTGAACTGAAACTAGTTTTGATTTAAATTTTTTGGTGTTTTCTTATTTGAAGTAATTAATCTTATTTTTACCTGTACTTATGCTTTTTTTCCCCCAGTCTTATTGTAGCAGCTAGTATTTATAAAACAATGCTGATAGAAATGATAATGTTTTTATCAACTCCATGTAAGAAAACTTGTGTTCATTATATATAACGCTTCCTTTTACTTTAAGGAAAAATCCATTCCTGGTTTAATGGGAAAATATTGCTACTGATCTTAAGGCTTGATATGAGAAGGCAAAAATAAATGAGATCTTCAGAAAGTTATTTATTTTTATTTAAATAAATTTACTTATTTAAATTTCTGCTTTCTAAAAATATTACCGTTTATCCAGAAGTCATTTGGGGAATATTCTACAATGATGTGATAGTAATGAAGAGCTGACAGTGAATACACATCTTTTGAAATAGAGATTAAATTAATGAGGGTATTGTTTTAGTTTTATTTTAACAAAGTATTATCAGATTGGAGTTGGGTGATCTGAAGAACTCTTTTTAGATTTATTTTCCTCTCTGTGATTGAACATAATTTAAGACAGGGGTTCTCAAACTACAGCCTTCGGGCCAGCCTGCTGAGGACTTTTATGCAGCATGGCAAATGGGCTGAGGGGTGAAGACAGAGTGAAAGTTTTTGTTTTTACTATAGTCCGGTCCTCCAACAGTCTGAGGGACAATGAACTGGCCCCCTGTTTTAAAAGTTTGAGGACCACTGATTTAAGACAATGAGTCAGCCATATTTTTTAAAATGTATAATATATAAAATATAAAGAGTTTGGCATGATTATTCTGTTCTCATAGGGATCAAAAAGCTGAGTAACAACAATAAAGAAAATAAGAGAATATCTAGAAGGAGATGTTTCCCAGGAAGAATGGAAACAAACACATTCTGATGTGTATAAGACATGGATAGGTTAAAAGATGAGGTAATCTTTAATATTGGAATTTATAAAACATCTTATATTTATAATTCTTTTTTTAATGTATTAAGTTTGTTTTTAATATACAAATACTTTATGAGTCATATTGACAAGGAAAAATCAGAGCAAAGGGGAAAACCATCGGAGAGAAAAAAAAAACAAAACAAAAGAAAGTAGTGTGGATTTACATTCAGATTCCTTAGTCTTTTTCTGGATGCAGATGGCATTTTCTGTCCAAAGTGTGTTGGGATTGCTTTGGATCACTGAGCCATTGAGAAGAACCAAGTTTTCATAGTTAATCATTACACATTCTTGCTGTGATTGTCAACAATGTATTCCTGGTTCAGCTTGTTACATTCAGTATCAATTCATATAAATCTTCCTAGGCCTTTCTATAATTAGCTTGTTCATCATTTTTTTATAGATCAATGATATTCCATTACCTTCATGTATCACATCACATTTAGCCATTCCCCAATTGATGGGCACCCACTCCTTTTCAAATTTTTTGTTATTACAAAAAGAACTGCTACAAATATTTGCACATGTGGGTCCTTTTCCTTTGATTTCCTGGGAAGTCAGACTAAGTAATGGCACTGCTGAATCAAAGGCTATGCACAGTTTATAGCTCTTTGGGTGTTGTTTCAGATTGATTGGATCATTTCACAAGTCCACCATCAATGCATTAGAGTCCCGGTTTTCTCACATCCCCTCCAATATTTATATTCCTTTCCTGTCATCTTAGCCAATATGAGAGATGTGTGATGGTACCTTGGAGTTATTTTAATTTGCAATTCTCTAATCAGTAGTGATTTAGAGCATTTTTTTTTTCATATAACTATAAGTGGCTTTAATTTCATCATCTGAAAATTGTTCATATCCTTTGATCATTTATCAGTTGGGGAATGATGTATATATTATAAATTTAACCCAGTTTTTTATATATTTTAGAAATGAGACCTTCCTTCTCCAAAGATGTGATAGATAATTTATCCCTTGTTCTCCTAATTTGTTTATGGGATGATACCTATATCCATATGGGATTTATGCCCATATTATATATCCATTTCGACCTTATTTTGGTATGGGGTGGGAAATGTAGGTCTGTACCCAGCAATTTTTGTCATAGTGGAGTAGTAGATGCAGTTTGGGGGGGATTTATCAAATACTAGATTATTATAGTAATCTATACTATATATAATCTATACTATACCTTGCCTATTGTGTCATGTGAGGAAGTTGTGCTATTAATAGGACATCTAATCAGCCATAGATAATTTCAAGCTTTAGAAATTTTTATCACAATATGTACTTTGCCCCAGTGGGATAAAAATTTTAAAAATTGTTCTTCCAGCAGTTGATGTTTAATCTGCCTAGTGATATTCTGGGTATTCCTCACCAAAAAGGGATGCAATTAAAGAGAGGAAACTATGGTTTGTTTTTATAAGCCCATGGTTTTCTATAATATAGCTGTTTTAGACATTTTTTCCCATGTATAACCACTGACATCACCTCATCCTCAAGGTGCTCAACCTAGCCCTATGCCAATAAATAAGTGAATATTAGTTACAACTCCTTTCGTTAGCATTTACTGCAAATATTTTGGTGCTGTGGCAACTAATTTACAGTGATCTAACCCTAACCTTTGCAACAACTCCCAAAACAGATACTACAGATAACTTAATTTTTCAGGTGAAGAATCAGTGGTTTGGAGAGATTAAGCAACTTATTAATGGGTTCTATTAAGTATCAAAGATAGAATTTGAACCTAGATTTTTCATCTACTTCTTAAAAAATAAGTCTTGTAAAAGGAATGATAGGAGGATTAAGTCTTACTGTATGCCAATTCCTGTTTATACACAATGGAGATAAAAACACAAAAAGAGAGCCCTTGTTGAAAGACTCTGAAAGACTCTACATTGTAATTGGGGAGGAAAACATTAAGGAAAATGATGTCCAGGGAAGAGTGTTTTGGTTTGAGAAATCACTGGATTAGTGAGGCAAGTCTGTTGACAGTGTCTTTAGAGCAAAATAGTTCATTTGAATTTGATTCTCAGAGCAAAAATGAAGATAGGTTGGTTGGGGGAGGGAGGTGAGAAGGGGAAGAGGGAGACAGAGTAGAGGCAGATTTGTAATGTGGAAACACCAGCAACTGGTAGAAATACTGAGAACTCTTAAGTCATGCCTTAGGTTAAGTATTCTGAAGTATTTCGACGTCTACATTGCATCTTTCCTTCTTCCCTCTTTCCCTCCCTCCCTTTTTATTTACAGAATATATGCATGGGTGATTTTTCCAACATTGACCCTTGCATAACCTTTTGTCGCAAATTTTCCCCTTCTTTCCACCTCTTCCCCTGTCTGGCAGGAAGTCTAATAAATGTTAAATATGTTGAAATGCATGTTATGTGTATACATATTTATACATTATCTGCTTGCACAAGAAAAAAATCAGATCAAGAAGGAAGAAAAAAAAATTGAGGAAAAAATGCAAGCAAATAACAGAAAGTGAGAATGCTATGTTGTATTCCACCCTCTGTTCCCATGGTTCTCTCTCTGAGTGTAGATAGCTCTCTTCATCAGTGCACAACTGGAACTGGTTTAAATCATCTTAATGCTGAAGAGAGTCATGTCTGTCAGAATTGATCATATAATCTTGTATAATGATCTCCTGGTTCTTTCACTTTGCATCAGTTCATGTAGGTTCTACAAGCCTCTCTGAAATCATGCTGCTGGTCATTTCTTAGAGAAAAATAGTATTCAGTAACATTCATATATCACAATTTATTCAGCCTTTCTCCAGTTGATGGGCGTCCATTCAGTTTCCTACAAAAAGGGTTGCTACAAACATTTTTTCCCTCTTTTAAGACCTCTTTAAAATCCCAGGAGAAACACTGCTGGATTAAAGGGTATGCATAGTTTGATAACTTTTTGAGCATAGTTCCAAACTGCTTTCCAGAATGGTTGGATTCGTTCACAGTTCCACCAACAATGTATCAATGTCCCAGTTTTCTCACATCCCCTCCAACATTTGTCATTATCTTTTACTGCCATCTTAGCCAATCTGAGAAGTGTATAATGATATCTCAGAGTTGTCTTAATTTGCATTTCTCTGATCAGTAGTGATTTGGAGCACCTTTTCATGTGGCTGCAAATAGTTTCAATTTTTTCATCTGAAAATTGTTCATATCCTTTGACCATTTATCAATTGGAAAATGGCTTGAACTATTATAAATTTGAGTCAATTCTCTATGTATTTTAGAAATGAGGCCTTTATCAGATACTTTGGATATTAAAATGTTTTCCTAGTTTATTTCATCGCATATATTCTTTTAATTTCTTATCACTCTTAAAGTTCATTGATATTCATCTAGAAATCATTTAATAAGCAATATGAATCTTTTAAAAAAAACCCACCTAACTCAGTAATTTCAGTGCTAAGATCACGATATTTCACACTTTAAGTTTTAAGTAGATAACAGGTAGGAGAATATTGAGTTTTGTTTTTGTTTTTGTTTTTGTGTTGTTTTTTTTTTTTTGATCTGTAACGACTCACTTATATATGAATTGGGAAGCACTACAATTTATGATGTTTTTAGACATAATTTTTTGATAATAGATGTATAGATAAGTTTGGAAGACAACTGATAAATAAATTAGGGCTTTCTTGTATTACTTTCCATCTTATCAAAAAAAATTTTTTTAGGAACGAGAAGTTAGAATAGCCATTGGAGGGAAATGTATCCTGGAATATATTTTACAAGCCTACTTACACTTGCAGTATTATTTCTCTTTCCTAATTGTTGATTTACCAAAGTTTTATTGTTCCTTCCCTCACCCCCTTTTTAGATTTGAAAGGCTATATTATTTATTATTAGCTTTCTCTTTTATTAATTTTTATTATAGCTTTTTGTATATAAAACATATATATGGGATAATATTTCAACATTGACCCTTGCAAAAACTTCTGTTCCAACTTTACCCCTACTTCCCCTAGATGGCAGGTAGTCCCATACATGTTAAATGTTAAAGTATATGTTAAATACAATATATGTATACATATTTATACAGTTATCTTGTTGCACAGGAAAGATTGAATTTAGAAAGAAGGTAAAAATAACCTGAGAAGAAAAAAACAAAAATGAAAGCAAATAGTAACAAAAAGAATGGAAATGTTACTTTGTGGTCCATATTCATTTGCTAGTGTTTTTTCTCTGGATGTAACTAGTTCATTACAGATCAATTGGAACTGATTTGGATCCTCTCATTGTTGAAGAGAGCATGAGAATTAATCATCACATAGTATTATTGTTTAAGTGTATAATGATTTCCTGGTTCTGCTCATTTCACTGAGCATCAGTTCATGTCTGTTTCACCAAGCCTCTCTGTATTCATCCTGCTGGTCATTTCTTATAGAACAATAATATTCCATAACATTCATATACCACAGTTTATTCATCCATTCTCCAATTGGTGGGCATCCACTCAGTTTCCAGTTTCTTGCCACTACAAAAAGGGCTGCCATAAACATTTTTGCACATCTGGGTCCCTTTCCCTTCTTTAATATGTCTTTGGGATATAAGCCCAGTTTATTAATAGCTTTCTTTCTTTTTTTTCCCCCTGCGGCTGGGGTTAAGTGACTTGCCCAGGGTCACACAGTTAGGAAGTGTTAAATGTATGAGAGCAGATTTGAACTGGGGTCCTCCTGAATTCAGGGTTGGTGCTCTATCACTGCACCACCTAGCTGCCCCCTATTAATAGCTTTCAATTCAAACCTTTGAGGGACTCAGGAAATATCTAAGTCTCGAAATAGAATTCAAGAAGTAACAGAAATTTATATTTTTGTGAGTAATACACATATAATTTCTGTTAGAAAAATTAGTTTTGCTTTGAAATTGTGGGTTCTATTCTTTCTACAGATGAATTACCTATCATCTATACTGTGCTGTGTAATTATCAAACCAGCAAATTTTTTTAATGTAGGAATTAGTAGACCTAGAATTAAGTAGGTAGAAAATGCAATCTTAGGTCACTTTTCATACTATAGTTACTTCTAGTGATTCTAAATTGCTTGTCAAAAATCCATCTTGCAATTTTTTTCATTATATAAAAGAATATAAAAAGATTTTATTATGTGAAACCACAGTTTTATAATACTTTCTGTAAGCAGATAATAAATTCATACTTTTAAAAAAAACCATCTAGCTTGTCTTTTGCCTAATTTGTGTTTTCTTCTGTTCATTTTTAAATTCTTAAATTAAAAGCTCATCATTTTAATACCAATATTGTTGAGTTGGTCTTACAAAGCTATGAATCATTGAATACCATTATTCTAAAAACCAGTAAATTTGCAAATAAATCAAATGGCAATACTGGAAGCATGGCTGGCATGAGTGAGCCATTTATATCTTGGAGTAAGGGTTTGTATCCAGCTTCATTTTTGGCCATCTTAAGAGGGCCTCATATAAAAGATGGATTAGAACTGTATCCAGGGGGCAGATGTGGGTCAATGAGTGGAAAGTGTGAAAGGCAAGATTTTAGACCTGATCTTAGGATACATTTCTTAACAGAAGAAGTATCCAAAATTTGAATTGGTAGCTTCTGAGCATAGTTAATCTCCCCTCATTTTGACCACTTTATTTCACTAGAAAAAGCTTTATAAAAAAAAATTAGTCATGATTAGAAAAGAAGGGCTATTTAAGTGTGAAGCCGTAGTAGTATCTACAGAATCAAATGTACTAAAATTACTAGCACATTTATTTTATTTTGTTTATTTATATCCCCCCCCCAAAAAAAATTACCCAGGAAAAATTGTAGAGTTTGGGAGGGCAGATAAAGATTATTCTGTACTGGTAGAGATCATATTGTTTTTTTCCAGTAAGATAACAAGAGCTGGTATTTTGTAAGTGATTCTTTCTCAGAACCTGTAAAGAAATTGACTTTTTAAAAAAAACTTTTATTTTCAAAACATGCATGAATAATTTTTCAACATTAATCCTTGCAAAAACTTGTGTTAAGTTGGCTTTAGTGCTATTGGCCCATTGTGCTATTTCTGTTGTATTCTCTCTATTTGGATCTATTGACAATTTTTTAAATCTTTGCTGTTGTTGACATTAAGCTATTGTCATTTAAAGGTATTTAATTTATTTTAATCCTAATTTGCTAGCCAGTATTCACTAATATAAAGACAGGTTTAACATCCTGCCTACTATTGCTATTATTGAACAACCTTCGTAGTACTATGACCCACAGTATTATATAATTATTCTAATTCAAATTAAAATTTAATTTATTTAATTACTCATATAATTAAATTCATGAGGTCCAATGTGGGGAGGAAAAATAGTATTTCTATCATTTTAATGACATCAGCTCTGGGTCAGGTAACTTGAGCCATTAGAAGGCCTGGGAAAGACTAAAGGGAAAGATAGGTTTTGTTTAGAACTTTTAGAGGTATCCTTCAGATTAATGCTGGGATGTCAGTTCTAGAGAAGTAAAGTAGTTAGCTACAACAGAACACAGGTTTCCTAGTTCTTAGGAAGCCTAATTCACAATGTCTGGTATAGGGTTGTTACTATTTTATAAGTGGACAAATTGAATCTCCTCGAGAAAACCACTTTGAACAGAATACAAAAATATAGAACCTTGAAGTTGAAACAGACTTAAAGTTGTCTCTATTTGAATAGGAATTAATTTTGTAATGTACCTGAGAAGTGATCATCCAGCCTCCACTCAGAAACCTAGATAATATCTCATTTAATAGCCTGTGTTCTACTTTTTGGAACTGAAGTTCTTTTAAGGAACTCCAGTTCTTTTAAGAAGTTTTTCCTTTCATGGGGCTTTAAAAAGAATTTGAGGGACCAACCTGAAAAGTCTGACTCCTCTTCTACCAGAAAGATCTTAAAAGACTTGATGCTAACTCTGGAGTTCCCTTAAAGGTTTGAAGAAACTAGTAACTAATAAGCTAGATCTGTGTAATTCTTTCAGTGAATGTTAGCATATGATGGATGAGTCCTAGGTCATTTACTATCCCAACTGCTCTTCTGGGGTTTCAAAAAATATAAACAGTAGAGACAATGTACAATAGAACTTTTACCTCCCTCACTAAAATCATTGTCCAAAAGGTGGAGCAGACAACAGAGAAGAACTATTTTGGATCTGATTTTTAAAAGGGGAACTGATTTTTTTTTTCAAGAAATAATGGAAACCTAAGGGACAAATTATATGATTACAGAATTTGTAACAGAATTAAAAAAAAATTCTCTGAAATAATATACTTTTTTTTTTTCAGAGAGCTGTTTCCAAAGAAAGAATAAGTAGGATTATGGGTAAGGATGTTCTGCAGAGGATGCAGAGGGGATGGTAGTCTCTCAGTAATGAAAACATAAGAAATGGTATTTATGTGGGAATTGGAAGGATGAGAGTGTAGAAAGGTAAGGGAGAATTTTCTACAGAGACCAGAGTGGCTGTACCAAAAACTCTTGACTCATCCTCTTAAAATATATAAATATAAAGTAACTTTATAATGAAGATAAGTGCTTTCAGGATTGTTAGACCCCCCCCCCCCCAAATGATCTTAGATTAGTGTTTTTTTTTTAATTTTATAATTATAAATTTTTTTTGACAGTATATATGCATGAGTGATTTTTTTTTTTAATAACATCCCTTGTATTCATTTTTCCAAATTTTCCCCTCCCTCCCTCTTCCCTCCCCTAGGTGACAGGTAATCCCATACATTTTACATGTGTTACAGTATAACCTAGATACAATATATGTGTGTAAATCCAATTTTCTTGTTGCACCTTAAGTATTAGATTTCAAAGGTATAAGTAACCTGGGTAGATAGACAGTACTGCTAACAATTTACATTCACTTCCCAGTGTTCCTTCTCTGGGTGTAGTTGTTTCTGTCCATCATTGATCAACTGGAAGTGAGTTGGATCTTTATGTTGAAGATATCCACTTCCATCAGAATACATACAGCATTGTTGTTGAAGCGTACAGGGATGATCTTAGATTAGTGATAGAATTTAAAGAAAACAAGGAGTCCTATAGTTAATGTTGGGGTAAAAAGAGGACAAAACAATTTTGGTATCCCTGCTGCTCAAAGTAGATGAAATGATAGTGAGGTGAGAAGACTAAACTAACTCTTATTTTCCTTTTGTTTCTCTTCAAAGGATGATTTTTGGGAAGGATAAACCAAAAATGCTTAATAGGTAGTTGAAATTCACATAAGTGAGGAGATGGTAAGAGAGCACCTTTAATGAGTTCAAGTCAGGCTGATCTTCCAAGAAAATAAAGAACTGACAGGAGACTGTTGAGCCTTGGTAATCCTATAAATAGTTTGGATTGTAGGAGATGTTCTGTAAGATTGGAGAAAGGCAGGTATTAGCCAGTTTAAAAAAAAGTTTTTAAAATATGGTAGCAGCCAATGAGTTTGATTTGTAGTCTTAGAAAAATTCTAGGACATATTAAATAGAGTGTTTTGTGAGCATGTAGAAAAAAAAGTAATGATCACTAAAAGCCAATGTGACTTTATCAAGAACATCCCTATTTATTTATTTATTTGTTTGTTTGTTTGTTTATTTATTTTGGACAAGGTAGCCAGGGTAGTAAATTGGAGGTTATTAAAAATACTTCAACTCAAATTTCAGTAGATCATTTGACAGAATTTTTCATGCTTATACTTCAGGATAAGATGGAAGAGAGATGGAGTAAGTAATTTGTAGTTAGGTGGATTTGAACAGATGAAATAGAATGACTAAACTTAAATTGTAGTCATTAAAGAGAACATGTTGGGATGGAAAAAATTCTGTAACAGAAACATGTCCAGTTCCACACTTCTATTTGAAACTCTTAGATGGGACTAAGTGACTTTGTTCTTTGGACTATAAAGAAGAATAGAATATTGGTCCTAACACTGAAAATCTCTGTAAGGCACTATTGTTAACATGACAGGCAGAAATTTTTAGTGGTGCTGTGGGCTACATAGAGGGAGTCATGGATTTGAGGGGGAAAAAATTAGTCTTAATATTGGTCAGAAGCATTATGTCCAGCTTTTGGTGCTATCTTTTAGGAAAGAGGTAATTTCAGACCCATCCTGAAGGGGGTAACCTGGACAGTAGAGGAATCAGAAGCTATATCAAATGAGGATCCACTGAACAATTTAGTCTAAAAAAGAGAGAGAGATTATCAGTCTTCAAGTAAGTAATTGAAAAGATTGGCATGTTATAATAGATAATAGCCTTTTGCCACGTGCCTATAAAGAGCAGAGCTAAGAGAAATAGGTGGAAGTTAGGATTAGTGTGAGGAAAAACTTCCTAATTTTTTGGGAGGAAAAATGGGCTATCTTAGGAAATGTCTTGGGTTCTCATTCACTGAAGATCTTCAAAAACTTATTAGGAATCCTGTAGAAATGGTGTGGGTTGAACTAAATGGTTTCTGAGATCACTTAGAGGACTTAAGTGTTTTTTTTTTTTTTTTTACTCTAACTTATAATTGCTATAATTCGCCTCATTTAACTGAGCCTTAATTTTCTCATCTATAAATGAGAGGGTTAATCTAGATTTATAAGTTCTTTCCAGCTCTAAGTGCCATCATCTTCTTTTGATTTTTCCCCCCCTTTTGGACTGCATGTTATATTTTTTTTGTTTAAATTTGGCCATCAAAATTCATCTTATTTATGTGAACTTTTGGGGATTATCTTAGTTGAATTATTATAAGAACATAATATAATTTAGGCCCATGCTTTGATGCAGCATGGGTTTGTAAGATGTTTTCTCATTCTTCTACTTACATGTGGATGACGAAGAGGAATTATGGCTAAAGGAGAACAAATTAATCATTAATTGAAATTATAATGTATTTTCAACATATTTTAATGCATTAGACCCAGACAACTAGAAGAGAGAATTATTTTAATTTTTTTGCTTTCTTGGTCAATGAACAATTTGGCTGTCATTGAATAATTCTGTATTCAAAGTTTTAAGCCTTAAAATTCCACTATATTTGAGATTATACCTTATTCCATCTCCCTTCTTATCTTTTGTCTTCTTTTTTTCCTATCATTTCCTCCTTTCTCAACCTCTAATCCCTTTTTCTGTAGCAGAAAGTTATCTAGACGAAATATTCCATCTCCCTTCTTATCTTTTGTCTTCTTTTTTTCCTATCATTTCCTCCTTTCTCAACCTCTAATCCCTTTTTCTGTAGCAGAAAGTTATCTAGACGAAAAGACATATTTGGTGTTTTGTTTTTTTTTTTTTTAAGACAGATTTGAAGCTATTCTGGCAGGTAGAATTTGGTAAACCTATTGAAACTTGATAGGCTTATTTTGGCTGAACATTTGACAAATTATGGTTAGAATACTTCAAATAGTTCATTTTTATGGTATCTTTGATAACTTGGTATTTTTGTAACAGGTTTCTATAAAAAGAACTTCAAGGCATATCGTAAATTAGTTGGTTTATATGATGTTGCATGCTTAGTTTGAGCTATTGGGCACCTCTTCCTCTGATTCTCCTTTCTATCTTTTGCCTTTGAGCTCTTTGCTATAGAATTCCTTCCTTCTCCATATCTCAATTATTTTCTTTGGATCCTTAACCAGTTGCAATTCTACTGCCTACCCTTCCAGTTTCTACTACTCATAACTTCTCCACCCAATAGCTTTTAACATTACCAGATAAAGATAGTAAGAAAGGAAATTTCACTTCTGTAGACCAGGAAGAAGAGTATTAGCTTATATATAATTGAGTAAACTCCCCCACACCCCACCCCCACACAAATGTTTAATAGCTCAAGGAAACGTAAAGAATTTTTCTGCATGCATTTTTTTAATAGTCTGGAAAAATTTTATACAATTAATATGTGACAATTTTCTTTTTTAAACTTACGTGGTTCGACATGCCTAGAAAAGTCTTTAAGCAGTTCTAATAATTAATTTTACATATTATCTATAATTTTGCTAGAACCTACTAGTCATCATCTTAATTTCTAAAACATAGCAGCCTCAACTTTATTTCATACTCAGTTTTTAGTAACTTCTCATGTGATTTTTTTCATTTATACTCTATATGGCCTGTATCTACATAGTTGCATATTGTCTTCTTCATTGGAATGTGAACTTTGAGTTAAGGGAACCCTGTTTTTTCCTATGTTTCTTCATAATAGCACATGGAAAGATGATTATTGGTCTCAAATGTCTAAGCAAATTATGGTTGATATTTGGAGAGACAGTATAGTTTGTGGAAATGACTGATCTTGAAATCAGCAGAGACCTGAGCTAGCATTATAGCTTCAGAAACTAGTCACTTAATGTCATTGAATCTTGCTTTCTTTATCTGTTAAATGACTGATAATATTTTTTCTAGCCAGTATTGTGTGAAAAAGCATTTTCTAAATATTTACATTAATGTTAGTTACTTATTGATTGTTTTTTATATGAATTTCCTGTTGTTAATTCAGATTTGAAGATGATGAAATTAGTCTCCACCTTTGCCAAAATCTTGTCACTCTGTTATCTTATATAACCAATTAATAGCCAAGTCATTCCCATCAATTCTCCCTTCACAGTAAATGAAAACTGTTTGCATTTTTGTGTTAACATTGTCCCAAATCTCAATTCATGTCTTCATTATCATTATTTGGACTGTAGTTTCTTAATTGGCTTTTTTGCATCAATTTTCTCCCCCTGGAATGCATTCTATATGTTGCTGCCAGAGTAATCTTCAGGAACAACAATTCTATTGCTTCCTTGGTCAAAACCAGTGATTTCTCACTGCCAATCAAGTCAGAAACACGGCCCTAACCTAATTAATGTACCTTATTTGTTCCTCTTCAGAACAACTTTTTCTCTATTGGTTATCATCAACCATTCTTCCAGTACTCTAGACTCAAATTGGCGAGGGGAGCCCCGAAACTCTTTCTCTCTCTCTGACTTGAGGGGGGGTGAGCCATGAGATAAAGCATTTCAGAAGCTCCTTGAAGGAAAAAGTCTCCTTGAATTCTGACCCGTGTAAACATCCCACCTGAAGAGAAACAAGATGGCTTCCTTCTGTTATCTAGGTGGAGCTATTTGAGTCCAGAGTTGGAGATTCTAACCCCATTGAATTGGAGATTAATTAAGAAACATCCATTCAGTTCTCAAATTCCAGCTCAAACTCCACTCAACAGCTCCCAGCAAGAACAAGTCCAGCTTATAGGTTTCTATTATAAAAAGAGCCAAATTTAAGCTCAGTCCTTGCAGAGAACCTAACATATTATGCCATGCATGCTATGCTATGCCAAGGAAACCTGCCCACTGTAATGATATTCTTTTTCAGCGTTACCCTTTCTTTTATCTCCCTCACCTATTTCTCTAACAAGACTTTATATCTCTCTGTCAGGAGCTCTCTATTAGAAAGTTTACTTCTCTGATGGGACTTTGCCACTAAGGAATTCAGCCTTTCTATTCATGCATAACAAAGTCTGACTTCCCAATGTCAATAATAAACTTCTCTTTATCAGTCTAGCTTTTCGGGTTTGTAAATTCCTTTATAAAGGACCTCTGCAATTCATGGAATGGGGTTCCCACAACTCCTGCCCTGTGTTCAATCCTTAAGGGATTTTAGGGGAACCAGACTTCTTCATTTGGTTCTCTGAACCCCGAACCTACCACTAAACTCATCATCTACTTCCTGACCACCAGAAACCCTAATCACATCATTTTGGTTCCCTGAATCTAATCTCATCATTTGATTTCTTGAATCTAATCTCATCAAAATCAGTGAAGTCTATTTGCCTTTACTCTAATATCTAACTACTGATGAGTTCTCTCCATTCTCTATAATATTTATCTGTGTCATCTCTGCTCCTAATGAATACTACCTTATGTCTCACCATATCACTACCTCGGTTATTATAAAACTCCTTTAACTACTTCTTTTGCCATCATTTCTCTTATCATAACATCAGTGCAAAAGTTTGATCAGGTTGCTCTTGTTAAGACTCTTATTCTTGAGTTGCGTACTTGATAAAATAAAATGTTTCATTATGCAAGGCCTGCTTCTAGCCTAATTTCTTGTTACTACTTCACTCAATGGTTCAGGCACACAAGTGGTTCGGGCAAAAAACAATGTTAGATTTAGAGTCAGAGAACCTGAATTTGAAGCCTCTCTCTGCTACTTAGTACTTGTATGATTTTTGAGTAAGTCAGTTAACTCTTCTGGTCCTCCATTTCCTTGTCTGTAAATGAGAGAATTGGACTAGATGGCCCTAGAGTTGACTTCTAAATCTAATACTTTTTGTTTCTTCCACCTGTTGAAATCCTTCCCTTCCTTTAGAACAGTGGTCTTCAAACTTTTTAAATAGGGGGCCAGTTCACTGTCCCTCAGACTGTTGGAAGGCCCGACTATAGTAAAAACAAAAATTCACTCTGTCTCTGCCTCTCAGCCCATTTGCCATAACCTGGTGGGCCGCAGTTTGAGAACCTCTGCTTTCGAAACAAGAATTTTCTTCCTGTAAAAAGTAATGGGGAGTGAGTCCTTAGGGAGAAGACCCAATATACACCAGAAGTTTTTCATCTTGTAGTAGGTTGTGAGAATAAATACTGTGGAAAAGATAAAAAAATAAAAAATAAAAAACTAGAAGGTACTATGGTTGAATTCAGTCTAGCTGAATTCCATAGCTGTACTATACAAGTACACCTTGATTTTGGTTTCTTATTTCTAAATAGGAGTGCTTAGAGACACTAGAGAGTATAACACATTCTTTTATATAACATGTAAGCTTCATTAACTTTTGGGTCTTTACTACTTCTCCTTTTTTTTTTTTTTTTTTGCTAAGGCAATTGACTTCCTCAGGGTCTCACAGCTAGGAAGTGTTAAGTGTCTGAGGACAAATTTCAACTTTCAATTATGTGTTATCCTAATATCAGATAGAAACATATTTTAGGAGTTTTCATTTTGGTAATTCCCCGTTGTCATAAGTGCCCTCCAGTATTTTAGAACACTCCTTTTTAAAAAATAAGAAACCAAAAGCAAGCTGTACTTGCACAGTTCATCTGTGGAATAAATATTAGATGAATCCAACCTTAGTCAGTGCCTTCTGGTCTGTTTTGGGTCTTTTTGCCAGTATTTATTCTTCTATCTCTTCTCCTTCCCCCCACTGCCCCACCCCCCCTATGAAAAACCGCTCAGTAATCTTGCAATCTAATATTAAAATAATAAACACACACATAACATATGATTTTTAAGAATGAGTTACATTTTCAGGTCCAAAATGAGAGGCATTGTGGTGATATGTTTAAAAACGAAACAAAAAACAATGGAGTCAAAGACCTGGTCTGCTTTCTGATGTTTTGCTACATATATAACCCCAAGTGTCATTTAACTTTTCTGGGCTTCAAGTTTCCTTAGCTGTAAAATGAGGGGGTTAGATTAGATATAACTGATCCTCAACCACCAAATTGTGTGTGTGTGTGTGTGTGTGTGTGTGTGTGTGTGTGTGTGTGTGTGTGTGTGTGTGTGTGTATCCTCTCCTTACTTTTCCAAATATTTAAAAACTCAGAAGACTTAAGAGATGTTATTTCTAGCCTTATAATATGCCAGGCCTTTTCAGTTTAATTGAACTATTTATGCTCCGGGCAAATTGGACATTCATACCATATCAATGCTAAGTGTTTCTGAGTATTTAAAAGATATATTACTTTGCTAGTTAAGTGGAATAAAGTATTACAGAGTTGTTTATCCTTTTGATGTGATTATCAGAAAATATTTTTATGAGAATAATTGTTGTTTTAGTTCATTAGATATTTGGCACATCTTAGTTTTATGTTGCATGTCTGACTAAGGGTCTACATTTTTTGTCACTTCTGCTCTGTCACTCAGGCCCCTAACACTCCTGAGTACTTCCAGATCCAGATTAAAATGAAATTAGAAAGTATCTAATAAAATAAATAATACAATAAAACAGATAAAATACTGTTAAGTCAGTATTCTAGCTTAAGGAATCCTTATTTATGGGATCCTAGTTCTATATCACTTTGACACTATTGGTTTAGAGTCAAGTGATGGCCTCAGATTACAGAACCTATTACTAGATTTTACTAAAAATGTATAGTGTAACTCCAACTAATTTCTTTTCCTTTAAAATGACAATGATCATATCTCAGAAGGTGGTTTTTAAAAGTAAACGAAGTTTTTTTGTTCGTTTTTAAACAAAGATTCATGCTCTCCCACTTTCCCTTTCTTTCTGTAATATAGCTACAATAGTGTTTCCTCCTGTTTGTAATGTATAGCCATGCTAAAAAAAAAAAAAGTCACATTGGCACATAAGTATTCTGGAACTGAGTTAAACATTGTGTTGATCAAAGTTGATTGATCCTGTGATATTGTTGTTAATGTGTTAATTGTTCTCCTTGTGAATGAGGTTTTTAAAAACATTTGGAAAATACAAGATCCTATTCTGTCCTTTCTTTTTCTGGAGTATATAATATTATTCTTTCACTACAGAAGGATAGGACATTTTCAAGGAAAAATAAAAAGCTAATAATAACCTGGGTTTAGGTTTTGCTCAAAATGAATAATCTTGTATATTGCACCCCAGATGCATTGCTTTTAGACCTGATTTGGGAAGTTATAAGAATCAGCAAATTGGTTGCAAGGAGACATTTATTTAATTTTATTAAAAAGTCACATTCTAATTACACAGAATACTTATATCACATCTAATGCCACGTTTCTATTCTTACTTTGGATAAAAGCAAGGAAATTAACTGTTTCTTTTCCCTCTAGGTTAAGGCACTGAAAGAGAAGATTGAATCTGAAAAGGGAAAGGATGCCTTTCCAGTAGCAGGCCAAAAATTAATATATGCAGGTAATTAATTATATCCTACAAATGATTAAAATAATCTATAATTGTTTACATTGAGAATGTTTATCCCTAAGATATTCCTCTCCAAAAGAATCGGCACTTAGAAATAATAGTTTTTACATCACAAAGCGATGCTTTTGCAAATGGATAATACTTATTACTAGTAGGGTTTATTGTGCAATTTAGAAAATATGAACCACCATTTATATCTGAACCTTATTGCTTAGCTTTGAGATGTGTGAATGTGTATTCAATACACACACACACACACCTTTTAGTATTTATTAATTCCCTTTAAGAAGATCTTTTCCTGTTATTTACTATTGGCATGTTAAAGCCTTAATTTTATTTTGACTTTACTTTTTGTCTCAGCATTTCTTTTTCTCAATACTTTCTCTTCTATCTTCTGTCCTTTTATCTGATTGATAACTTTGGAAAATACTGATTTAATATTTTAAAGATGGCAAGGCATATAGCATATCTCTAAAGTCTTAATGAAGTTTTAAACTATGAAGGTTTAAAGCTGTCAAAATTTAAAAGTGTACCAAGTCTTTTTGGGACACCATTTATATTACTGAATCATTATGACAGCCTATTCTTTAGAATTTTGGAACTTGGTTTTATCAAAAGAATTGAATGTGCTTCATGGTTGGTAGGTTACCATTCCAAATTTCTTGATTCCCTCAGGTTAGCTATCACTTTGAACTTTCCTTTGCTGTTCTTCAAAAGGAACACAAAGACTTTTTTCTCAGAATCCGCAAAGCTCATGTAACATGAGCTCTGGTAAAGAAATGATGTTGAGAATAGAGAAGAACAAGACTATGATGTTTTTTTTTTTTTTTTTCCCTTTCCTTTTTCTATCCCTTCTGTCTTACTTAGTTCTATGGTTCCTTGGCATGAAAACCTCCATCTGAAGTGAAAACCAATGAAAGAAACAAAATCAATAAGTGAATCTTTTGGTATAATATAATACAACTGTTAGAATTGTGTGTGTGTGTGTGTGTGTGTGTGTGTGTGTGTGTGTGTGTGTGTGTGTGTGTGTGTATCTTCTAAGTTATCATTAGCCTTTTAGTTTTCCTTGAATATGTCCTATATTTATATATATGTTAATAGATATAACATATCTAACATAATATATTTATTCTGAACATATATAGCATAACGACAGCCAGATAAAAATTTTGCAGATTTAGTTATAAAAATATGAGTGAATTGCCCAAATACTTCATACACCTAGTGTGGCTTTTGGGGGAAATCCCAGCATTGACTAACATTTAGGAGGAAAAACTTTCTGTATTTCTTTTTTAAAACTTATTTACTAATGAGAGAGATCAGAAACATTTTTTTTTTAACAGAAGACTTTTTATGTCACACCTAAATTCTCAGATTTACCTTAATTCATTTAGCTGAAACACTTTTTTTTAGTAAACTCAATTCTAATTAAGAACATTAAAAGAAGACTCTTTAATGTATTTTATGTACTCTTATCTCTGGCCTTCAGTGGGAAATGGGATGTTATACCTAGTTCTCGTTGTGCTTGCCTTGTCAAGGCACTTCATAAGCACCTACGGATCCTGCTCGTTTCAACCAACCAATTTTTAATATTTAATATAGCTTTCAATACGTTATAATTTCCCTTAGTTTCTATTCAGAGGGTCTTGTTAGTTTTTCTAAAGTCATGCATTTATTAGGATAAGAAATTTATCTCAATGATGAAATCCCTTCTGCTACTCAGTATCTGGAAACTATTGCCCCGCTTTCTCTTAGAGAGTTACCCAGGGTATTTGATAGTCCCACGCCTCACAAAATGTCAGAAGTGGTCATTAAACCTAACTCTTCCTGACTGCGAGACTTTTTCTCCCTACTATAACACTCTGCTGCTTAGAATAGCATCATGCATTTTGCATTTCTTCTTCTTTCCATAAAATTACTTTAATTTTCTAAAAACATTAATTTATTTTATCCTTAAAATAACTATGGGAAACAAGTAGAAAGTTACTGTTTTTCATGTAGAAAAAAAAAAGAGCCATAGCAAGTTAAGTAATTTGCACATTCTCACATGCCTGGCTAGCAACAGATTTGGAACTAGCAACGAGTTCCAAGAGGCGGTGGCCTAATATAATAATTTTTGATTTAATTCTCTCCTTAGAAAATTAATAATTATGTGAATATGGGGAGGACAGAATCACATTAGTTACACTAGTTATAAAATGGAGAAAATAAAAGTACCTCACAAAGTGATTATGAAGAAATCAGTGTTTAAATTAGCACTGTATAAATTATTTTTATTATACTTTTAATTTTGCTTTTTCATATACTTTGTCCTTAATAAGCAGTATACATAAAGTTATCTGTAACATATAATTAGTACATTGTATGCCATGTAACTTTGAGGTAAGAGTGTTTAAGTTTTGTAATGATTGTTTTTATCCATTTTAAATAACTTTAAGTTACAGCAATATTCCTATGCTTTTTTTCCCACTTTTGCTGAGTTCTGAGGTTATTGTAATTTAAAAATCATATACTTCAATCTTATATATCTAGTTCCAAGAATTTGAATTTTTAGTTTGTTAGGTCTTCTATTGTTGCGAATTTGAATATTTAGGATGTATCTTTTAAAAAATGGATCTTCACCCTTTTCTTTTTTTTTAATTATAGCTTTTTATTTATAAGATATACGCATGGGTAATTTTTCAGCATTGACAATTGCAAAACCTTTTGTTCCGATTTTTCTCCTCCTTCCTCTCCCCCTCCCCCAGATGGCAGGTTGACCAATACTTGTTAAATATGTTAAAGTATACATTAAATACAATATATGTATACATGTCCAAACAGTTATTTTGCTGTACAAAAAGAATCGGACTTTGAAATCGTGTACAAATAACCTGTGCAGGAAATAAAAAATGCAGGCGGACAAAAATAGAGGTATTAGGAATTCTGTGTAATGGTTCATAGTCACCTCCCAGAGTTCTTTCACTGGGTGTAGCTGGTTCAGTTCATTACTGCTCTATTGGAACTGATTTGGTTCATCTCATTGTTGAAAATGGCCACATCCATCAGAATTGATCATCATATAGTATTGTTGTTGAAGTATACAACGATCTCCTGGTCCTGCTCATTTCATTCAGCATCAGTTCACGTAAGTCTCTCCAGGCCTTTCTGAAATCATTCTTCTGGTCATTTCTTACAGAACAGTAATATTCCATAATATTCATATACCACAATTTATTCAGCCATTTTTCAATTGATGGGCATCCACTCAGTTTCCAGTTTCTGTCCACTACAAAGAGTGCTACCACAAACTTCTTTCATATACAGGTCCCTTTCCCTTCTTTAGATCTTCACCCTTTTCAATGGAACACTAAAATTGGTTGATTGCTCTTGAATAGGTTTGAAACAAATAGTTATGGGTTTATTGACAGGTGTGTATTTTTCTAGTATTGAAGGCAAACCTTTCAGAAATGCCAAAAAATAGAATCTTGTTTATTTAAAATAAAATGTAGAAGCAAAAGAAGATCTGAAGAATATTTTTTATTTATTATGTTTCCCTTCCAAGCACAGCCCTAAAGGTTAAGAAAATTTGTAGACTTGCCTGGTTTTTCCTAATAAATGGTTATAATCTTATCTTCTATGAATCTGTGATAGCTCTGGCCTGTATCTTTTCAAAATAATATAAGGTCTATAACATAGTCATTTAAAAAAAAATTCAGTAGATACTCATTCAAGCTTGGGTTTTCTCAACATTTTCAGCACAAGTCATTCAATCCATCAGTGTCTTTGATAGTTTTTTAATAGTTGTCATTCTTGTGTTCTGAACTTTCTTCTTTGTGAAACACATCAAATTTATATATAAGTTAGAAAATTTGTTAAGTACCCCAAAAGGCCTTTTGCTTCAAATTTCTAAACAAGAAGGGCACCTAGAATTTGATTGTCCAGGCTCCATTTTGAAAATCTCAAATGGGATAAGACAGCTCACTCCACTTTAAGAAAACATTTAACAGAAAGTTAAACCCAAATGTTCCTTTTTTTGTGACTTTGTCCATTGTTCCTCATTCTCCAATGATCTCAAGCAAAATAAATTTAATCTTATTTCTATATGAGAGCCCTTCAAAGGTCAATGATTACATTCTCTTCCCCATCTTTTAGTCTTTTCTTCTTCCCTTTTCTTTTTTATACCTAACTTCATTGGTTATTTTATAAGGGATTCTTGTTTAGGTATAGGTTGTACTAAATGATTTCTGAAAACTTTTTCTTCCCTTATAAGGAATTCTTCGTATCTATGCAAAATGAAGTTTTTCTTGCTAATCTCATTGTTGCACCTTAGAAATAGAGGGTCAAATGCCACTAGACTAGAGAAATAGACAATAATTAGGGCAATAGAAGAATAGGAAAAACAATTCCGCTTAATTCTTTTGCCATATGCCACTAATAACTTGGGAAGAAATCATTTACTTGAAAAGATTCAACTGCCATTTTTCCTTAGAAAGTGTGATATGGTTTGTTTTTATCTTACCTTTTTATATCAAGAAAATTAGCTTTTGAGTAGATAAGAAGAAAAGGAATCTTTATCCACATTACTTTTGGCCATTGCATTGGGCAATTTTTTTTTTTCCATTTTCAATTATTTTTTATTTTAAAAGGTTTTTTTTTATTTGGAGACAGGCAGTGTAGTGGGTAGAGCACTAGCCCTGAAGTCAAGAGGACCTGATTTTTTAGCTGTGTGACCCTGGGCAAGTCAATTAACCCCAATTGCCTCAGCAAAAAGGGGGAAAAAAAAAAAGATTTTTATTTTAATCATGTATTTTTCCAATTACATGTAAAGATTGTTTTCAACTTTAATTTTTGTAATATTTTGAGTTCCAAATCTTTTTTTCCCCGTCTCCCCTTTCCCCATGCTAATAAGCAATCTTATGGCTGTACATTCATTTTTAGCATTTCTATATTAATCATGTTGGGAAAGAAAAATCAGAACAAATAAAGAAACCATGAAAAAGGGGAGATGGCAATAGTATATGCTTTGATCTTCATTCAGTCTCCATAGTTATCTGATTTCGGATGGCATTTTCCATCCAAAGTTATTGGAGAAATCTCCTTGGATGACTGAATTGCAGAAGAGCTAAGTCTGTCATAGTTGATCATCATACAGTCTTGCTGTTGCTGTGTATGTACAATACTATCCTGCTTCTACTCAGTTCACTCAGCATTAGTTCATATCATTTAAGTCATTCTAAGCTTTTCTGAAATCAGTCTATTTGTCATTTCATATGGAACAATAGTATTCTGTTAAATTCATATGTCATAAGTTATTTAGGCATTCCCCAATTGATGAGCTTCCATTCAATTTCCAATTCCTTGCCACCACAAAAACCAGCTGTCAACAAATATTTTTGCACATGTGGGTCTTTTCCCTTCTTTTATGATCTCTTTGTGTTATAGACTCAGTAGTGGCACTGCTGGATCATGGGCATATATGTAGTTTTATACCCCTTGAGCATAGTTCTAAATTGCTCTCCAGAATTGCTTGATTAATTTATAGCTTCACCAACCTTGTGTTAGAGCCATTGGGCAAATTTCTTACATTTTTGGGGGGGCATGTGTTGGTTTTCAGTAAAAATTTTATTTAGTATTGTAAGCTACTCTTTAGTTTATTTGGTTTTTGCCTGAAACTATGGGGTATCACAGAATATTCTTATTCACATTGTTGAGCAAGTAAGAGAACAAGAGTAAATACTTTTGAAGATATATTGGTAGTTCCTCTTATTTGGGATCGTTTAATGGCCAAATTTCAATTATTCTTGGTATTATCTGATTGGAACAGTATGATTATATTTTATTTTAGCTGTCTTTTTCAATTTTGTATTCTTAAGACTATCTTAACCTTAACCCAATTATTAGCAAACAATAAAATGAATGGATTTTGTTTCATTTCATTTCCCTTATGCCACTAACAACAATATAATAAAATTTAAAAATGCTAAGTCAAATTAAATGTTAAAAGTGGTGAAGAAAATATTTAAATGATCCTTAAGATTTTTAAATGTATTTTCTGTTGAAATATTTTCTATTATGAAATAATTTAGGAAAGAATGACAGCTGGAAAGGACCTTAGAAACTAGTACTCCAGCTCCATCATTTTCTAGATTATAGATACTCCTGGAAAGAGAATCTTTAATCCCTGGAAAGGATCTTAAAGCTCTTTCATTTTAAGTGTGAAGAATTCACCTCCTGTCCTCACTCTTTTCATAAAAATTGAATTTATTAATGTTATATAATAGTCCAAATAGAAAATAAAAATGTTTTCAAACAAATAAGACATTAATTTTTCAAGTTTTGATGAGTCATGAGGTTGCAGATACATTTACTGTAATTATACCATTATAGATTTGAAAGAGGGAACCTCGGGCTCATCTTGCCTAAATGTATAGAGTATAAATCTGGACTGAGAGTTGACTTCCCTAAGGCCCCATAGATGGTAATATAAAGCTAGAATTCAGACTTGTGTCCTCCAACTCAGTTCCACATTCTGTACCATACTGCCTCTCATGAGGTGTTGTTTTTTTCCTTTGTAAGATTTTAAACTTTACTTGGAAATTGGTGTTCCCCCAAATAAACAAACTTTGTAGTAAACATTTTTCATTCAATTTCTTCTCCCTGTTAAGATTTGTTTAAAATAATAGTTCTCCATGTGAAAGGGAGAGCATTTGGGTCAGTTCAGAACAGGACACCTTAGGAGCATTCATCATTCATTGATTTTTATTAAGTATTCAGAGTATAAGTCAAGAACCTACATTTTAGGATGTGGGTGACAAATTTTAAAGATATGTGAAGCAAGCCAAACTAATTTGTGCTAATATAGTAATTATTTAAGTCTTTGTATCACATAGAGAAATTGCATTAAAATATCAATGAAAAACAAACAATCTGGTTTATTTTAAAATTAAAGTCAGAATGGGTTTTATAGGAAGTGGGGAAGGTTGATTTTAATAAGCCTGGCCACTTTGTTCCCAATCATCTTTAGTGTATAAAGGTTAAAAATAATCTGTAGATTTGATTTAGCCAAGAATATTTTTTGTTTGGCAGTGTTTGATGAGCCATTTGAATTTGGGGTTGTAGCTTAGAGGCAGTGCAGAAGCAATCATGCCAATGTTTTGTCACTGATTTACATGGCATTCTTGTAAATAATCTGCATAAATTCTCTAGAGGTTGTGGGTCTTTGTTTTAATGTATGCATTTTCTATTCACTCTTTATACTTTTATCTATCTATCTGAAAGATATATCTATCTGGGAGATGAGTTTGTGGGACAATTTTTCCCCTTGGTATACTACAATTCACATAAGAAGTGAGAAATTATTAAGTAGGTGCTTCTGTGTCTGTTTTGTTAGTCTAGGATTGAAGAAGTTGAACTCTAGTGTAAAAACATGAAGCTTTGATTAAAGGACACTTTTTGGGGCAGGAGGTGATACAGTTGATCGAGCCTTGAGTCTGGAAGATCTGAATTCAAACTCCAGCCTTGAAATCTCAGATGCTTTATGACCCAGGGCAAATCATTTAACTGTTGTTTCCTTCCATTTCCCCTACTGTAAAATGGAGATCATATTGGCACCTATCTCAGACCCAGATGAGATATTTACAAAAGGGCTTAGATTTGTGCCTGGCATATAGCAAGTAGTTTCTCTTTGAACTTTGTTCCCAATTCTGCCACTTAATCATTTGACTTTTGACCTCATAAAATTAAAAATGAGGTGCTTTAACTAAATAACATATATTCTAGTTCTGTTATGATGTATTATATTACAGCTGAGCAGACTAGATAATGACATGTAATGAAGTGCAGTTCCATTTTGGTTATTTGGAGAATAAATAACTTGCTGGCTGAGAGGTAGTGGAAGTAAGGCCATCCCTTCAGGATAAGCTATCTTAAACGTGGTGTTGGGTACTGTTTGGCTTCCTTCTGAGTTTCCCACCCCAATCTAGCCCTAAATTTAAATGTTCAAGGCTGTTGGGTTTTCATTTACATAGGGGAATTTTTAAAGACTTTTTCAGTTAGTTGTGCTTTCATTATATATGCCTCTTTATTCATTTGGGCTAATCTGCTTAGTCAGCATTTAAGATAATTCCCTAAGGTAAAAAAAAAATAATAATTTACTTCAGCGAATTTCTTTTAATCCACTAGGCAAAATCCTCAACGATGATACTGCTCTCAAAGAATACAAAATTGATGAGAAGAACTTTGTGGTGGTTATGGTGACAAAAGTAAGTTTTGACCTCTTATTTTGTGTGTGAGTATGCCACGCATGTGTATTAAATTATTCAGTATAAGTGAAGACAATAAAGACATAAATATGTCACAGACTATAACAGTTAACAACAGAGTAATAATACAGTTAATGATTTTACATATTTACAGTTAGTGTACTGCCTTGGCAAGTCTTCTGAGGTCATGGATTTTGCTGAAGTAGAGGAATTTGCTGTATAGCCATGAAAAAGGGTAAGCTTATTAAAATGGGGGCAGATGTTCTTTATTTTTTAAATTAGCAGGCCAATTAAAGAATCTGGCTTAAATCTTACTTAATTGTCTCACCAATTTGAAGACAAAACAAATTACACCAGATAATAGACAAATTTAATAAGTAGGATGTTTTAAGCTTTAAGCAACAAAATTATTTATGATTTAATAGAATGAACATTAAGGAGAAATTACAGTCTTTTAAAAAAAAACTTTCCACAAAACAGGGTCTCCAACATCTTTCATTTTTCAGGAATGACAAACAAAAAGATGGGACTTTAGTGGAAGTACTTTTCATACACTTTATTCTTAGAAAATAGTTCTCCAAAGCACTGATAAACACTTTAATAAGAAAAAAAAACAGTTGATGGAGGTCTTGGGGCAAAAGAAATGTGATTGTATAAGGGAAAGGAAATAAGCTAAAATGTAAAATTGTTTTGCATAATATACAGTAGAACTTAAGCTGTAAAAGAAGCTGTAAAAGTCGTCATTGAATACTTGTACTAGAAATCAGCATCAGTTTTGAGTGAAGTATAACATTTCCAATTATGGATCCAGTTAGTACCATATTAACAAATTGATTTTGTTGTGTTTTGTACACCTGCCCAATAATTACTGTTAAGTTTGAAGAAAAGAGTATATTGTTTGACAGACTCCTTAAGTGGGAATAACACGTAGGCATGTCCTAACTTCATAATGTGTAAAAATAGAAATGGACATATTTATTGCCACAAAAAAAAAAAAATAAAGGCCAACTAAGTGCAGAGTGTTGTGCTGGAACACTTTGAGGCATAAAATTTAAGTGACAGTCTCTGTCATAACATTATAATTTGGTACGATGCTGGTTTTTCCCTCTCACTTTGTATTGTATTACAATAATACCTCATTTGTCTAGAATTCAAGTATCTACAACTTCATCTTCATGATACCTTCAACTGAAACTGTTCATTAAAGCTTGGTTTTCAATTTAGAGAGATGATACTTTATTTTTAGTTTATATGCATGTATATAAAAGTTAGTCATGGTTTTCGAACCAAATAATTGGAAAAGAAAGGAGTTGATAGCAGCAGAGGACTTTAGAGCTGAAGCTTCATCTTCAGAAAAAAGATTCCACTCCAGGGCTGGAGTGAGCAAAGTACATAGAAAAAATGAGTATCCCATTCTACCACTGTGACTTTGAGTGACATATAAGTCTTTGGGACATGTAAGTTTCACATCAATAAAATGAGGGGATTATACTGGATGCCACTAAGGTCACTTACAGTTTTAGATCTATCTGTGATCTAAAATAACTTCCTCCTAGAAGTCTTATGATCCAATGATTTTTCATAGAAAATCAGTTCAATGTCTAGATGTAAATTTACTGAGGAGGCAAACTTTTGTATTATAAAGTATAATTAATATACACAACATTAATTTGAGTATTAGAAAATTGTTTATTTTTCTGTTCAAGAACACATTTATTATGAATTGAATTTTAGGAAGATTTCTATGCAGGATGTTAGTTTAAATTATGGTGCTTCAAAGAAAGCGCTCACAGCTATTCAGAATAATTAACTGTGTAGATGGACTCTAGATGTAGTTAAGATTTTACTTTGCAAAGTTAACTGTGTTGGATAATTGGGCAGTTAAATATTTTGGTGAAGAAGGTCACTTTAGTAAGCATTTTTTACTCCTTGAAAGTGTAATATGGGATAATTACTAAGTATACGAAATAACATTTATTTAGATTTAGATTTTAAAAGGGCAACATGGCATTATGGAAGACCTGATTTCAGGGCTTCCTTGTAACACCTCCTTACTTGATATGAGCAAGGCACTTAACCCCTTCAGTACTACTATGTACCTTTATAACAATGAGAGTTTCAAAGTACATTCTGTGTGGTGTTTGAGGGGTGGACTAGGAAGTGAGTATTCCACAACAGTTATCCCTATTGCTAATGAAATGCTTGACATGAAAGCTTAATCCTTGTCCATGGTTTGGGTGCATATGATTTAAATAAAGGGCAGGTCAGATTAATTTTTTTTCTTCTAGAAACTCTTGTTTGATATCACCTTAAAATTTTCAAATTTTGGCAAATGAAGGTTTTGTTTTTAGAAGCATTATAAACAATTTAAAGCAGTGGTTTAACTTTATTTTTGTTTTAATTTGGTACCTATCAGAATTAAATGGTTTTTTAAAAATTAAATCTCACTGAAGCAGAAGGCTATATAGACATGGAGAATTTAATGAAGATCAGTATTAGTAGGAATATACTGTTCACATATTCATTCTCCTTGTATATTAATCGATCTTGAGTGAAATAAGCAGAATGTTTTGAGACTTAATCTAAACGATACATTTGCATGTTTTCATTGTTCAAAATTGAGTGGCCTTTTAGTGGGATTCTGGAAGAGTAGAGTTAAATTCCATTTTTATCCAATAATACATTAGCTTATTTCTCAGTAGCATTCGTTGGAGGACTAAAATGAATGTTAAATTTTAAAACATGATGTTTATAAATATATTTGTATTTGTAATGGAGAAAATAGCATAGGACTTTTTCCTTAAGATTTGATTTTGTTTTTATCCATTTAGCCCAAAGCAGCAGCTACATCAACACCATCACCAGCTACAACTCAACAATCAAATCCTGCTACCACTACTACAGTTAGTTCATCTTCAGCAGCATCTGTGGCTCAAGCCCCAACTCCTTCCCCTGCCTTGGCTCCCACACCTACACCTACATCTGTCACTCCAACACCAGCTGCAGTAGCTTGTGAACCTATACCTACTAGTACTCCTAAGGAAGAGAAACCTGCAGAGAAACCAGTAGAAACTCCTGTTGGTATTAGTCCAACGTCATCTGACAGGTATGATCACCCTCTGGGAAATTATATATCAAAACTCTTCCAAATGAGGAAGCTTGTTTTGACATCTAATTTCAGTTTAGAATTGTTAATATGTTGGAAGTAAACATTAATTAGTTACAAGAGCTTTTGAAGATTCCAAATACCTTGGTATATACTGTGCAAATTAAATTATTTTAACTGCCATCATCAAGTTTTGGATTGTGTGACCTTGAAGACTGGACCTCCTTCTAAATTAAAAAATAGAAATAACAGTAAACTAAATTTTTTAGGCAAAACACTAGAATTGGAACCAGAACGATTTATATTAAAACATCATCTCCAAGGCTTCATACCTTTGTTATTCTGGATAGGTCATTTAACCTCAAGAAGTCACGTGAGAAAACTCTTGAAAGAAGTGCTTTTAAATGTATTAGATAAGTCATAGGTATATCCTAAATTTCTCATAATTGATACAGCCTATCGCAGTATTTTGACAGATCAAGCAAGATAATGTGTATGAGTTAAAGAATTTTATAAACTGCAAAGCATATAAAAGATTAGAAAGTTATTAGAATACTCATCCTTTGGCCTGGTCTGTCCTTTTTAAATTTGGTTTTCTATATTCCTTTTTCATGATCATTATAATTGAACACCAGCAGGTTTCTGTGAATTTATGCACACACATTTAACTATTGGATTTGGCATTCTGCAAAGTGGAAGGATGTGAAGACTTGCAAAAATTGTTGAGGATATTTTCACAAGAAATGTTTGTGTTCAAATCCCTATTACCACCACCAGAAGATGGAGGAATATAGATTTTATTTTATTTTTAGTATAACTAATCAAAGCCTGTGGTAAAGTTCCTATATTGGTAGTTGGTTCTTCAATCCCCTAAAATGATTTCTAAAAATAATATTATGGGGACATTACATTTAAAATGATCTATAGTTATCCTTGCACCTAAATCTAGTAGTATTAGTACCCTTTGATCATACATTTGTTTTACCCAGTGGTTTACATAAAATCTATTATTTGATGTATTTCCACTTTAAAATAGAGAATATTAAATGATGGACTATTAGGAGGACTTTTGTTTGCTGTCCATTTCATGTCATTGCTAATTTCACTTACACAGGATTTAAAAATAGAAATTTATGAGAGATTAGTGTCATTATTGTTTTTTTGACTAAGATTTCAAAAGATGTAGCAGATTTGAAACTTAGAAAACTTTCACATGCTGTAATGAAATATTAATGGCTCTGTTTTATGTAGAAACTTATATAATGCATTTTGATATGCATTGCCTCCTTTGATCCTCATTAGCATTACTTTGTGGTGTGTAGCACTGTATCTTCCACATTTCTTTTTTAATAAATATGATTTGAAGAGTTACTTTCATTCTTCATGAAAAAACTAAGGCTAGAATGTTTCATTCAAGATTACAAAACTCTTAGAAGATTGATTTGGCTTGACTAGATATTAGAATTTGGACTTGGCATGTTACATAATAGACAACCAGGGCCTTTTTGAGCTGAGGAGTGAAGTAAAAAGTTTAGTTTTAGTCTGGCAATGGTATAAAGAATGAATTGAAAGAAGGATTATATAAGGTCTGAGAGACTGGTTTAAGGATTCTTAATCTAAATTAAATCTAATTAATTTGAGTAATACTATTTAATCTAATTAAATCTAATTAATTTGAGTAATACTATTTAGGAAGAGATGTTCAATATGGATAGTTTTATTTTATTTTTTGGAGGCTGGGATTAAGTGACTTGCCCAGGGTCACACAGCTAGGAAGTGTTAAGTGTCTGAGACCAGATTTGAACTTGAGCCCTCCTGAATTCAAATCTGGTGCTCTATCCACTGCTCCACCTAGCTGCCCCTATATGGATAGTTTTAAATAATGCTTCCAATGGGACCAAGCAGTAGACTGCTGAATGTATAGATCTAGAGTTAAGATGAAAAGATTAATTTGGAAGTATCAAAATAGAAAAAGTTTAGAGTACTAAATTCGTTAAGCCTACAGATGTCTAGGAGGCTTGGGTTATTAAGTGGAGAAGGGGAAGAACAACATAAATGTTTGCTTACTCATCAATAGTCTTTTTAACAAAAATTACAGAATACAAATTTCACATTGTTTTATTATAGTTATTCTCCACTAAAGTTGTGCTTTTGGTTTTTCACTTTATTAATATTAATTCATTTTGGAGGTCATGAGTTCTCTAAGACTATGTAAGTAGAATATTGGTTATCTTGTGATGAAAATCCTCAATCATGGAGCATGATTTCCTAGGCATGATGGATAGGAGATTATGATGCACACCAGTAAAATTTTAGATTTTTAAAAATTCTTTGAACAGTTGGTGGCAAGGAAAGAACATAGAAGATACAGTATTTAAGACCTATATTAGGTCTTTGAATTGTGTTCCATAGATCATTCAACTTTTCATTCTTATGTAAAGTTTATATAACTAAAACCTGATTTTAGAAAAGTGAAGGTTAAGCTAAGAATTTTATCCTTGAAAACTGTAGAGAGCCACTCAAAAATAAACACTTAATTGCTTCTAGGATTGCTTTCTTTCTTTTTGGTTCCCACGTCTACCTCTTAAGAAAATATTTTCCATAGATTTTCCCCATCAAGCTGAACTTAAAGCATTATTCTCTAACTTCACTTTCATATGTTTGCATAGATGATTCTCCTTCCTCCCACTCCCATTCCTTAAATCTGTTCTCTCCTTTGTATTGAGTTATTATCTTCCCTTGAAGTACATACATACAGCTCAGGTGCTCATCTATGACTTTATTTATTTTCTCAGGTTTTTCTACTTTTTCTCCTTTGCTCATCATCACAGACTACTTTGTTTTACTTATCTCTTCACATTTTGTAGTCCCCTTAGCATAAATTAAGATCCTTGAAGTGTCCATGAGATACTTGTAAATGTTTATGAGAGTTGTTTTCAGAGAGGAATCACAAAAACAGGGCAAGTTAGTTAATTATCTTTTCGAATATTGGGAATATTGGAAATATTGGAGGAAGAAAATTACCACTTTAGAGAATGGAGACAAGTTAATGTAAAGGTAATGACCAGCAACCTTTTTAACTTTAAATTTGTTTTTGGTACAGAAAAATGTTGTTTGATTTTGATTTCAAGCATGCAAAGCCAGAAAATAAGGAAGGAAAGAATAAAAGAAGTTGAAATGTAAATGTAGTAGAAAGAAAATTATTTAGGTGGAAAGAGAGTACTACATATATACATATATATATATATATATATATATATATATATACACACACACACACACACACACACACACACACACACACACACACACACATTTCTTAGGACAAGATTTTAAATATCTTCAGAAAATTTTGATGGGGTTTTTTTTTTCTGACTTCATTATTTAATAAGGTGCTCTAGGAAATTTATTGATTTGTTGAATGGAAAAATAAATAAATGACTCTTGAAAAATTAATAGAACACTTTAATCATTGTAATGATGGTCTTAAGTGTTGAAACCCAAGATAATTAGTTTGGATTTTCATAGAATATACCTATTTGTAATCAAATCTCTCTGACTGGGTTCCTGTGGTTCTCACTTTATTTCCTGGTGGCTGTAACTGATTGAAGGGTGTGGCAGTGCTTTAAGACAATCATATTCTCTTTCTTATTATCAAAATTTTGTTATTTGTACTCTTGAACAAGTTTCATATGGTTCCAAATCCAATAATTTAGGGATTTAGCTGAAATCAAAAAGGAATTTTAAAACAGCCCAATTGATTACTATATTACGTATTCTATTCTTTGCTTTATTAGCCGTGATAGTAGAATTAAGGTTCAAGTCCATTAGCACATGTTGTCTGCACCACAAAATTCTCATGATCCTCTGTTTTTCACTTATTTCCACAGCAGTGAACCTACGGTGTCATAGATAGCTAGATCATGACCACTTGAGGAAAAAAAGAGATGCAGTAACAGATGGATTATTAAATTGAAATGCAAAGGTGGGCATGGAAATGATTTCATTTTTAAAAAGTTTTTATGTGCAGAAAATTATTTTCCATGACCACAGATTGTTTTTTTCATTCCAGCCTATATTAAAAGTGAATGCTATTAATTACAAGGGTCACCAAGCAAGAACCTTCATGTAAATTTATCACACTTGTAGCAATAAAATTAATAGTTAATTTCTTAATGGTAATGTGTTAGCATCATATCACTGTATCTGACAACATATACAAATGTCTAACTTTGAAATTTTATAATGTCTTTCATGCTATGTTTATGAATAAGTTGTAAGAAGTACAGAGTGAATGGATGCAGTTGTTGGTGATGGTCAGATTTCTACTAAAAGGCAGGCTTTTAGTCCTGAGAGAATTCTAGAAATTCCCTTGACTTTATGCTTGAACATTTTAAATCAGTAATTTGAATGAGTAGATGGCAAGTTGTTGAATCTTCAAATGACAAAGAAACATTTCAGCAATCTACAACAGTAGACTGAGTTAAATAAGTGAGATTTAATTGGGAAAAACATACATTTATTGATTTCTCAAATGGAAAAACCATGGCTAGATAGCAGTTATGCAAAAAAATAAGTTGAAACTAAATAAGAATAAGCCTTGTGATAACAGACAAGAATATTAGAATGTATTAAGAGAGATGTGTCCAAATGGAAAGAGAATTTCATCTATATTCAGGTTCCATCTAGATTGCAGTACTTTGTAGTGGACATAATATAGTCATAGATAAATAGGAGCCTATCTGTAAGAGTAGCTGGAATGATGTGGAGACTAAAAAATATATTATTGGAAGACTAGAAGCTGTTGCATGTAGATTCATTTAAGTAACCTGAAAAGATAATATTTGAAGAGGAATTTAGAGCAAAGAGCAAAGGTTGGAATTTGAAGCAAAGAAGCATCATCAGGGAAAAATTCTTAATAGCAAGAATTTTCTACTGGTGAACTGAATTGAGTTTCTCCTTATTGGAGATCTTAAAGATTTGAGGTTGACTAACCATTATTATCCTATATCGTATTCATTTGGGCCACAAAACAGGAGCATGGCACGTAAACAATTTGAAAACATGCTCCACTTGGGGAAAAAATTTAATTACAGTAAAATTTAAATCAGCTAACAAATAAATTTAATTATTTTTAATTGTGGGAGGAGGCTTGATATAATAAAAAATATACTGAGTTTACATTTTTGGATTCCATCTTTTACTACCCATGGGACCTGAGAGAAGCCATTTTACTTCCTTACATTACTTTTCTTATATGTGTAATGACAGGACTAGTGTGGGAGTAGGGCTGTACTAGATGGTCTATAAAGTAACTTCCAGCTCTCAAACTATCACTTTTTGGTGATAACATAAAGAATTGATTTTTCTGTACGTGTTCATGGGTTCCTCTATAAAGAGCTTTGATTTAAGGAAATGAATGTCCCAAGGTACCAGTCAATAAGGCTTAGTACAATATGGTGTATTTAATGGAATGTTTTGTTTTAAATGTAGCTAAGATTTCATATTTCATGAACTTGATAAAAATAAGGTTGCACAGTGCTAACAAAACTTCGTTTTTGAGTATCATTTGGTGGGTTTGTTATAGTTCCAATTTTTTTCATGTGTGGATTGAATTAGATTGCTTCTGAGTTTCTTCTAGTTCTGAAATTCTGTTATTCAGTGATAGCAGTCTTTTCAGGTTTCAACTGAATTCAAGAGAGGGACTAGACATAATGAAGGTTAGGAATATTTATTCTGCAACTGAAAAGGAGTGAGTGGTGGTCATGATTAGATGTTTGAAGGAAGAAGTCAGAGTAATTTCCTCAGTGAAGGAGGAAGCTAAGTATTTTACTGTAATTAGGAGCAAGTAAGATTTGAGTTTGGGAACTTGAAAAGCAGAAATCAACAATCTGTGTAGAATGACAAAGTAAAAAGAGCATTAGTGAGGATTTTACATATACATATATACACACACATATATATTTTAAGATAATATTTGGTTTTAAATTATCATAATTTAGGTTTTTTTATACTTACGATTCTAAATGTTAATTTTTTTTTTTTTCTAAAATGTAGTAGACCAAGAGTTTGGCTTATATTGTACTGACCTAAATTTCTTGTGTATTTTTGTGATCATCTCCATGTATCCAGATTATATGTTTCTTTCTTCTTTTTTTTTTTCCAGATCATATATTTCAAGAGCTTTTTGTGTTATGTTTTTATGTTAATATGCTTTAAGCATAAAGTTTTCACAGGGCCGAACTTTCACATCAGTTAAATAGGGTTTGTGTTCTTGAACCTGAAAGTTAATTAACCTGATAAGAGGAGAATTAGTAGTTGTAAGGAAAGTTAAGTTTTATCAAATTTTAGCATTTGGGTTTTCTCTATTTTTGCTACACTGACTTCTGCCACACTCTATGCTTCTATAATAGCATGATATTCTGGAAAGAGCACTGGCTCTGGGTTAGAACTTGGAATCAGATCTTATCTCTCACTTACTGTCTGTGTTACATTGAGCAAATCACTTCATCTCTCTTTGTAGTTCAGATTACCTTAAATGTAAAATGAGGGGGGTAGATTAAATGGTCTCTAGACTCTTTCCCAGCTCTAAACCTATGATGTTTCATCCCTTCATTGAAGTTTTACCGTGGAGTTTTAAGCTCAAGGAAGAGACATTTTTACTGCTTTTCTTGTTTATTAATCACAACAATATAGCTTTTATTTCACATAATAGTCATTTCCTTATGTGTCCCTTACCTTCTTTGTGACAGAAAAACACCTAACTAAAAGAGAGCCTAAAAGTTCTGTATTCTTATACACTTCTCTAGGAACCCAAGTTCAACTATTTTAATGATATTTTCATTTATAAAGTTGGTGTGTGTGTGTATTTCTGATTTTGCTTAATTTTTCATTCCTGCATCTGTTTTCTTTGAATTTCTCATTTGCCATCTCCTAGTTTACCCTAATAATCTATCATTCATATACTATAATTTTTCTTCAATGTATTTACTAACTTTTGTGGACCCTCTTCTTCCTTCCTTCCTTCCTTCCTCTCTTTCTCTCTTTTTCTTTCTTTCTTCCACTACAGAAAAGACTCATATTTTGGTATGTACAAGACTTCAATTTTTTATTTCCTTGTATGGGTTATACATAGTAGTTTGCTAGGTCAGAGGATGAAAACAGTTGTATAGCTTTTTTCACATATTTTCAAATTTTTAAAAATATGGTGTGGGTCAATTCATAGCTTTACCAGATTTATATAAGTATAGCTATTGTATAGACATATAATATTATATGATATAGCTATATAAAAATATGACTATTATTTAATATTTGAATCCACAGTCCAAAGATTTTTCCTTATTTTGAAGTATTTTTCTCCCCTGGCCCCTACCTGGGTAAGCATATTTGTTGAAAAATCATTTGTCCTATATATGACTTACAGAAGGCAGTCATGTAGAGGGAAAAAAGCACATTAAATGATATTTAAAGGTTCCCAACTTTAGTGAAGTATGGTCATAATATATTTAGCACTGTATTTTAAAAAGATCAGTGGTGAAGTCATCTTTATGAGAATTAAGTTTCTGTCTTTTGGAAAGACTAAAACTCTTACACCATCAACAAATATATGTGTGTGTGTGTATATATATATATATATATTAGTGCATGTACAAATTACCAGTTTCAGTTATGATTTCTATTTATATTATTCCCAAATCTATTATATCTCCTGCCTTAATCTTTCTTCTTAGCTCTGGAACCAGTTAATCAACTGCTTATAGAATATCTATACTTATATAATGTACAGTCATCTCAAGTTATGCATCTCAAGTGCATATCTAAAACTGAGTATACTGTGAGGTCATTTGAATTAGAAAGGGCCTCAAAGTTTATCTAGACCAACTCTCATTTTAAAGATGAAACTGAGGGGCAGGGAAGTTCAATGAATTCTCCAGAGTCACCCCAGTTGAAAACAGTCACAGGCCCCTTGACTCGAATAGTCACCATCTTTTGTTACTACCTCTTGTTATTTCATCATCTCGCCAAAATCTTTTTTTGTTTTGTTTTGTTTTTTACTTCCTGACTCCCATAATTTCTATATATGATACCAGTCTTCACCTGTTTCTCCCACATTAGAAACTTGTTTTTTGACTTTTTCCCATAGCTCATAGCTCACATAGTCACTATTTCCAAAGGTCAGTCTATTCAGTTTCTGCACTCTCTCTCACATAATTCTGTCTTTTATTCTCATTTTAGCCACGCTAGTTCAGGCTTTAATTATCATCTTACTGGAATATCATATTAGCTTCAAAAGTTTTTCTGCCTCCACAAATACTCCAATTCATTTTTTTGTAACATTGTGAGACAATTCTTCCTTATGTCATTTACTTGCATTAAAATCTATCCACGACTTTAAAGTTCTGTTTCTTTAGCTTAACATTGATGGTCCTTGACAATTTAAGCACATATCAGGGTTGTTGGGAAATCAAATGAGATTGTATTTGTAAAGTGTTTATTTAGTAGCACAGTATTGATGCATATTAACACTATATAAATGCTTATTTTCTTCCTCCATCCCTCAGTCTGGTGACACTCCTTTTCAGACTTAACTCATCTTGCTTCCCACCATACATATACATATACATATACATATACATATACATATACATAGTGTAGTACACTATATGTGTACTACAGTAAAGCTATTTAATATTATAATCTTCTCTTTGTACTCAAAATTTTCCTGCTTTCATTCACATTCTTTAGTTTACCTTCCTGGTCTCCTCAGTCTTTTGATTCTCTAATTTAAAGTCCACTTTAAATGACATCCCACCCCATCACTGGTTAATGATATTTCCAAACTCCATTGACTTGTATCATATAACACTTTATTTTATACCTTTAATCTTGTTATTTTATATTAGTTACTTTTGTTTAGGTATTATTTCCTTACTGAAATAATAAACTTCAGTAGGGCAGGGACCCTCTCTTTGTCTTATCCAAAATTCTGCCTTTGTTTCTTAACAAAACTATAAATGTTTGTTCAGTTAAATTAAACCTAATTAAATGAATCACTTTTTTCACGATGATATTTTATTTTATTTTATTTACTACCTTTCTATTTTGAAATGGCTGCATTTCCTGTTAGGCAATACTGGAATGAGTCTCACATTTCTAACTTTAGTTTATTCTTTGATTTTCCTTTTATTTAAAATATAGATGCTTTTAAAATGTTTTCAAAATTGGCATCTTCCATTGCAATAGAATTATTTTCATTTGGGGGAGCTTTCATTATAGGTCACTTCTTCTGTTTTCTCTGAATGGTCTTTATTTATTTATTTATTTGTCTTTGCTATCTTTCAGACTTTATGGGCACACAGAATCTCAGTTTAATGAATACCATTATGATGTCCACTTCTATGTAATGAGGATATTTCCACATCCTGGCCAACAGTTCATACTAACATTGCTTTGCTGATGTGGATACAGTAATAACTCACATATTCGGAGGCCGCCTATGCGGCAACCTCAGCTATCCGGAACACCACCAAGAACCTGGCAGTAAGCAAAAAAAAAAAAAAAAGAAAGAAAGAAAGAAAGAGAAAGAAAAGAGGCCTTTGAGCAGCCAAAATAAGTGTTGAAAGGCTCATGCCTTTTATTTATTGGAAAATTCCTCATATTTTTACTCAAAACCTATTTGCCCATTTGGGACACAGTTTTAATCACCCTACTTATAAGTCAGCTTCTTTTGGTAGGAACATTGCTAACAGCAAGAGGTAACAACAAGGTATAGCATAGTATAAAAAGCAGGCAGAAGAACAGAAAGGAAAAAAAAATTACCTTTTAATTTAAAAATAAATTATCCTACAGACTTTATTTTTGTGTTGATATTTTTCCTCTAGTCCCAATACAGTATAATAATAATTGGTGTGCATCATTATTATCCTAGATTCCCAAAAAAAAAAAAAAAAAGGATTAGGTATATTCCATTTAAGAAGTTAGGGAAATACAAGATACAAGTCTTTCTAAAACTATCTTAATGATTAAATTCTTTAAGTTAATACTTTAATCTAGAAGATTAATTTGTGAAACATTTTATTGCTCTGAGACTGAATAAATGAAGGTGTATAGCCTAATTTTTTAAAATTTGAAGTCCTATGCTGCATTTGTCAAGTTAACAAGTCTTTTGATAAGGTATTTCAACATTTGTTTTTGAATAGCTGTTAAATTGAATACCAATAAAATTTGTTTCTCCAAAATGTGTTGATAGTTTATGATTTTGTGAATTGGTATTTTGCTAAAGTTGATGATTATTTTATGGAAAATGTTTCCTGTATATTAACAAACATTTGGCAAAATGAAAGGAAGACTTTTATTCTTGGGTGGAGACAAAGGAAATTAAGTACTTCGAGAATTTTCTCAAGATTTTCTTCCTAGAAAATTAACAAAGCACGTTTATCTCAAGTTTAACTTAATTTACATATGATAATTTAGAAGACACCTGATAATATACATTGAAAATCAGATTTTCTATTCTGAACAAATTTAATAGCTTTATTATTTTATTGTTAATACAGATACACTGGGAATATGCTATTAAACTCCTTGTTGTGTTTACGTACACTTACAGCATACAGGCAAAATAGTATTTATTATCTCAGTAACTTTTGCTTTGAAGAGCAAACTCTTATTATAGTATTCTCTCTAATTTGCTATTAACTAATGCTTCGTGTCCAATTCTTGATTTATATTAGGGCTTCAAAACCTGCTTTTCATCTTTATAATTCTAATGTATCTGATGATATAAATTTGGGTGTTTATTGAGTAACATTTTATGTTGCTCATGCTTTTCTAAATTAAACATTTTATATTTCTTTTTAATTAAAAAAGACCAAAAGAATTAAGATTACTTAAATGAGCCTTAGCAAAAAAAAGTCTTCTTAACTCGGCTTTTTAAGAGTTAACTTCTTAATATTATTTACTATAGCAACATAATTCCATTTATTAGTTTTGCATTGCAAAATAGTAATTATAGTGTTAGCTCTTAAATAGGAATGTCTGTATTGTGTTTAGTGTCTAAATACTTCATTTTCCCTTGTTTTTCAATTTTTACGTACATCTTATGTTAAGGTATATAAATTATTAAATTCCCTGTTACTGATTGATGGATATGGGAGAGGGGGAGGTATATGTGTTTTTTATTCCTCCTCAGTTATAGATCTAGCTGAAAGACAGTAATAAAAGCTTTAATAAGAAACAAAATCTTAGTCTCCTAATTATTTCTAGAATTTCCTAATCATTTCTAGAATGAATACTTTATTGCAAATGGTTCTTGATCACTTAATTTTTGAATCAAGTTTATAGTTGAATACTATATTACACATAAATATATTTTGAGACAAGAAAACTTTTCCTTACATAATATTCTGTTACTGCACCCTAAATATTTACTTTGAACCAGAAGCAGCTGTTATTAAAAGCTTTTTTTTTTTTTTAATAAGAAATAAGAGTAATTGACTAGTGTAAATAACTTAACGTTATCAGAATCTCCTTTCTTACTCCTTGTCACTTCCTTCTTTCCTCTATACAAATAGTATAGGTTTTTCATCCAGCAATAAGATTCAACTTTATAGGAAAATTTTAGAATATTCAGCATTAGCCTTTAAGTTTTTTATAGCTGCCTTCTGTTAGAGTAGATAAGACCAAAACCTGAGAGAAAAGTGTTAAGCCCTACAATTTACTGCTCAACAAGTAGCATTTATTTGGTACCTGAGTCTTTGGGTAATATATCCCTCCTTATACTTCCCATGACTGCCCCTCAACTCACTCACCTAAGAACTTTGCCTCGTTTATTTTGAACTCCCTCTTCCTTATCTTCTGTCAAATATCTTCCTGCTTGCTACTTTCTCCTTTTACTCATCTTTACATGATGAAATCAGTTTATTTCATCCAATCTCTTCCGATATTTGCTCTTTAATCCCCACTCTTAAATTTATTTTTATTCTCTCTGTTATGACTGATTTTCTTTTGTCAACTCCTCCCCCTCCCCCCCAAAACTCTTCTGTCCTCCCCTCATTCTGAGTCTCAAGACTCTATTACAGGTGCCTTCATTTTCTCTTTTCACTCTCTTTAACTTTATATAACAGTCTGGCTTCTAACCTTATTCTTCCACTGAAACTACACTTAATGATCACATAGTTGCCAAATCCAGTAGCTTTTCCCTCAGGTTTTCATTTTCTTTAAACTCTCTGCAGGCTTTGATCCTATTGATCACTGTACTTTGATGTTCTTCTTTAGCCACTCTCTTGTGGTTCTCTTATCTGACTTCCTTCTCTTTCTCTTTTCCTGGTTCCTCCACCATATCATATCCTATCATAGGTGTTGCCCAGGGATTTTTTTTTTATCTTGGGCCTTCTTTTCTTCTTCTTCCTCTTCCTCCTCTTCTTTTTTTCTTTTTCTTTTTCTTTTTCTTTTTTTTTTTTTTTTTTTTTTCTACTTGGTGATCTTATTATTTCCCATCTCTATGCTGATTCTCAAGTCTAACTTTACTGTCTTAAACTCCTTGCTGACCCTCCAATATTATATCTGCAAATACTTTTCAGAGCTCTCAAACTGGATGTCTAGTGGAAAACTTAAAATCAGTATATTAGAAACAGAATTCGTTATCTTTTTCCCTAAACCATCCCCAACTTCCCTTTTACTATTGAGTATGACACCAGACTGTCAGGCTTATATTAGGAGTTATTTTGAATTCCTCACATCTCCAGTTCCTTCATATCCAATCTCTTGTTGATTTCACTTTTACAATATCTCTCATGTGTGTCCCCTTCTGACACTGCCACCACTGTAATGCAGATTCTCATTACTTTTCATCTAGACTGTGATAATAGCATGTTGGTAGAAGCCTTTTTAAAGGACTTTTTGGTCAGATGTCCAATGTATTGTAAATGAATGGAAAAAAGTATCAATTGTTTACAATGTGGGAATACAACTTAGATAAGTAAGCCATCCTTTCTCTTTAACACTTCAAATGGAAGAAACAATGCATATAAAAGGTTACAAGGAAAGGTCCGGTGGTCCTTGGGGTTGGCAGCAACAAAACATCATTGTCGTTTGCACTGTTAAAATTGCTCCTGTTTCCCATTATTTCACTTATAAATATGTATGCTCTGTCCATATTCAAGCCCTTAAGCATGTATTATCAAGGAAAAAAACATATAGATGGATGTAAGTAGTGTATGGAAAGAGAGGTGGGGAAGGGGAGAAAAGAAGGTACACATATCAATATAAAATAATGCTATCCAGAAGGTTTTACATAAGGTGTCATTAAGTCCATCTAGGATCATCTAAGTATACTGAAGAAGATACATTTGAATAAACCCCAGGAGAGGGAGAAGTGTTCCATCTGGAGGAAAAGTCCTAGAAAAGGGCACACAGAGTAGTATGTCAGGTGCATTCTTAAAAGTACAGTTTGACTATAGTCTAAGGACCATTAAGGGGAGAATGCTGGGAAAATAGCCATGCCCAGTTGAAGAGGTTGTTGAATTTCAGGTTAACAAGTTGAAGAGGTTTCATTTATTCACAGTAATGGTAATATTAATAAAAGTATTAAGATTTCAAAGGCTTGGTGGTAACACTATTGATTTTTATTTAGTATTTCCAGTTACACATATTCTGGTACCAGAATATGACCTAAAATTAATAAACCTGAAATGACTTTCCCAAATGAAAAGTGACCCTTTAACAAATATTGAAAGAATTAATAAATAGTAAATGGAAAAGGGACAAGCCATAAATGTACAGCTGTGGCCTTTATCCAAACCCTCTTTAGCAGGCAGGGCTACTTAAACTGTTTATCCTGAGCAAAAGCAATGACAAATGATATTCAGGTTAAGAGAGTTAAGATCGTGAAAGACAGTAAGCATGCATACACAAACTGAAAAGGGAGTAAGAAGACAGGGTTTCTAGCTAAGGACATCATGATCCTAGAGTCTTCAACAAAGCAAAGTAGCTTAAGGGAAGTGAAGAAAGAACAGGAAAGTTCTATGAAGTGAGCCTTTGGCAGAAAGTGCTGAGAAGATAATTTGAGTATCAAAGTTGGATCAGTCTTTAGGAAGACGAAGTTTGAAATGATGAGTTTATCCAGGGGGAGGCATGATGTTCATGGAATTGAAGTCAAGGGGAAAAACAGGAAGTTAACTGAAAGTTGTGAGAAAGGTAATCCAGCCTTGGACCTTCACTAAACTATGTGATCTTCCCTTAAATCACTTACCCTTTGTTTGCTTGTCTTTCTCTAGTGTGAAAGGGAAATAATAGAAGTTATCTTTTAGAGTTGTTGAAATAATGTTTGTAAAGGCCTTAGCACAATGCCTGGCATATGGTAGGGGCTTAATAAATGTTTATTGCCTTCCTTTTTTTAAAAATTGATTTTATAATTATAACTTTTTTTTGGACAGTACATATGCATAGGTAATTTTTTACAACATTATCCCTTGCACTCCCTTCTGTTCGGAATTTTCCCTTCTTTCCCTCTACCCTCTCCCCTAGATGGCAGGCAGTCCCATACATGTTAAATATGTTATAGTATATCCTAGATACAAAATGTGTGCAGAACCGAATTTCTTGTTGCACAGGAAGAATTGGATTCAGAAGGTAAAAATAAATAGGGAAGAAAAACAAAAATGCCAACAGTTTACACTCATTTCCCAGTGTTCCTTCTCTGGGTGTAGCTAATTCTGTCCATCATTGATCAATTGGATGTGAATTAGATCTTCTCTTTGTTGAAGGTATCTACTTCAATCAGAATACATCCTCATACAGTATTGTTGTTGAAGTGTATAACAATCTCCTGGTTCTGCTCATTTCACTCATCATCAGTTCAGCTCTCTGTATTCATCCTGCTGGTCATTTCTTACAGAGCAATAATATTCCATAACATTCATATACCACAATTTACCCGACTATTCTCCAGTTGATGGACATCCATTCATTTTCCAGTTTCTGGCCACTACAAAAAGGGCTGCCACAAACAGGTTCCTTTCCCTTCTGTAATATTTCTTTGGGATATAAGCCCAGTAATAGCACTGCTGGATCAAAGGGTATGCACAGTTTGATAACTTTTTTGGGCATAATTCCAGATTGCTCTACAGAATGGTTGGATTCTTTCACAACTCCACCAACAATGCATGTGTCCCAGTTTTCCCACATCCCTTCCAACATTCATAATTTTTTCCTGTCATCTTAGCCAATCTGATAGGTGTGTAGTGGTATCTCAGAGTTGTCTTAATTTGCATTTTTCTGAACAGTAGTGATTTGGAACACCCTTTCATATGGATGGAAATAGTTTCAATTTCATCATCTGAAAATTGTTCATATCCTTTGACCCATTTATCAATTGGAGAATTTGCCTTCCCTTTCTTACTTCAAACTATGTACTAGTGACTTTGGCATTCCATTTTTGACAATTTCTGTGAAACCTTATTAAATGAAAGTGATTTTTACAAATAGGCAAATTGGATTCATCAAGAGTAACACTTTTTTTTTTTTTTTTTTTCTTTTTGACATGATTGAAAGATTGAGATATCAGAGAAATGCACCAGCCCTGAAGTCAGAAGGACCTGAGTTCAAATGTGACCTCAGACACTTAGCACTTCCTAACTGTGGGATCCTGGACAAGTCACTTAACCCCAATTACCTCCGGAAAATATTTTGATTTCTAACAAGACTTTTAGTCCGTGATAAGTCTTTCAACAAAGTAGAGAGACATGAATTACATAATAGACCATTACGGAACTGTAGTTGTACTCTAGATGCATTTCAACCTGGTTGAATCAATGGAGTAATAATAAATGTTGGATTAGAGGAGTGTTTTGAGTGGAGGCTCCCATAGGTTTTTCCTTGACCCTCTGTAGTTTGACATTTTTGTCTATGTCCTAGATGAAAACAAAGATATTACACTTATTAAATTAACATGTAACACATTTAATGAGGTGATCATACATATGGATGCCAGATTCAGAATTCAAAGAAGAATCTTCAGTATACTTTATAGTCATAGCTTCTGTTACAGAGGAGACAAGGCTATATTATTGTTCTTGTGTATGAGATCTGGAGGATATAGCAAACTGTCAATTCATTGTGACTAAGTAGTTTGACAAAAAAGTTGAGTTCATTAGTAAGGGCATTGTGTCCAGAATATGATCATCTTTCTCCCCCACCTCCCCCATCATCTTTTCTCTAGTGTAAGGATTTAACAGGTGCTTAATTATCTAGTTCTTATTGAAAATGAGATTTTTGATGTGGCCCTTTTGTAGTTCTGGTAAACAAAGCATTTCTTAGTATTTCATATTCAAAAATTTGACATGAACATCTTAAGTGGATTGTGTTTATATATGTTATAATGACTTGAGTATTAATATTAGTAAATATTTTAACATGATTTGAGAGATAAAGAATATTTTGATTTTACATATAGTGGCTTGACTTCAGATTCTAAAGCTGGAATTCTGAGGTACTGAAGGTACTTAAAAAGTATCATTGTAAAAGTAGGACTCAATCTCCTTAAGAATGATAGGCCTCAAAAACATACATTTCTGTCAGCAGAGAAAATAAATTGGGGGAGGGAAAGTATGAATGGACAAAAACGCATAACTGGTTTGTAAGAGAATTCCATTCCTATCCAATTCTCTGATTCCTCAATATATGAAGTCAAAATCGGTGACACGAAGATTCACTTTGCTCTGCTTTATGTCCTAATTATAAGGGGCTTGTATTTTATTCTAATAAGGTAGGATTTATTTTATTTTATTTTATTTATTTCAGACTTGTGATTTCATTGTATACAGAGAACTCTTACTATGGAAATTCCCACCTATGCAGATTGTCATTTCATCTGTAACTTAGTCTTCTAGGGTTACTTAGGGGATTGAAAAGTTGAGTGATTTGTTTGTAATCATTGTGCTAGTGTGCGACAGAAGCATTTGTCCAAAGGTCTTCCTGATGTTCAAGGAAATATCACATTGCTTTAACATAAATGTGTATATGTATTAAATAGGTGCTGATAAATAAACTTGACTGTTATAAGAAAATAAGTGCATCAAATAGAATACTGTATGTATATTTTGCCACTGTGCTGATCAGAAGGTTTTTCTGGAGATGACTTTGGTTAAGCAGTTTACACAAAGAAAGATGGATTTTATTTATTGTATGGGAAAAAGTTTTTTAAAACTTGACTTGAGGGAATCACTTTGGTTTTATATAATGTGCATGCAGCCTGGGCAAGTAGAGATTGTTTAAAAAGTAAATATAGAAATTATGCAAAGTACTACTGTAACATTGACTGGTGTGTAGCATTGATAGGGAAGGTGACTGAACAAATTGTAACATGAATGTCATAGAGCTTTGTTGTGTCATAACAAGTGACAAGGAATTTGGAGCACCTTTGGAAAATTTGCTTAAATATATGAGCAAATTAAAAGGTTCCGGAAAACAACCCTAAAAGACATTAAAATTCAGATTATATCTTTTTGAAATTCTAATCCTTTATCACCAGCTGTCTTGGTACATTTCCAACTACAGGTCCTGGAGGTATCTCAAACTCAATGCATCTAAAGCAATTCATTGTATTTTTCTCCCTAAATTTTTCTTTTTTTGTAAATTCTCTACTTCTGTAAGGGGTACCACTATTTATCTTTCATATGTCTGACTTCACCACTCTGATTGGAGACATCCTCATATCCAATCAATTGCTAATTCTTTTCAGTTCTGTCTCCACCCCTCTCTTGTTCATCCACCAACCTATTTCAGACCTTTGTCACCCCTTACCTGGATTGTTGGAATAGCTTCTTAATTTGGCCTTCCACCTTCTAGCCTGAAGCTTTTGTAATTCATTCTCTACAAAGCAGCCAAGGTAATCTTCCTCAGTCAGAAGTCTTACCCCTTCTTTTCTTGCAGAAGAACCCTCAGTGGCTTCCTGTTGCCTCTAGAACAAAAATGCACGTCATTTAACATCCTTCTCACTCCACTCTATCTTTCCAGTTTTATTTTTATGTCGTTTCCTTTCACACACAATGTTCCAATCAAATTGTCCTTTTTATTCCAAATATAATATTCCATCTCAGTGTCCCACATCTGAAATGTCCACCTCTGTTAGGATTCCTTATTCTCGTCCAGGGCTCATCTCATAGGTCATATCCCATGGAATAGCTTCCTTAATTCTTATATGTTGTTCTCTCTCATATACGTACGGACAAATGGATGCATACTCATCTATTAATATTCTGTTGAGGGAAGAGAATTTATCTTGTAAACTTCTTGAAAAGGGGATTCTAAAAAAATATTTATTTATTTATGTATTGGTCTTAATATAATTTTTACAGGCCTGTCTTTATTTTTCCAACTATATTGTAAATTCCTTTTGGAAATTTGACTCATGTCCATTTGCCTTTACCTAATTCAGTAATTTAGCAAATATTTAATAAATACGTGTTATATGTATATAGACAGTATTTGCTAACTTCTTAGATCATATGAAAGAATGATAGCCTTTTAGATTGAACATACCTTTCTCAGAAGGACTTTCAAAAAAACATCCAGAAAGGGGATGAGACAAATAAAACTTTTCTATTAGTCCATAAAGAAATTTTAACTTTGCAGGAAAATTTATACTTCCTCAATTTTATTTCTAAAGAAAGGATTTGACATTTAATTAAGTTGGAACTTTTCTATTCCATGTGTTTAAATATAGCTTTTGTAAATTTACTTTCGGTTTTATACATTTTTAAGCATAATATTTCTTGTTACAGCACCCTTGGTGACTCTTCTCGGTCAAACCTTTTTGAAGATGCAACAAGTGCTCTTGGTGAGTTTTTGCTTGCTTTCCTTTATTTTTCTTAATTACGGGGAAATGCAGATAACTTCTTAAGAGTCTTCCATATGTCAGTATTGATTAATACAGAATTGCTCATATTTCCTTAATAACATAAAAGTTTAGTAGGACAACATGACTTAATTACAAAAGAACCTTATCATGTAAAGGAAACCTTTGTGAATGCATTAAACAAGTGTCTTATGCCAAATTGTGCAATTTGTCAAAGCAGGATTTTTATGTATCACATTTATTTAAGAAAAGTTGCTTAAAAGAGTGGTTTAGATTGCATTCTAAAATCTGATGCATTACATAAAAATAGAAGGTATTAATAAAGATCAGATGTTGGTCTTTCATAAAATCTAATGCCTGGGAAAAGTCCTATTTTTACATTTAAGGAATAGTTCTTGGAGGGAATAAGAGCTTATGAAGTGAATAAAGGGAGTCTTTGAACTTCTTTGTCTAGTACGCAAGATTGTGCCCAAAATAAAGCTTCTACTTTAACTGAAAAGCAGCCTAAAAGTCATTCTATTTTGGTAACTTATTGGAAATTTTGTGCTTAATATTTATTTTGTAAAGGGTACAATTTGTACCAAAAAAGGAGTCGTTTGCTATGCCATATATAATAGTAAATTTTCAATTAACAATTATCTAAGATGGTCATGGTAATAAAATAGAAACACTTCTCAGTACCTGAAGATTATTTATTGATCTCTCGCCAATACATTTCCTTTGCTTAGACATCTGCCACCCTAGTTCAAATTCTTATCTCCTCACATCTAGATTTTTGAAAGAATTTATGATGTTTCCAGTCATATGCTTCAGATATACAGACCTATTTGCTATTTCTCAAATATGAAATTTCTATTTTTTGACTAAATGCTGTTTGATTAGTTGTTCCCTAATCTTCAAAAGCTTTTCCTCTAGGCTTTTCTGGCTTTCTTCCAGCATCTATTCAAATCCCATTTTTTGCAGTTGCTTCTGTGACTTCCTTTTACAATGTGCATATGGGCTGTGAGATTACATAATGGATAAAGTACTAGTCTAATCAGGAAGACTAGAGTTCAGATCTAGTCTCTTACTCTTCTAGCATTGTGACCCTAGGCAACTCACTTAGCCTGCAACTCATTTTTCCTCAAATGTAAAATAAGGAAAATAGCACTGCTCTCTAGGGTTGTAAGGTGCAAATGGGGTAATAATTATATAGCTCTGACTGTGGTGCTTGGCACATAGTGTGCATTCTATAAATGTTGACTGTTGCTGTTGTTGTTACCTCGTTATTTGCATGTTGTTTCCTTTATAGAATGTGAGCAGGGGCTATGTTTTTGAACCCTTTTTTGTATCCCTAATGTTTGACACAGTTTGGCTCATACTGGGTACATCTGTACTTTAGTGTTTGCTGACTAACATTCTTCTACTTTCTCATTCCATATTTACCAGCTTTATCAGAGCCACTGGAATCACACTTCTCTCCCTATTCTCCTCCCCCAACAATAATCAGTCTTAATCTTTACACTAATATTAGCTGATAGGTATTGCAATAAGGGTGAGGAAGATCTGGGTTCATACTTGGTTTTGGAATTTTTATATGTGTTGCTAAGCATGTTACCTTTAAGCTTCAGTTTTCTCATCAATAAAAAGGGAGGGAGCAATAATTGCACCAATTCTACAGAATTCTGAGGGGACTAAATAAAGTAACATGTAAAGTACTTTGCAAACCTTAAGACACTATATAGACATATATCTATGTATCTATATCCATCTATATCTATCTATCTATCTATCTATATATGTATACAAATACCTCTAGTTACTGTTGTAATTTATTATCTGTGTTAAAGATCTGACATGAAGAGAGTCCTTGGACTTCCTTTTCCCAGTTGCCTGTTTCTGCAATTTTAAAAATGAGAATAGCGATATATTACTCTTGAGTGCAAATGAACTCATTGAATGAAATGAACTCAAATGAATTTATTGAATGAAAAGTTCTGTAATTTCTTAAAACACCTTATAAATATTCATTTTTGTCATTACCATTATGATTAAATTGTCATTTCCTTCATGATGAACACTATCTTTGATTAAATTTGTTATTGCATCTACCATAGTGCCATGTAAGTACTCAAATATTGGTAATGGTGATAGTGATAATGATAGCAGTTCATGTTTACATAACACTTTAAAGTTTATGGACCAGATTCTTTGCAATCATTTGAAAAAAGTAGTCCAAGTATATTGGTCTGTTTTACTGATGAGAAAGCTGAATTTAATTCAGAATTCTGGAAGCCATGGCTTAAATCATGAGGCCTCTGATTCTATATTCGGTGTTGAAAGTCCACCACAATAGTAACCTAAGAAGTAGTAATCTAAGAGAATGACATGCTGTTTTCATCAAACAACATAGGAAAAAGATTTGGGAATTTTAACTGCATGAAGTGCCAGGTTATCTCCTAGCCAGAAAATAATAGTTGGAAATTGAATGTTGCTTAGTCAGTACTTATTTTTCTCCATCTTCCTCTCTTGATATTTTGCCCAGGAGGCATAAATGAAGACTCTTAATATCACTTCCTTAGCATCCTTTTCTCTGAGACAAAAAAAAATCGCTATTATTCATAGCATTTTCCTGCTGTAGAAATTAAAGAATATTTACCAGCTTCTGGTTTTTTAATCCTTATTTTTCCTATTTTCAACTTTTCTTGAGATGGATAAAAATGGAGATGGTTACGTGCTCTTTGCCCCCAATTCTGTTTTATGCTGTACTACAAACTAGTAAAATGTTAACCAAATCTGTCCTTTTCTAAGGAGAAAAAAGTTTACACTAAATATTATTTGTACTTTCTGTGAAGTCTCTGACGTTTAGTCTAATTGAATATGAACTGTTTAGGACACAAGTAGAACAGCCAATCACTAAATGTATCTTACTATGTGCCAAGTACTGAAACAAGTGTTGGGGAAAGAAAGGAAAAGCAGTCCCTCCCTTTAAGATGCTTACAATATAAAGGGAAAAAACATAATATAAAGAGGGATCATGAAAATCTAGAATTTGAAGAAAAGCCAGGAGACAAAGGAAGAGACAATTCCTTGGATGGAGGGCAGTGAAGGGAAATGCCAAGAATCAGGAAATGGTGTCTTGTTTGAGAAACAACAAGGAAGTCAGTGTCACTGGATGAAAGAATATGTGAGAAGAGATGGAAAGAGCTTATATGAGGTTTTATACCTCATATAAGCTCTTTCTAAGACAACTGGAAATATTTGGTGAGTGAGGCGGGTTCTGAAGGGCTTTTAATGCCAGAGGATTTTATATTTGATCCTAGGGGAGGGGGATAAGGAACATTTCCTAATAGTAAGTTATACTTACTCTCAATCTCCATGAATGAAATATGTACTGTTAAATATTGCTTGAGAGGTGGCATGGCTTAGGGAGAGCTAGCTAGCCCTCTGAATCAGGAAGACCTTAATCATCAAGTCTACTTCTAATATATATTCTATGATCTTAGACATGTCATTTAATTTCTTTCCTAAGCAGTTGTAGATTAGTTTAGATTCACTGAGGTCTTCAGTTTAATGGATTGCTCATTGGATTTGGAATTAGAAACTTTAATTTAAATTCTGCCTTAGATGCTTATGAGTTGTGTGTTTGTGTGAGAAAGAGACCTTGAGCAGGTCAACTAATCTCTCAGTCTGATCTGTAGGTAAGGAAAATACTCTCTAATACTGCAAATGAAATAATTTATGTGTAAGGTGCTTTGCAACCCTCAAAACTTTTTGTAAAATCCTCAACATTATCATTAATAACAAAATATGAGGAGTTCCCTCACTGTGGGTTCCCTTAAAATTTTAAATTGATATTATTTTCTGTGTTCACTAAAATCGTGTTCCAATTAGCTCCTCATTTGTAAATCTGTTTCTTCCTTACATCCTAAACACTTTTATAAGGATAATACTTTGCTCTAGGAACACAAAGACCATAAAAAGAGTCTTTTTCCTCAAAAGATTATATTCTGTTGACTTGAAAAAACAAATAGTCTGAATTTTGTTAATTTTAATATTTGGAGATTTTAAACTACTTGAAAAGGCAGAGACTTTTTTCCCCTTTTTTTGTAGTCTAGAACGTAGCATAAAACTTAGCAATAGCAGACACTTAATAAATTCTTATTGCTTTGATTTTAACTACTGAAACCAGACTTCATTTGTGAATGAATTTCACATGCAGAATCATAGCGTGGTTCATCTAACTACATTTTACTGTACTTTTCTATTACTATCTTAACTAACTAATCTTACCACCGGTTCCCTTCCCTCCCCATGGGCATCCACAACGTAGCTTCTTTGAACAACAAAAAAAGAGTATCCAAACTTAGACCCTAAGTCCATGCTCCTGGGATCTTTCTCCAGCAACTGAAGGCTATGCTGATAACACCAAACATATGCCTATTCCATTCTACAACACCATAATTTAGAGATACATGGGCAGAATTCTTTCATCTGATGAAATATTAGCTATATTATCTTAGATTGTCTTTTCCCTCTGAATAATTTGAGTAAATTGATTAAATACTTGAATAACAATCAATTACCATTCACTTTTATTGCTTCTATGTGAAATGACTAATTTCTGTTGCCCTTTTTCTATGTCACATATATAAAATCATATTATTCCCCTTGTTTTTTCCCACTTGCCAAATTAATAGAAAAGAAACACAGGATTTTCATTTTTAAAATTCAGCTGCTAATGAGGAGAGGAGCAAAAAGGTACTTATCAAAATCTTAGGGTTCCTTTAGATGTTTTTTCTGAACTTCTGAGCCAAATCTTCTTGCTTTGACCCAGTGAGATTTGATGTTTTTAAAATAGAACTTTAAACAACCTTAGGGTCTTCCAGCTCCCTTTGTTAGTACATTTCTAGCTATACTTATTTTGTAACTCTTAGATTAAATTCAATCCTTTGAAACCTAGCTAAATATTTATTAATGAACTTTTTGGTTGACATGCATGAAACAGAATATTAGTTTTATACAGCATATGCATAATAACTGTAATAACATTTGAGCTAGAATACAACATAGATCCCTTATCTGGGGGAAAAACACTAGTTCTGTTACTGTGTAATTTAGTAGTTTGAGAATTCTTAAAATCTAAAAAGCAAAACTTAAGAATTACCAAATCTGTCATTTCAGTGGAGATTTTATCAAGTCATTTAATGCATCAGGACTTATTAATGTGTTTTCATTGTGATCTTCATATAGTTCTTTTTTTCCCATTTTTAGTGACAGGCCAATCCTATGAAAATATGGTGACTGAGATCATGTCAATGGGCTATGAGCGAGAGCAAGTAATTGCAGCACTGAGAGCCAGTTTCAACAACCCTGATAGAGCAGTGGAATATCTTTTAATGGTGAGCAGTTTGTTTCATCTTACTACTTCCCTTTTTTAAATTCCTTTTTTCCTTTGTTTCCCCCTTCTTTCCCTCCTCAATTTCCTACTGCAAAGAATCATTATCTTTCTTTCCAAAAATATGTGTAAATAATGAATATTATAACCATTCCTAAGGTTTTTAATATGTAGTGGCTATAACCTGGGAAATGATGTAGAGTCAAATTATCCCCCTATAATTTGATTACATTCAGCATCTATGTCTCCCTTGAATCCCTCTCAAGATGTTTCACTGTGCCTCAGCCTCTTCATTTATAGATAAATGTATCTTCTCAGATCTAGTGAAAAATTGAAAGAACCTCAACTGTCCATCCCTTACATTATCAGGAATAGACCCTTAATCCATATGACATAAATGATGTTTTTTAATCTGATGTTAATGTGAAAAGAATGTAATGAGTGTTTGAAGTATCATTTGTTTTCTGTAAGGTGAACAGAAATTGAACTTTGGTTTCCTGCTTTGCCATTTCCCTAGAAGAACCCAGATTAGTACAGAATCATAACATTATCAGATTTAGAGGAAACCACTGTATGATGGGAAAGCTAAACAAGAGAATCTAGATGGAATGGTTCAGGGATATAGAGGGATATAGATACCACAGATAAAGTAATATATAGTTGTCCTAGAACTCTTGATGCCTAAGACTTCTTGCATTGGAACATATAAGCATCTCTGGTAGTCTTTCTCAACATGGAACATCTCTATTTAAGGCCTATCCCCTTCTCCCATTAGTGAGTTCCTTCTGGGGCCTTCAATGTCTTCCTTTCTTTGTTCTTATATAAATGTTTGGGGGTTTTTTGTTTTTAAGGAAAGGGTCCATATTCTCATTGAAAGAATTGTTCAAATCAGCAGTGATGTAAGAAGATCATAATAGTCAGTGTTCAAGGGGTGCGAGGAAAATTAGGTACCTGTAATGTATCGTAGAGTTATGAATTAGTACTATTTAAAAAGCAGTTTTGAAGTATGCAAATAAAGTACCTAAAATGTCCATGCCTTCTAGCTCAGAGTCTACTACTAGGCATGTACCCCAAGGAAAGTCATTGATTTTTTAAAAATATCAAAATAGAGTATTTTTGTGGTAGTGCAAAATGGGGAAAATGACTAAGCAGATTGTGGTCATGAATGTAATAGATATGACTTTGCTAAGAAACAGGAGCTGATGCAGAGTAAAGTGCACGGGATGATTTGCACCACAAAATAATCAAAAGTGAGTGTTAAAAAATTGGCCCTAAAGAAGAGATATAGGAGCCATCTCCTCCCCCCTACTCCTTTGTAGACATAAGAAGGTGCTATGGTAGGAAAAAGTAGAATGAACATTGCAGATATTCTGATTTCCAGTGTTTGCTAATTATTCTCATTATCTCTTTTTTTTTTTTTTTTTTTTCTTTTAAAGAAAATAGTTTTTGTTGTATGGGATGGCTTTCCTCCAGGGATGTGTTGAAGCTTATGCTAGCTAGAAATGCAAACTCTACAAATCGGGTCTTGATTTGTTTTACTTCAATTATTATTTAATTCAGTTTAATCTTAAAGATGTGTCATGAATATAACTTCTCTCCTCATCCCCCACAAAAGATATGCTTTATAAACAAATTATCTATGGCTGCAGGAGTCCCCAAAGTAGAGAAGCTCTATCCTTCCATTAAATTTTAATACAGATTTGTGGGTTACAATACTTCCTCATACCCACCCAAAAAAGCATTTGTATGCTGTGAGCTGTTTAAATTATCTCCGTTGACTTCAGGATTGTATTTGATAGTTAAAAGTTGCAGTTTGTCTCATTTTTATATCATATTCTAAGTTTAGAATTTAAATGAAGCCCAGTATTTTTACCATTAAAAATGAGCAGTGGGGCAGCTAGGTGGTGCAGTAGTTAGAGCACCAGCCCTGAGCTCAGGAGGACCTGACACTGAACACTTCCTAGCTGTGTGACCCTGGGCAAGTCACTTAACCCCAATTGCCTTAGGGAAAAAAAGAAAAGAAAATGAGCAGATGCCCACATTTAAGATAGCATTGGATGTTAAAAAAGAATGTTTTTTGTTTTTTTGCATCTATAAATCTTAATTTCTCAATATTGTCTTCTAGCAATATATGTGCTTACTTTTTGATCTAGTTAATTGATGATATTGGGTAGTCTTGTCAGAGTGACAATAGAGACAGATTTCAAGATATATTTGACTTAATTTACTCATTAATAGGAATAACAATTTGGTGAGTATTATAGAAAAGTCTAAAGGTTTTACTTAATAATTTAATGTTAAGGCATTTTAAAATTTAGAAATTGTGTGTTTTAGGGTATCCCAGGAGATAGAGAAAGTCAGGCTGTGGTGGATCCACCTCAAGCTGCCAGTACAGGGGCTGCTCAGTCTTCAGCAGTGGCAGCAGCTGCAGCCACAACAACAGCAACAACTACTACTACTACTACTTCTGGAGGTAAAGTGAAAATTTTTGGATTGAGGAATACTCCTGAATATATTTTTTATTTTAATGAAAACACTTTAGAGAAATGAGTCACTCCAGAAGCATTTTAGAGTCCTCATAATTTGTACTCAAAAATATTAAAGAAGTTTTATCAGATGAGTGTAAATATTGTCTGTATAATATTTCATTGTAATTTATAATTGTCTTTTATTAATTTTGTGATAGATTTTATACATTATTCTAACTTGATCTGCATGCCAGTACTTTTCTTGCTTCTCTTTTCTGTCACCCAGTACAACAAAGTACTAGTAATTGCACTTGTTGAGTAAAACTTCAACCCAAAACTTCATTAACTTTTCAATTATAAGATTTTATCATGCTTGAAGAATTCAGCCATTAATTCAGAAAATCTATAATTTATATTTTAGTAGCTTTTTTGGGAGGGGAGAAATGTTATAAAAATGTGAATATCAATTAATTATTATCTAATCCTGTCATCCTATTTTGTCAAATTTACCTAAAATATTTTCTTGTAGGTTTAAATTTTTCTACTAGAATTAACCAATTATATAACCCCCATCTTCTAACTTTTGAAAATTGTTGTGTTAATTTTTCAGCTTTGTTTTGCTAGCTTAATTTTAATCTCAATGGCTGTTTTTAGTATCGGATTTCTTTAAAGTTCATTTCTTTTTCAATTTATAGATACAAATACATATACATAGAGATTTTGCTAGAATGATTAAAAATCTGCTTTATAATCGATTTTTAACCAACTAGCTCTTTTTATAAAGTTGCTTTCCCATACTCATGTTTGTTTAGAGCTCAAGTTTAGGTAGATTCTTTCTAAAATTCATTTTTTATTTTCTGTTCTAAATTCTCTCTTCTTCCTTTCTTACCCTTTGAGAAGATGAGAGAAACAAAACTGATAATAAGTATATATAGTTACTCAATAGAAATTCCTTCAACCCTAACCAAAAAAAGAAGGGAGGGGGAAAGAAAGAAAAAACACTATATGTCTCAGTCTTCTATCTCTATATAGAAACGGATAACATGTTTTATCATGAACCTTTTTGGAATTTGTTGCATCATTGTATCAATCAGAATTGCTAAATTGAAGTAAATTTTTTTTTTTTTTTTTTGCAATATTGTTATAAATTATTCTGCTCTGCTATTTTCATTTTGTTTTAATCCATTCAAGTCTTACTATATAGTGTGTGTGTGTGTGTGTGCGTGCGTGCGTGCGTGTGTGTGTGTGTGTGTGTGTGTGTGTGTGTGTGTGTGTGTGTGTGTGTGTAAAATCACTCCTTTTCCTTTGCCCTTTTTGGGGACATAAAACCTAGTAACAATGTTACATAATCAAAGGGTATATACAGTTTAATAGCCTTGGAGACATAATTGCAAATTACTTTTTTGGTTGGGTTTGGTCCCACTTTAATAGAACTTTTTCCACAGTCTCCTAGCATTTGTTGTTTTCTTTTTTTGATATCTTAGTCAATCTGACTGTGAGATGGTAGTTCAGAATTCTTTTTTCATTTATCTAATTATTAATGATTTGGAGTCTTTTTACTATTGGTTTTAATACCTTAGCTTTATTTCTTCCTAAATACTGCCTACTCATACCTCTACTTCTCTTCACTTAAATCCAGTTTACAGGCAAATCTAGGCATCATTCATTCATGATGTCCATTGGCCTTCTTTGAAAAGGAAGGATAAACTTCAATATTCATATCCTTTGATCATCATTAATTAGGGAATGGCTCTTATTCTTATGTCAACTAAAAAACTAATCAAAACAATTAACTTTAACAGAGTTCCAGGATATAAAACATCCACACAAATAAGTATAGACAGCATGAAATACTTGGGAGTCTATTAACAAAAACACATAGGGGAACCATATTAACACAATTACAGAACAAACTTTACACAAAAACAGACCTAAATAATCATAGAAATATTGCTCATAGATAGATAAGCCAAAATAATAAAAATTACTGCTTAACTTAATTCACTTATCAATATTGTACCAACCAAGCTACCAAAGAATTGTTCAAAAGAACTAGAAAAAAATAATAAAATCCATGTGATGTCATAAAAGATTTAAGAATTGTCAAGAAAATTATTTTGATAGAAAGGAAAAAGGCCTAGCAATATCATATCTCAAACCCTTTTTTAAGCTGCTCTTGTAACACTTTGGTACTTAGTTGGTTTAAAAAAACAAAAACAAAACGTTGATTGATGGAACAGATTAGAGTCACAATATGCAGAAACAAATAAGCACGGTAACTGAGTGTTTGATAAATCTAAAATCCCTGCTCTTGAGTGAAGAACTCATTCAATAAAAAGTATTGGGAAAACTGGGAAATAGTCTTCAGAAATGAGGCATTGAGCAAAATCTCATGCTGTAAATCAAGATTTGTTTCAGATTGGTACCTGAATTAATCATAAAAAGTGACATTATAAATAGATTGGTGGAACCAAAGAAATTGCCATTTAGATTGGTGAAGAAAAGGTTTCATAATTAAACAAGATAGGCTCATAGAGAGGGGAGGTAAGAGACAGTTTTGGAGGTAGCTAGGTGGCACAGTGGATAGAGCACCAGCCTTGAATTCAGGAGGACCCAAGTTCAAATTTGGTCTTGAAGACACTTAACACTTCCTAGCTGTGTGACCCTGGGCAAATCACTTAACCCCAGCCTCAGGGGGGAAAAAAGTCATAGATAAGAGACAGTTTTGATTACCTAAGATTAAGAAGAAATTAAAAAACAAAACAATGCAGGTAAAAGGAAAAGAAAAGCAAGAAATTAGGAGGGAAAATCTTTGTGACATTTGGATAATGTAAACATCCCTTTCCCACTTTTTACTAATTAAAATTTCCTAAGACTTAATACCTTAACTATTTGGAAATCCCACAGTATTTTACTACTTTGGGGGAGAGTACAAAAGATTTTATTACATTTAGCTTTGCTTGCCATTCAGAAAATAACATGGTCTCGTGAATCTTGGACAAGTGAAAATTCTTCATATTCTGTTATTTTAATTAAATGGGATATGTGTGCTATTTGGATAACAATCATTTGACGCTAAATTTGTAACTTTTACTTTTAGCTATTATACTTCTAGATTTAAAAACTTAACTTTTAAGAACTTAAATTTGAGTTTTCATTGTTAGATATCTATATATACTTTATGGTACCAGTCTTTTTCATTTATGGGAAAATTTTATGTGAATTTCAGGACATCCACTTGAATTTTTACGGAACCAGCCTCAGTTCCAGCAGATGAGACAAATTATTCAACAGAATCCTTCCCTTCTGCCAGCCTTGTTACAGCAAATAGGACGAGAAAACCCGCAATTACTGCAGGTGACTTTTTAAGCAGTATTTTCAGTCATCTTTAGCTTTAGGGTGTTTGTTCAGCTTTTCAGAAGACTCTTTTCCTTGGAAACCCAATCCATTCCCTAGTAATCTAAAACTCTTACCCTCTCATTAATGAGTTAAGAAGCATTCATTATTGAATAATAGAAGGCTTTTAGGGCAGTATATACAAGTAAAACACTATGTTTTTAAACGGTGGAGAAGAAACAATAATTATCTAGAAATTTGCTAATGCATATAAAGTAGGTCTAGTAAAATTCTGTATGTCTCATAGTTCTTATCTACGAATCAGAAAGACCAACAATGCTTTATTTCAGTGTATTGTTTCCTTCTGTCCTCCAATGCACCACAGCAAATCAGCCAACATCAAGAGCATTTTATTCAAATGCTAAATGAACCAGTTCAAGAATCTGGTGGTCAAGGAGGAGGTGGGGGTGGCAGTGGAGGAATAGCTGAAGCTGGAAGTGGTCACATGAACTACATTCAAGTAACACCTCAGGAAAAAGAAGCTATAGAAAGGGTAAGTTATTTTTAGCTCTTTCCCCTCTACAGTCTGTCTATTATTTCAGACTTTCTATATAAATGAAACTAACAACGATCTTTTTTTTTTTTTTTTTTTTTTTTTTTTTTGCTTTGTCTAATTAAATAATACAATCAAATACAATTATCTTTTGGTAAAAAGTTTTACAGTAGTGTAGGTCTAGGTTTTGATGAATTTATAATTTCTGCTTATGAATTATCAACAGTAAGGGCTATTAAAGAATTAAGAGATCTAACTTCTCCATTTTACAAATGAAAAAAACTCTTGCTTGCCTGTGGCTGCAGAGCCAGAACCAAATTGAGATGATCTGAATATCAAACTAATATCACACACAACATTCCATATTAAAATAACTATTTTACATATTACATCATAATATAATATTATATCATAATACTTTTTATAATTATTATATATGAAAAATAAATATTCTAGTAGTCTTTAAAATTTGTTGTCCATATGTGCAGGGAAAACAGTTTTCAGCATTAAATGAAAATTGTGTGGTTATACGATGTTTAGTGAGAGATGTCCAATAGAAGGAAGGGGATTATTGTAGTAGAGGATTACTGTTATGAAGCCAAATGGTTGACAATAGGTAATCAGGATTATAGTCAGTAAGGCATTGAGAGTATATAATTATCATTATTAGAAAATCTGAAAATCATAAAAATTAATGAGATCCAGAGCCAAAATACCTAGTAAGTATTATGCCAATACTCCAAATTATCCTACTTTGGTCAACATTTTTTATTTTGTTTTATTACAATGTAGAATAACATATACATAAAATAATCCAAAATGCGCTACATAAGTAAGTTTGTCCTTTATACTTAAGGTTAATCAACTTACCTACTTTAAGAATCCTTTATAGATGTTTACTTAAATTGAAACCATCTTTATCTTCATTGTTGAAAATAATATGAACATATTATACTATATAGTTCTGGTCCTGTTTGGCTCTTTGTGACCTCATTTGAGGTTTTCTTGGCAAAGACACTAAAGTAGTTTGCCATATCCTTCCCCAGTTTATTTTATAGATGAGGAAACTGAGACAAAACAGTATTGGATGACTTGTCCAGAATCCTAAGCTACTAGTGTCTTACAGGCAGATTTGTACTCAGACTTGTCTCTTGATACTCTGTCCACTGTGCCACCTTGCTACCTAACATGAAAATACTCCCCACCAATTTGAAAGTTTTGTTTGGACAAGGCAGAATTTTGCATAATTTTAAATGGGGATTTACTAAACATCAATATAAAGATTCAAAGGGCAATGTTTAACATATGGTATTTGTTTTTATTACTACATTTTATGTTTACATCACCTTCATTTCTGGGTATATCCCTCCACTCCTGCCCCCTATATGCTGTTGTAATAGCAACAAAAGAATTTTCTTCTTCATGTGTTAAATGAGAAATTGAACTACTCTTTGAGCTCACTCCATCTCTGGAGTCTAGTCTGGCAGAACATTGAACATTCCATACCCATGATTCCCCACCTCTGCAAGTAAGAGGTACATTTTATCACTTCTTCCATTCTACTTAACATTATATAGATGCTATATATACATAGTTCTTTTTATATAATCTCCTTTGTTAGAAGTAAAGCTTTGAGAGGAAGAATTATATTTCTTTCTTTGTATCTCTAGTACATATAGTGCATAACACACAATAAACACTTAATAAATGCTTAACAACTAAGAGAGTGCTTCCAGCGCCACATAGGCAGTAGTTAGTAGTAGTAGTAGTAGTAGTAGTAGTAGTAGTAGTAGTAGTAGTAGTAGTAGTAGTAGTACAATTTGAACCCATATCTTCTGATTCCAAATAAATGTTCATTCTGACATAACCATGTTAACTAGCCCACAGTAGCTCTGTATTGTCAATGATGAGTCTTTTTAGTTGTACAATTTTTCTACTTTGCAACTGCTTCTAGTATTAACTTTTTATATATATATATATATATATAAATTGTGTAAGCTTATATCATCAGCAGGGAAACATGAAGGAATTTTTTTTTTATTAGAAATGATTAATTCATACTGCAAACTTATTTTTTGGAAAAATATTCTTTATTATAAATTGTTATGATAGTTCAACAGAAAGGTCTTAATTTGGTTTTCTATAATCTGATTCTTTCACTGCTCTTTATGTAAGAGAGCTCCCAGGTGTATAGGCTGTTGATTCTGTTAAATTTTAGCAATTCTCTTCAATTTGTATGAATATCACTTGTATTACTTGATAATAGGATTGATCCATTTCTTTTTTTCTATTCCTGTTAAGGATAACATCTGGCTGTGTGTAGACATGTAGGCAGATTTGTTAAATGTTAGGATTCTTCCATAATAGATACGTTAATTTGAAAAGCTGCAATAATAACCTGGTAATGAACTAAACTATTTTTCTCTTTGAATTTCAGTTTTTAAAGATTCATAAGTTACAATCAGTGATGATTTTAGCCAGATGTGTTAGCATTTAATAACATTTTCTAAAAGTACAGAAGAAAAATTAATGTACAGTATTAATCCAAAATCTACCAAATTAGGCAGAATAAAGCTGTTACCAATGTGTTTTCATCAAACAATGATTTTACAAACATCATACTCCAGGTAGGAAAAATTCTGTAAGCATTATAAAAGAAACTGGCCTGGAGATAAACACAAACAAAGGCCAGTGGCAAGAAGGTCCAAAAGTCATCATCAAAGAGATCCTTTGGGACTCATGAATTCCATATTGTAGAGCCAACAGCTGGGTCTCAGATCATTCCCAACTGGGGCAAAAGTTAAACCAAACTGCTTTAGGTCTATTCCTCAACTTTTTGCCTACTACAGACCTGACTCAGAATGTGGGTGGTTAATCCATACACTTCTGATTCATCCAATATCCGGACCCCCACACTATTTTTTCTTTTGCTTATAGGATAAGTAAATGTAAAGTTAATAAGAGTGGTGCTCTGGAAGGTAGTCTCTAGTTTAAATGACTTCCATGTACTGAGTTGATAAGGCTTACAGTAGTCAAGTATTTGGTGTTCTTCAGCACGTTATTTTGTATAATGATTTAATAATCATAAGATCAATGACAGTTGAATTTATGCAGTAACAATTTATAGTGTCATTCATGTGTTAATAACAATTATGTTGGATTTCATTTCTAAATATATTTTTTCTCTTTCCAGTTAAAGGCATTAGGATTCCCTGAAGGACTTGTGATACAGGCTTATTTTGCTTGTGAGAAGAATGAAAATTTGGCTGCCAATTTTCTTCTACAACAGAACTTTGATGAAGATTGAAAGGGACTTTTTTTTTTTAATCTCATATTTCACACCAGTGCATTACACTAACTTTGTTCACTGGATTGTCTGGGATGATTTGGGCTCATATCCATAATACTTGGTATAAGGTAGTAGGTGGTTGGGGGTGGGGTGGGAGGGGATATAGGAAATAGGGCAGGAATAAATACAGTGCATGTCTGCTTTAAATTAGCAGATGCAGAAAATCCACACAGTGTAAAATACTATACAACCAAAAAATCAGCTTTTGCAGGTATTTAGTTCCTTCTATAAAACTATAGGTAACTTTTCCTAGGTTTTCACTCTTTTTAGTGTACTAGATCCAGAAATTTAGTGTAATGCCCTGCTTCTTGTTTCTTTTGACTTAACATTGGTTTGGAGAGAACCTTTGCTACCTACAATCTACAATCTCTATTTCATGGCAACACTGGATAATGGCTTGGTAAAATTCAAAAGATTTTTGGAGCAACTATAAACATTAATGCCAAATTATAGGTGGTTATTTTTGCTGCTTCAAATATGTATGAAATTAGTGTAAGAAAGCCCATTCTTTCATGTTACTTGTTGGGGGGCAGGGAGAAATCCTTTCTGATGAAAATCATTACTGCTATTTTAAAATTCCTTGATCATTGAATGTGAGACCCCTTCTAACATGATTTAAGAAGCTGTACACATACAGGCAAAGTTATTTTCCTGTTGATGATTTTTTTTTTTTTTTTCTTTTGGTGAAAAAATGGTAGAAACCTAATTACTGTTTACTTCAATGTTATATTGCAGTAAAAGTTTTAAAATAACCATTGCATGTTTGCTTTTGATGTATCCCATTGTGATCTGAGCACTTTTGGGGCCAATGGAGAAATGTAGCATTCACTCTCCCTTCTCTCTCCCCTCCCCTCAGCAGAAATGTTTTGAATTCCAACTGCTACTTTTTTTTTTTTTTAATTTAATTTTTTTTTTAATTGATTAAAAAGCTGATCCAATATAAAATTGAAGGAAATATTTCAAAACTAGTTTTCTGATGCTTGTACACTTTCCCCCCTTTCTCAAACAGGAGTATATGGCCAACAAGCCACTGACAATGTATTGCTTTCTTTTTTTTTCTTTTTCTTTTTCTTTTTTTTTTTTTAAGTGCATAGAACTGTCTCCAGCAACTTTTCTTCCATTAGAACAAAAAAGGATAAAATCTATTGGGAGGGTTGGGAAATGGAAGCTGGTAAGATTAAAAAAAACTTTGGAAAATAGACAAACAATCAAGGTAACTCATGGCATATTAAAAGGAAAATCTTAATAGCAGTGTTGGCTTTCTTTTGTTTTGTTTTACTCTTTTTATTTCTCTTTGTAAATCTTGGTAATTGATCCTAAGAAGGGGCAGGCATCTACACTCTTGTTTCTCAAAGTCATTTTGGCCTAACATAAACTTAACTATTTAAAGAACTAATTTTGAATTTATTTTGACTCTGTGATGCTGAGTAGGAAAATGAAGTTTGCACAGATTTTTCCCTGAAGTAATCTCTTGCAATATCCTTAGCACAGCTTGATGATGATGCTTTTTTGAGCTTCTATGTCATGCACTCGTTACCTTCTGTCTCCTATGAAAATAAACGAAACTATGATTTTTTTCCCACAATGCTATTACGTAGTTTAATTTTTAAATGTCTTATCTGAAAATGTGAATATTTTATTTTAAGTTTCTTAGTATAGCAGACTGGCGAGTGTATTTATCATTGTTGGCCTAATCCCATCCCAGCTATACTCATTTTAATATGTTTAAAAGAATGAAGAAACCTAACATTCAGGTCCATTGTCATTAAGATTTTATGTATTTTACTGCATACCACAAGTGAATAAAATCATTGTTTGGATTAGGATACCTGGTGCTGAAAGGTAGAATAGGAACAAATCTTCATTGTTCTATTTATTTCAAGTATCAATGATTTCATCATAATGATCAATAATCAAATATATGTCAACATAGTAATAGTAAATGTTAAGTTGTTATAGATGTTATGCCATAGAAAATGAATTTGAGGTATATAATGGAAACTTGAGGCATCTGAAAGAGGAAATGGAAAAAATTCCTTGAGTCTTAAATTTACAGTTATTTAAGTTAAGAACTGAAGAATTAAGATATGATTTAATTTCATAATTACTGCTGATATATGTTTGGGAGCTCCAGTGGATATTGTCATGATTAAAAATTCTCTCCAAACAAATTAGTTAATGATAAAGGAGCTTTGGCAACTATGCATATGCAAGGACTTACTTGCAGAATATCTCATATTATTTTTGTGGGAAATGTGGGAAGAGCTTTATAAGTACAATTATGTGGATTAAGAACTGATTGGATGACTGTATCCAAAGAATATTAATGACTATCTCTAGTGGGGCACCTCCGTGGCACTGTGGATAGAGCACCAGCCCTGAAGTCAGGAGCACCTGACCTCAGACACAATACTTCCTAGCTGTAACCCTGGGCAAGTCACTTAATCCCAATTGCCTCAGGAAAAAAAAAAAGTCTCTAGTTAAGTGCCTTTGAGAACAAGGCTATCCCAAAGTGAAAGAATAGGCTACTTCCTATAATAGTAAATTTTCTCATGGTAGAAATTTTCAAGCAAAGCGTTTTGAGACTATTGATGTTTTTAGCAAGTATTATTCAGTATAGGTTGACTAAATAATTTTAATAAATTTAAATAAATTTAAATCTTTTAATAATTTTGAGATTCTGTGATTTTAAAAACCAAAAAATTATACTATTCCTTCAGCCTTCCATGTATTCAAATTTCCATAGTGGTTTTGCATAATTAAAAAAAAAACAAAACAAAAAGAAAGTATTAAGCAAGTTTATAAATCCTGGCAGAACAAATCATATGACTTTTGTCAATTCTTAAAAATTCCTTTTCTCTTGGGCTCAAAGGTTGAAATATTTGACAAAGTTTAATCATCTGCCTGTAAAAACTGCAAGTGGTCTCAATCAGATCAAAAGCAGAATTCTAAATAGTTAATGTATTTTGGCTTCTTTGTTAACCCAAATGTGTGTTCTTTTCTGTTTTATAATAGCTGTCCAGACTCTTATAGAAATATTTCCTAAGATTACTTAACTTGAGCTTTGAAGATAAAGGTGGTGATGACTAAATAAGGATGCAAGTGCATTCTGGGTATTTAGGACAGGTTGTATAAAGGCAGTGAGATTGAAAATGGCATGTGTATGAGTATAGAAAGTGAGTCAATGTAGACCCTACAAGCTGTGAAATACTTATATGCAACAAGACTGGCTCTGAGATTAAAATGAAATTATGGAATGGATGTCCCCCAGAACTAGAAATTGTTTTGGCTTCTCTAAATTAACCTTTTAGTCATACACATGCCCATCTAATACTTAACAACCAATTTCAATGAATGAAAAAGATATTTATGATCTCTGCTAGTAGGGAAAAAAATTTTCTTGTTTTAACTTCACTATAATGGAGGATTCAGCCCATTTAGGATGTTTAAACTACAAGTCAAATTGAACATGCATCTTTTTAAATTAGTAAAACTAAATGTTCGAACCACTTGACATTGCCAAGAATCTTAGTGAAAGAAACTTTTTTCTGGTCTTAATTAGCTATGACTACCTTTTGGAAGAATTAAGCTAATTCAACAAGGATTTTAATAGTGTCCTTCCCAGTACCCTAGCCATTTTCTCACTAGCTTCCTTGCCTTCCTGATCTGATTCCAGCTTTTGGAGATTTTAACTGTTTTCATCTCTAGAATATCCTAAGTATGTGAATTACTGCTGAGATGATATCGGGAACTAAGTGTTGGGGATATATTAAAGGGTAATCTTTGCTGCCTTCCAGGAGCTTCCAATCTATGGGGAGGAGTTAAAAAAGAATTTTAATGGTTGCTGTGTCTTGGTCATTTGTTAAGCACTGTGGTGGAAAGGAAAGCCTGCCTACCTTCAAAGAGTTCACTGAAATAAGGCAGAGATATAATTAGTTATTAAATATATACAGAGGAAGTAAGGTTATTTCAAAAGGGAAGGCACCTTGCTGAAAGTAGATAACGAGAATTGTAGAAAGTTAGGGGAAATGGGAAGGTGAGTAATGAGAACTTTGTAAGTTTGGGAACAGCTGATGCAAACAAATGCCCTAAGATAGGAGTCGAAAAGTCATCTATGTGTAAGGAATAATAAGTATTCCTATTATACTGAATTGTATCTATATGAAAAAGGGTGAAGCATTTTTAAGAATGAAAAAATTAAGGTGTAAAATTATGAAAATAAGATTTAATAACATCAAATATGTAGAATAGTGAAAAATCAAGATTGATAACTGATACTGAGTGGTATTTAGAAGTTCTGAAGAGAGATGGGTTTAGAAAGATAAATCAATTCTGATTTGAACATAAATAGTTTGAGATGCCTATGGAACTTATATTTTTAGATATTCAGAAATGATCATCTATGACTGCTTAAAAGAGAGACTAGTTTGCCTAAATATTGGGATACTCACAATGAGCATGATTTGGATAAAGATCTAGCAAAGGAAGCTGAAGAGTTGTGAATCAGGAGAAATAGAAAGGAATTGTGTCATAAAACCTGTAAAGAGTATCCATACGGTTATCAGAACTATTAATGCTATAGAAAGTTACACTGAGTTTTAAGATGAGATTGGTGATCTAGATTTTTGTTGTCATCTCAGTTGTATCCAACTCTCTGACCCGATTTGAAGTTTTCTTGGCAAAGAAACTAGAGTGGTTTGCCATTTCCATCTCTAGGTCATTTTATACATAAGGAACTAAGACAAACTGGGTAAAGTAGCTTGTCCAGGGTCACATAACAAGTCAGTGCCTGAGGCTAGATTAAAATTCAGATCCTCCTGAGTTGTTAATCTTATTTATCATTCTAGCTAGCTTATCACTGACAATTTAGAGTAGTTTCCATTGAATGATGGAGATTTTAAAGCCAAGTTACAGAAAGTTTATAAGAAAAAAATAATGAGCAGCACCTAGTATAGACTAGAGAGAGATAGCTTTCTCAATGAAGCCAAGGAGAGGAGACATGAGACTATAGCTGAGTCTGGGGGAGTTGACTGAGGATATTTTAGGGTATTCATTAAAGACATACTTGCAGATAACGAGAGAATGAAGATAAAAAATGGGACAATCAGTTGAAAACTATGGGGAAAAGGGGCACACATAAAATTTGGCCTTCACTTAACAGTAAGTAGCATTCATATGTCTAATATGAAAGTCGGTGTAAGTAACAACAAAAAAATGGGAATGCAACACAATGAAATCTAGGGACTGACATTGGTTAGATATGAGAGGATGGGGGGGGGCGGATTGGTAGTCAGGAAAAGGAGCTAATACCTAAACAGCCAAATTTTCAAAATCCTTGTGATTGGAAACATAGAGGCTATGATAATGATGATTTATCAATCCCTGAGGTAGTAGGGAAAGAGGTAAGACATGCACCTAATGACCAACTAATGAGTCACTGGTTCTTTCTGGAGATCAAAGTTGAAGTGAGGAGGAATCCCAAAGACTTGGCTGGTTATAGATGTGGCTCCTGTTTAAGATAGGTCTCCAATTTTGGGCCAAGTCACTTTTGTTCTGTGGCTTACATTTAAGTTTGAAAGATGTTCTCCCAGGGGATGGAGGATTACAGTCAGTCTCAAATAGAACTAGTCATAAATCTTTACTTAAAGGCACATTCCTTTTCAATATTTAGGATATGAAGTATACCCTAAGGTGCTTATAGTACAAAAACTTTCTGTAAGAACAGAGAAGCTAAACACCTTAAATGATTTCCAGAAATTGAACGGAGATATCCAATGGATGCATCCAGTATTAGACTTAACTACTTATCAATTACAACAATTTTTTGACATTTTAAGGGGAGACACTGCTTTAAACTCACAAGGTCAGCTTACAAAAGAAGCTCAAGAGGCTTTGAGAGAGTTGAACTGGCTTTATCCAATGTGGTGAAAAGTTACTCAGAAACCGTTGGGAATAAGTTTTTGCTACAAAAGAGGCACCCACAGCAGTCTTCATCAAGGAGACAGTGTGATAGAGTGGGTGAACCTCCCAGCACTACCAGACTACAGCCTTCCTCCTTACTCAGTGCTTGTGGCTAGAATTTTATTAAAGGCCAGTAAGTGAGTAGTACAACTACCTAAGATAAGACCTGACAAGATATTCACCTTTTATACCAAATGCACAAATTAATGTATGCTGTGAAACCATCCAAGAGTGGCAGATTTTATTGGCCACAGCTCAATTTTACACATGAGTCTCCATTAAAGATAACCTGGCTATTACATATTTGGCAATGGATTTTTAAAGAAAAGGTTTATAAAGGTCCTCTTAAAGGACCAACTATCTATACATCCAAACCTAACATTTGTGCTATATATTTTCATAACTATAAAGAGAGTAGTAAGAACTCATTCATACAATGTTATATAAGTTTCACTTATTAAGTGCTAGGTCCTATGCTAAGTTCTGGAAATGCAAAAGGGTATGGGGGGAAAGTCCCATTTAAAATGAAGAGGCCAAAAAAGTTTTAGAAGCCAGAGGATTTTATATGATCCTGGAGGCAGTAGGAAGATGCTAGTTTATTGAATGGGGGGAGGGGGAGAGTTGGAGGAAGGAGAGAAGGGTAGGTTAACAAGATCAGACCTTTGCATTAGGAAGATCACTTTGACAGCTGAATAATCTAGGTATGAGACAGCCTGCATCAGGTTATTTAGTGTCAGAGGAAAGAAGGTATATTTGAGAGATAATTAGGAATGGAGAAATGATGGAACTTCTTTAAAAACTGATTGGGGGGGCAGCTAGGTTGTGCAGTTGATTGAGCACCAGCTCTGAAGTTCTGAAGAGGACCTGAGTTCAAGTCCAGTCTCACACTTAACACAGCCCTGGCTGTGTGGCCCTGGGCAAGTCACTTAACCCCAATTGCCTCAGCAAAAAAAAAAAAAAAACTGATTCGATAATAGGGAGTGGGGTTGAAAGTGATTCAAACATTGTTTTAAGTCTGAAAGGGAAAGTGATAGTAATTAATGAAATTAGGAAGAGGAGGGCTTGAAGAGAGAACGAATTTTATATTGCTTAAAATATAGAACACAAATTGAATGAGGGGCTGGGCAGGTAAATGATCTAAGGATGATCATTGGATCATCATGGATCCACGGAGATGAGGTTATTAGTAGGGAAGAGGATTCTTCCTCTTTAGGGAGAGACCCTAGAGTTAGCAGGTATGTTCTGGGTGAAAAAGGAAATCTAGAACACTGATGAGATGAAGGAAAATTAAATGAGATCACAGTAATGAACTTGAGAGAAGAGATTATTATTAAAAAGGATGATTGGTGGTGCCAAAGGTGGTAGTGAGGTCAAAAATGGTGAGGATTAAAGAAAAAAAATGATTGAGTTAATAAGAGGTCATTATTGTTAACTTTGAAGAGAACAGCTTTAGTTAGCAGATAAAGAGCTCAGAAGTGTGAATGCATCAAAGTGAGAGGGAAAAATGTGGAGATATTTAGGATATTGAGTCACCTACTGTAGACAACCTCTCAAGGTATATAACCAAAAAAGAGAGGCAAATTAAAGGAAGACAGCTAGTGGGGATAGATCATGTTTATAAGCAGTTGGGAAATAGCCAGTAGATAAGTGAGCTTTTGAAAAATAGTAAGAGTAGGAATGATAAAAGGAACAAGCTGCTAGAAAAAAACAGAATAGAATAAGATCCCTTGTGCCCCCTAGGAAGGCTGGCATTGGCAAGACAAACCACCTCTTGTGAAATATAAGAGGAAATAGTGATGTCTGAGTGCTACCAACTTCTCAAGTTAAATTTAATTTCATTCCTTTTTCTGAATGGAAACAATATTTGCATTACCTGTCTCAGGGTTATTGTGAAAAAAAAAAAAGTACTTTGTTCATCTGAAAACCATAGAAGAGAAGAGCTATTGTGCAGCATCATAGATTTAGAAAGGGAAAAGTCCTTCAAGGTTACCTAGACCAACCTCCTCCCTCCCATTTTACAAATTAAGAAATTTAAACCTCCAGAGAGATTTAAATGAATTGTCTAAGGTAATACCAAGTAAATATTAGTAAGAGTATTTGACTTTAGGGCTAGTTCTAACCCATTCCCAGAGACTACCTTTCTCCAGATAAGTTCCTAGGGTTTGAATCTAGGTTTTCTGGTTTTAAACTTAACACTTATCTTGTAGTGTTTCAGAAGCTTTTTGATATTTTAGGGAAAGGTGAAGTTATTATCTAAACATGCTTCTCTAAGCCAACTCCATAGATTCATTTGAGGGTCATTTCAAATCAATGCATCATATTTCAAAAACATCTAATACTTCTGGTAATTATTAAGAAGCCTCTGGCTTGAGCTTGGCATATAGGCTTACAATTAATGGGTTATATGTAGACACACACACATACTTTGAGAGTTATTAGCTCTGTTGGCCACTTGGGTTACTATGTAAATCTTCTGAAATACATGTTTCACTTATTTCCTAACATGGTTGACATCCATACAACTTTTAAAAAAGACTCCATTTTCTAGTCTCTTGATGGTTTAGTTGTGACATAGACTGTAAGAGAGAAAATGAGTTTTTGCTTTATTCGGCCATACCATGTATGTATGGCCCTAATGGCCTAGAACATATCAGACTATCTTAAGCTTAGATTTGAGCGTTTGGATTCCTTAGCTATTCATGCTAAATAAACTTGTTCTCTAATGCAGTCTAATGCAATAATATTATTTTAACACTCAGAACACTGCTGGGCTCACAGTGCATAGGGTACCAAGTCTAATTTCTATTTCCCAGGCATGTAGTCTGGTTGGATTTAGTCCTGGGGATTTTTGCCTCTTAAGGAATAGGGTAGGATGGTTGTAGGCTCCTTTTTCCTCACACTCTCGTTCATCAAATACTCACTCTGGGATCCAATGATAAATGCACTTGTAACTTAGGTAGATTTAAGGTCTATATTCAATATATAATAGGAATTGGCATTAAGATGTGTAATTTCATTGTGAGAATTTTTAAATCAAACCCCAGGCACTGCCTGTCCATCCAAGACAACTTCTGTCCATGTCCTCCCTTCTAAGTTCAACATGGGTATCCAACCAACATACTAGAGGTTTCTTTCTTTCCCCAACCTCCCAAGAGACCAATGGAGCACTCTGTCCACTGGCATTTGTTGTCTTGTTGATCATGCCATGGCACAAGTCGATCTTCTATTATATGATTCTTTGATAATGCCATTTATTTCTGTGGCATTATGTGAAGAACTTTGAAGTTCTTCATGGTTTATATAGTTATATCCTTATATCAGGACATGGCAAATCAGTAAAAATAAAAACAGTAAAAAAAAAAAAAATGCTATTTCAACAACCTTTTGATAATATCAACCTAGTCATAAAACAGGAAGTTAGACGCAGCAAAAGCATTCAACTTTGATAGAGGAGAGCCAATGCAGTCTAGGTTGAGAAAGCATTTCCTGTAAATGATAAGGTGTTTCAGATGTTCCTGAATTTATTTGCCATTGTGTTGATTTCTTTAAGGCCCAAGGCACTGCCGAACCTGCCAAGAGAGATCAGTGATCACTTTCTCTTGGTCTGGTCTATATTGTGTCTAATTTTGGATGTATTTTAGGAAGAGCATTAATAAGCTGGAGACCATCTAGGCATGAAAATGAACCCTCAAATTTAAAATTATTTAGAAAAATTTATGAGGTCATTCGGTTGGGAAAGTACTGGAAAAGAAAGGTGTGGTTCCCTTCATATTTGTATGGTTACATTATATAGAGTTCCAACAAGGATGTAACATTTGCCTGATTGATGTCACATAGGCAGTAGGTGAGGGGTCAGCAGGGTGACACAGTGAATGGAGTAATGGACCTGGAGTGAGGAAGACCAAACTTCAATCTGAGCTACTGTGTGGCATCTAACCCTGTTTCCCTCAGGTTTTTCATCTGTAAAATGAGCTGGAGAAGGAAATGGTAAAGTACTCCCAACTTGCTCAAAAACTCAAATGGAATCAGAAATGTCGGACATGACTGAAACAGTTTCAAAGAAAAAGAAGGCAATTTTAGATGTATATCAGCAGGGAAATCAGTCCCAAACAAGCTTTAAGTAGACCCAAACCAAATAATTTAATCATGGAATCTAAGCATTCTTTAAAACCATCTATCTTCCCTGTGATCCTGAGCTTGCCATAAACTTTTTGGATTAGTTTTCTAACCACAAAGTTAGGTTCCAACAATGTTAACAAATGACAAATAATCACATAGCCAAAGGATGGAAATCAGGATGCTACATGAAGAGTGGTTGAAGAAACTGGAAATCTTTAACCTGACAGACTTGTGAGGGTAGAATATGGTAGTCATCTTGAAGTTTTGAAAAGATGAAATAATTCTCAGAAGTCAAGTGACTCCATTTAAGGAGCTGAGATTAAAGATACAAATCATAAGGAGCAATGGCAGGACTTTCATTGACTCCAAACCCAGTATTTTCTACTGGATCAGCCCCTCAGAAAGAACTGATTTTGAAACCAGTTTTAGAGGCTAATTGTAGGATCTTGAGCTACTTACTAAGTCACTGTTGCATCATCTGTAAAATGAAAATAACATCTTTTGTGCTATTTCACAGTAGATAATGTGAGAATTGGGTGAAGTAATACATGTAAAAATATTTCACAAACCTTGAAGTTCTATATAGATGTCAGTCATTACTGCAGGTGAATGGCATATGCTGGACTGTAGAGTTAAAGATTTTAAGTCCTACCTAGTTGTATGATCAGAGCAAGTCATTTAACATCTCTTACCCTCAGTTTCATTTGTCGAAAAGGGATAATGATAGCAACTACCTTAGTGTTGTCAATTAAAAAAAAAAAAATTAGCTAAGCACACACAAAAAAAGACAAAGGACAGTAACTGCCCTCAGAGCTCAGAATGTAATAGGGGAGTGAGACAAATGAAGAATAGGGACAAGTTTATGAATAATTTGTTAATTTGGTGACAAATTGATGGTCAATGGTTTTTCTTGGTAACTAGATACCTAATGGAGATGCTAAATGCCTTGACATATTTTTAGAAAAGGGGACCCACTCAGCTTGTTTTGGGTACTCCAAATTAGATTGATTTGCTGATGACATCTGAAACTATCCTCTTTGAGACTAAATGCTATAAAAAAAGAATGGAAAGGTAGGAGGGGTGAGGGAGAGGGGGAATGCTGTATTATGGGCTTTGAACACCAAAGAGAGGATTTTGTATTTGATCCTGGAAGAGATTGAAATTGGAATTTGAAAAAAATCGAGGGATTTAAGAGGAGGGTTGATGTGGTTAGACCTGTGCTTTCAAAAAATCACTTTAATGGATGAAAGGAAAATGGATTGGAATAGAGTAAGACTTGAAGCAGGTAGATCCATAGCAGACTATATCAGTCCTACAGGGATGAGGTTATGAGGGCTTATACCAGAGGAGTGGCAGTAATCAGAAGAGAGGAGGGAGTGTATTTGAGAGATGAGGTATGGGTGAAATCTAGAGGTTGTGGTAAAGCTTGGAAATGACTTTCGAGAGAGAAAAATGCAAGATGACTACTAGGTTGTGAGCATGAGGAATGGGGGAGGATGGAGTAGTAGAAGATGGGGAAAGAGCTTAGGAGGAAAGATAATGAGTTTGGATTTGGGCATGTTAAGTTTAAGCTGTCTCCTAGTCTTCCAGTTTGAAATGGCACTTGAAGATTTGAGATTGGAAGTCAGCAGAGATATTGGGGCAAGAAAAGTAGATTTGAACTATTAAAATAGAGACCAATTAAATCCATGGGAGCTGATGAGGTCACCAAATCAAGTAGCTTAGAGGGAAAAGTGCAAAGAAACCTGTAGGACACATATTGTTAGAGCAGGGCTTTAAACTTTTTCCACTCATGATCCTTTTCCTCCAAGAACTGTATAGGTATATAAAATATATATACAAATAAAACATTTACTGATAATCAAGTTCCTTACTCTAGATCCACCAGATCCACCACTCTCCACTAGATTTATACAATGAACAACATAACAGATTCGGAATCAGAAGAAATTGTGTTCAGGTTCTGATTTGGACATTTGCCATCCATGTGACTCTTAAGAAAAGCATCTCAGCTTTCTGAGACTCAGAGGCTATATCCATGAAATGGGGAGAAGAGTACTGTACTGCTTCTCATGGCAGGTTATTTGTGTCTTGTCCCCAATTTCTTTGTCTGAAATGAAGGGTATTGGATTAGATTAGTCCCTTTCAGCTCTAAATCCTATGATCTTAAAGGAATTCTGGCCAGGAAGTCAAAGGAAATATATTTTCTTATACTCAAATAGAGCCAAAAGGTACTTTAAGACAGCCTTTCATCTTAGTGATAGAGAAGCAGACTTGAAAAAACATCTATATTGGAGAGATAGGGAAGACATTTAATTCAACAATGGCATGAGAAGTACCAAGTGGAAGTGGAATTAAATTTTATAAAGGGAATGACACGTGACTTGCAAACTTTAATCTCTTGGCTGGTAACTGTAAACTCTGAGACTAGAATTCCTAGACTTCTAAATGTCAGATGATGGTTTCAACCACCAATTTAATGTGCTTGCCATTACTTGTTCTAACTAAATTGATGTGGCTTAGCCCAAGGCCAGAGATATGTGACATTTTCACAGAATAGTTACATCTGTAGCTATTGTGCAACTAAAAGACCCAGCCATAATCTTCATTTTGGGAGGCCAGATGGGTAATCTCATTGAGTAAAACCTATATTCATGTTTTAGAGTTTTTTGTTTATTTGACCACAGTAGTACGATGGATGTGAAGAAAACTTTTGAGAATGAAACATGAGTATCCCACTACTATGCTCACACAATCACAAACAAGGTTGTTGAATTACACCTGTAGTCAAAGTAGTTAGGAAGCTAAAGTATTCCATTTCTACTCTAGTGCTTTGCTGAAGGGTTTCAAATTGTGAAGGAATGAGAGGAATTAGCCATTGTTGTTTGTATCTGTGACTCCATTGTTTTCCAAAAACTAATAATATTCAACCATCTGGGTTGTCTACCATATAAATAAAAGAATAAAATGGATGAACAGATGAGGTGAATCATATCAGATTCTTTTTTCTGTGTGAGAATGTTCAACCTGGTAAGGTTGGAGGGTAAATGGCCATAGGACTGGACTAGGAGTCAGAAAATGCGTCAAATTTTAACTCTTCCATTTACTCTCTGTGACATTGGGCAAATCATTCAACCTCTCAGTTTCCTTACATGCAATATAAAGGAATCGGATTAGGTAATCTCTAAGATTCCTTCCATCTCTAACTCTATGATTCCGTGAGCCATTAGTTTCTTTGGAAAAGTAAGTATTTCCTCTAGAGAAATCATGCACCTAATTTGCATGATGTAAATTATACATTAAATTATGCACTAATTTTTAAAATTATCAATCATGCAGAGAAGCCTCGGTTTTATGTTAGGAAAGATACCAATACAACATAGTCCCTGTACTCATGAGCTTCACAGATTCCTAGGCAAACATAACTAGAATGCACCATATTCCGTAATAAATGTATTGGAAATGTACAAGGTAAAATGCCATTAGGAAATGCCGACATAAGATCATTAGAGATGAGGGGAATAAGAACAACTTTGTGGAGAAGGTTGCATTTAGTTGGACTTTAAGGGACACTACTTATAGCTTCATGTTGAGTAAAGGAATGTAAAAGGCAAGTAGGTAATGAAATGGACAGAGTATTAAGCCTGGAGTCACTAAGAATGATTTTTCTGACTTCAAATCTGGTTTCAAATACTTACTATATGAACCTAGGCAAGTCATTTCACTCTATTTGCCTCAATTCCTCCTCTGTAAAGTATGCTGAACAAGGAAATGGCAAACTACTCCAATATTTTGCCAAGAAAATTCCAAGTGGAATCACAAAGAATTGGACTTAATTGGAACAACAACAACAACAAAAATTAATGTAACCTCTGTTCTAAAGCCCATTGGCCCAGGACTCTGTCCTCATTAATGGAAATAATTACCTATCTAAAGGACTGGGAGGAAGTGAGAGACTTGGAATCTCAGCCAGTTCTCTCTTCTAGATTCTTTGGAACTGAAACTTGAGGAATTTTACAAGGGACTGGACAAGAATTCAGGCTCTATCCAACTTTCCCTGATTCTTCCTTTCCCTGAAGTCTTTCAACTCAAGTCTTCCTGATACTGGACCTAGAATTCTGTGACACCTAACTACCTAACTCTTTTTTTTATCCTGTCTAATGCTCATTCTTTTTATTCCATAAATCCTTCATAAAGGATCTACCACCTTATTGAATATCTGTTTCTAACCTTTTTATAATTTCGGAATGTCAGGCTAATTCTTGTACTGCCCATATTTCCATAATAACAATCCTATTCTTTTTCTAGGCATATCTTTCTTGGATGATACTCCTTTGTGACATTTCCTGCCTGTAGGTCATTATTAGAATTTAACCTATTTAAATCCATTTGATAGTTTAGGTATATCTCATTTATTTTTTAAAATTCAATTTTATTTTTAGCTTCAAATTCTCTCCTTCATTTCCTTTTCTTTCCCACCCTTGAGAAAGCAAGAACAACAAAAACCATTACAAAACATGGATATATTACCTTAAGATTAATGCTCAGGGGCAGCTAAGTGGCGCAGTGGATAGAGCACTAGCCCTGAATTCAGGAGGACCCGAGTTCAAATGTGGTCTCAGACACTTAACACTTCCTAGCTGTGTGACCCTGGGCAAGTCCTTTAACCCCAGCCTAAAAAACAAAACAAAAAAAAAAGATTAATGCTCAGATACCTACCCAGGAAAGGAAACACAAGACGGAACTCTATCTCTGTATATATATCTCATCATACCAGAAAAATTGTAATATTCTTTGTTTTTGCATAAAGTCCAGTTAATTTTTTAAAAATTAACTATATTTTGAAGAAAAAGAAAAACCTTTTATGATTAAGTATTCAATAAGTGTTTACCTTAAAAAAAAAAAAAACTAGCTCCCTTTTGAAAGGTACTCATATATAGCTTTAGTTGAGGGTATCACCATCTCCTGTCACCTAGGATCAAGAGCAGAAATAATTGTTGACTTTTACTTATTACTTATTTTTGTGTCCAATCAATTTTCAAGTCTTGTTGGTCCTATTTATAAAATCTCAAATCCATTCTCTTCCTTTCATTCAAGTAACTTTCATTGAAATAACATTCAAATACCCTAGTTCAGGCTCTTATTACCTCTTACCTAGATTCTCACAGCCTCCAATCCATCTTCTACTTATCTGTCACTTAATCTTCCTAAAATAAGTCTATTCCCCTGTTTAGGAAAACCTTCAGGGAGTTCCCATTTGTCTATAAGGTAAAATACAAACTCCTTAGCTTGGCTCTTAAAAGTCATCATAATCCCGTCCCCACCTACCTTTCCAAGTTTATATTATACTACTTTCCATTATGAATTATACATTTCCAACCAAACTGATCTCTGACTGTGCTTTTGCACTGTTCCCATGACTGGAAAGGTACTTTCACAAATTTTGACTTCCTTCTTTAGGGCTCATGTCAATGACTGCTTTCACTATGAAGTCTTCTCAGAATCCTCCAGTTTATATTGCTTTCTCCCATGTACTAATGATTTTTATTTTAACATGTTTCATCTCACAATCAGAATGTAGATTTATTAAGTATAGAGGTTACTTTACTTTTGTCCTTTTTATTTCTAGCATCTATCTAACAGAACTTTGCCCAGAGTTGGAGCTTGGTAAACATTTTTTATATTGAATGACACTGAATTTATTGATTGTTCATAGAAAGGACAGGTATATGCTTCAATTGTGGTAGTATGACACCGACATTGCCCATCTTATTTGGCTTGGGCTTATTGTGTTTATAAATACTGATGTATATATTAGTTTTTTTCTAGCTAAGCCTTTTTCACTCATTTCAAATAACTCCTGTGTTTTTGCAAACTCTTTATATCTGTTTTTCCTTATAGCCTAGCATTCCATTGAATTCATGTGCCATATTTTGTTCAGCCATTCCCCAGTCATTGTACTTCTATTTTATTTCTAGTTTTGTATTATAACAAATTGCACTTCTATAAATAGTTTTGTATATGCAAGTCTTGTCTTGCTGCCATTCATCTCCTATAAAATCAGCAGTAGGTTCTCTGGATTGAAAGATTACAAAATTTAGTAATATTTCGCACATAATTCCAAGTTGCTATTCAGACTAGGTAGACTAATTCACAGTTCCACCAACAGTGAATTACCATGCTGATCACCCCATGAGTTCTAAAATATTGATTTTTGCCATCTTTTCTAATTTAATGGGTCTGTAGTAAAAATGCCTCAGGGTGACTTTATTTTGCATTTTCTCTGGTTTTTAGTTATTTTGACCATTTCCCTCCACCTGGGTATGGGTAGATTTCAGCAAACCATCAGCAGCATGGTGCAGTAGACAGTTCGTTGGACTTAATAATTACAGACTATTTGACCTTGACAAATAACTTACCCTTAATCTCAATTTCCTTATTTGTGAGAGGTTGGACTCTGTCCATTTTTGTCTCTTCCAGTTCTAAATCTATAATCTTGCAAAACAATGTCTCATATGGTATCCTCATACCAAAATGTTGGAGATTGTGGGCCAGGTGATAATACAATTAAGAAGATTGAAAACTGACTGAATAACTGGATCCATGGAGTAACATTTGATGAAAATATATGAGTTTAGAATAGGACTTCCCTGGAATCTGTTATAGACCCATGTATTAACATTTTTATCAGTGGTTCATATGATTGGTACTTGTCAAATTTGAACATGATTCTAAGCTGAGAGAATAGCTACCATATTGGATGGCAAAGTAAACATTCAAAAATATTTCTGCAGGTTAGAAGGTAAAAAATAAAATATAATAGGAGGAATGTAGACACACAAATGAAATATAATATATGAAACAGGGAAACTAAAGAGTAGCCAGGTGGTACAGTGGATATAGCACTGGGATTGGAGTCAAGAAGATCTATCACATCTGACCTCAAATACTTATTAGCTGTGTGACCTAAGGTAAGTCACTCAACCCTGTTTGCCCCAGTTCCTCACATATAAAATGAAGTGGAAAACCATCCCAGTATTTTTCCAAGAAAATACCAGGTAGGTTTGGATATGACCAAAACTACTCAATAGCAATAAGAACAATAACAAGATATTTTATATTTTGATTCAAAACAATGACTTCATAAATATAACATTAGGGAGAAATGGCTAGGCAATATTTTTTCTTCATGGGTAAGAAAATCAGGAAATTTTAATGTAAATGTACATGAATTTAATGTAGTTTAATTTTAATCCAAGCTGAGGTCCAGTCAACAATGTAACTTAGATGTCAAAAAAGCTGGTATTATCCTAGACACCATTAAGAGATCCCAGAATACAGAAGCTAATCATCTCTTAGTCCTCTTACCTGGTCAGGCTGTATTTGCCGTGGTTTAAGATCCATATTTTAGGTTGGGCATTGATCAGCTAAAAGACATCTACAAGATGGTAACTAAGATAATAGAAGGATTGAAGGACCTGCTTTACAAGGTCTGGATGAAGGATGAAAAATGTTTAATTACATCGAGAAGAGATGATTTAGGCATTACTTGATGAAGTAGAAATAATGAGTGATAAAGTTCTGTGGCTTCCTTATGTAAAAGAGGGGAGTCAATCTGCTTGTCCCAGAAGGCAGAAGTAGGATCCAGGAGTGGAAGTTGAATGAAAGTAGCATTCAATCTGATATAAAGATAAAAATTTCTACCAGTTAGAACTGTGTGAAAATTGAATAAATTGCCTGGGTATCTAGTATGTCTTTTCCTCTCTGGAGGTCTTAATCATGTGCTACATAAGGTAATAGGGCAGCTAAATGGCCCTAGGGATAAAGCATTAGGCTGGAGTGGGAAGGTCTGAGAAATCTGGCTTCAGACACTTACTAGCTATGTGACCTAGGCAAGTTACTTAATCCTGTTAACCTCAATTTTTTCAGCTATAAAAGAAGGAAATGGCAAATTTCCAGCATCTTTGCCAGGAAAATTCCAAAGGGGTCATAAAGAGTTGGACATGACTTAAAAACAAATGAACAAAAATACAGAAATAAATCAGCACAAAAACCTAGTGTTTGATAAATCCACACAAGAACTTATTCTTTGACAAAAACAATTGGGAAAACTAGAAAACAGTTTGACAGGTGTAGACCAAGATTTCATGCCTTATACTGAGATAAATTCCAAATGAATTAATGATTTAAGATATAAAAAGCAACATCATAAGCATGGAAGAAATTACCTATATATAGGGGGAAAGTTCATGTCCAAACAAGAGATAGTCACAGGATGGAAAATGGACAAATATGATTACATAAAATTAAGAAGTTTTTGTACAAAGAAAACCAATACATTTAAAATTAAAAGATGGGAAAAAATCTTTGCAATACATTTTTTTTTCTGATAGTAGTCACATTTCTAGGATATGTAGAATACAGAACCAAATTTATAAGAATAAAATTTTCATAGGATAGGAATAGGAGTTTTTCTTTTCTTTCTTTCTTTCTTTCTTTTTTTTTTTTTTGCTGAGGCAATTTGGGGTTAATTGACTTGCCCAGAGCCATACAGCCAGAAAATGTTAAGTGTCTGAGATCAGATTTGAATTCATGTCCTCCTGACTTCAGGGCTGGTGCTCTATCCCCTACACCAACTTGCTACCCTGATTAGATTTTCTTTTTTTTCCACAGTAAAAATCCAAAATTTTTTAAATGGCCTAACTGTTTAGTAATTAGAGAAATGCAAGGAGGCAGTTTAGATAACTAAGTAGATAGAGTGTTGGACTTGGAGTCAGGAAGACCTGAATTCAAATTTGGCTTCAGATACTTACTAGCTATGTTGACCCTAGTTAAATGCCTTAACCCTGTTTGCCTTTAGTCCATTGGGGAAGGAAATGGCAAACCACTCCAGTACCTTTGCCAAGAAAACCCCATAAATATATTGGTCCATAAGGTCATGGAGAGTTGGATAACTCAATGACAACAATAATGAGAAACGAACACTAAACAACTCTGAAGTACCACTTTAAATTCATCAGATTGGCTAAACTGATAAAATTGAAAAACAAATCTTTTTGGGGTGAAGGGAGAAGGCAATCAGGATTTAGTGACTTGACCAGGATTATAGATAGTGTTGGAGGCTGGATTCGGATCTTTCTGACTCTCCATTTGCCATCTAGCTGTCCTCAGTCCAACAATTCTTACTATTTTTTTTTTTTTTTTTTTTTTTTTTTTTTGCTGAGTTAGTTGGGGTTAAGTGACTTGCCCAGAGTCACACAGCTAGGAAGTGTTAAGTGTCTGAGTGCAGACTTGAACTCAGGTCCTCCTGATTTCAAGGCTGGTGCTCTATCCACTGTGCCATCTAGCTGCCTCAGTCCAACAATTCTTTAAAACAAAACAAAACAAAACTTGTAACTATACTCCCAAAGCTATTAAACTAGGCATTCTCTTTGACCCAGCAATGTTGCTACTAGGTCCATACCCTTAAAGAGATAAAAGAAAGAAGAAAAGCACTGTATGTATAAAAAATATTTATAGTACTTCTTTTTGTGGTAACAAAGAATTGGAAACGAGGATGCCCATTGAGAAAATGAATGAGTGCTATAAGAAATGATGAAAGGGATAATTTCAGAAAAACCTGGAAAAACATGTAAAAACTGATGCAGAGCAAAGTCAGCAGGATCAGGAGAGAAATTTACAAAATAACAGCAGCATTGTAAAGACAAACAACTCTGAAAAATTTAGGAATTCTGATCAATATAATGAATAGCAACGATTCCAAAGGACTCCTGATGAGACATGCTATCCAGCTCCAGAGAGAAAAGTGATAGATTTGGCGCACAGATGGAAGGAAGCATATATTTTTTCCTTTTTTTTTTTCCTTTTTTTTTTTTTTTTTTTTAGACACAGCTACACATATTTATAAAAGATTTTGTTTTTCTTACCTTCTCAGTGGATGGAGAAAATTATGGAGGAAGGAGAGAATTTGTCATTGAAAATTAAAATAAATTTAAAGACAATTTGTAAGGGGGAAAATTATACTCCTTCCAGCTGTAAGATGTATGAGTCATTTTACTTTAAGAACAATCCTATGAAGTCAAGTAAACAATTATTAATGTTTCCTGTGTCCCCAGAACTCTGTTAGGCATTGTGGAAACTATATGAAATGAACAGAGAGATAGTGTAATATAATGAAGAATGATGGAACTGGAGTCCAAAGATGTCCACTTAAGTCACAATTTTGACACATTTATCATTTGATCAAGGGCAAGTTACTTAAATTTTCTGAGCCTTACTGTTCTCATCTATTAAATAAGGATAGCAATGTTTCATCTACTTTGATGCAAAACAAAAAACACAATCAACTCTTTGATAATTTGAGCAATGCAAAAAAATAGGACAGCTCATTTCAGGAGGTAGTGAGCTTCCCATCAGAGAGTTAAAAGCAAAAGCTAAATGACTAATTATTATATTTTTTGTATTGAGAATTTTTCAGTAAAGTTTGGACTATATCAAGCTTTTCCCCAGCTCTCAATTTCAATAATTCTGCAATAGTTTATAGGGTTGTTTGGCAATAAATACCAGATCCAGGATTCAACCCAGATTTTCTGATTATCAAACTAGTCATCTTTTCAGACTATTATAAGATACTAAGATACTATACCTGCTGGGAAAGACAGAGAGAGATGGACAGAGACAGACAGAATGAGGGGAGTGAGGTAAAGAAAAACAGGCAGAGACAGAGAGAGCTTAAGATGATCAAGATTCTAAGATCTCATACCTACTGAGAGAGACAGAGACAGATCTCACCAGGCAGTTCAGAAGAAAAAACAAGGTCAAGAGGAAGACCTTGGACTTGAAGTCCACCCTCACCCCCATCCCCAACCCATACATACACTGAGATAAATAGTGAGGTCACATCCCCTTAATCATGTTCTACTAGCTAGAATGTACATTCATTGAGTCTGAAGCTTGAAACAATATCTTATTTCCTGTGTTCTGAGCTCTATTAGATCAATGGAGGATGTGACTCTTTTTCAAGAGTTTTTGAAGTAAAGGAGCTCTTGTTCCATTGATAAACAAACCTGAATTCTCAATACCATTCGGATGACTCCTCAAAGATCATGGTTTTTGATTAAGTGGCTTCTGTCTTATTTATTATAGAAAGCCACCTGTTCATCATCTAATGTGCAGTCTTATCTGTGAGCTAAAAGATCTAAGTTATTAATTGGGATACTGCCAGGGAAGACTGAGCTGAGGAAGCCTGAAAATGAACCCTTCATTGATAGGATGATGCTATCCATTATTGCACCCAAGATGTCATGACCAAGCAGACAAGTTTCTAATGTAGTAGAAGATAAGCTGGCAACATTGAAGTTAAACTATGAACTTATGATAAAAATAAAAATCAATACCAGTTTAGAAGAAAAAAGAATTATAAAGCTCTTTATTTTCAAAACATGCATGGATAATTTGATAACACTGATGCTTGCATAGCCTTGTGTTTCAGATTTTCTCTTCCTTCCCCCCACCCCTTCCCTAGATGGGAGGCAATCCAATATATGTTAAATATGTCAAAATATATGTTAAATCCAATATGTATGAACCTATTTATACAATTCTCCTGCTGCACAAAAGAAAATCAGATCAAAAAGGAAAGTAAATGAGTAAGAAAACAAAATGCAAGAGAACAACAATAAAAAGAGTGAGAATGTTATGTTGTGACCACATTCAGTTCCTACAATGCTTTCTCTCTGGATGCAGATCATCCAGATCTTCATCACAAGATCATTGGAATATCATCATTTTATTGTGGGAAAGAGTCACATTCTTCAGAATTGATTGTTATATAATATTGATGTTGCCGTGTACAATGATCTCATGGTTCTGCTCAATTTACTTTGCAGCAGTTCATATAAGGCTCTCCAGGCCTCTCTGAAATCCTTCTCCTGATCATGTAGAAGAAAAAATTTTAAAAAGAGAAAATATGGCATGTAATTACACTAACTCCAGTCAGAACTACTTAAACAAGGTATTAAGGCACACAATGAGAAATAGTTAGAAGAATACACATTGACTCAGAAAAACACCATTTTCCAAGAAAAGATTTTAACTATTGAAAATAAATTTCCACAAGGAGAAGCTTTGTAAACTACCTTGGCCAGCAGATGCTTATGGGAGATATGGGAGGAAAGAGAAGTGCTAATTTAGAATGCAAAGTTATTTGAAAAATCTTAGGGAGGAGGATGGTAGAAGTTTATTCCTAGTATTGCTTCTTCCTGACCATCTCTCTACATTCTGGCCTCCTCTTTAGCCCCCTCCCACCAGAACTGAGACTCCTGTTTCTTGATTCCAAGGTCTCTAATTGATGAGCTTTTACATTATTTTGCTTAGTCCTGGGCCCACCATACCACTTCTCAGCTATCTCCAAACCTTTCCATTATACATGTACTCTTTGTTAAACAACTTTCCCCGCTCCTGCCCTACTTTGCAATGCTTACTCCCCTTCTTAATAGTTTTCTCTTATTAAAATTTAAGGTTCCTTTGAGAGTTATGCTTTTTTATGAATCAATAAAATTTATTGTTATGCAATACCACAAGCAGTCAAACAAAGCGTACACACACACCTTGACAATATAAACAGAGGTTTGTCCCCACATGGCAGAAATTCACCCCAGTGTGAGGGTGACGAGACTTGGGAAGAGAACACATTCAAAGCTGGACTTCAGAGAGTGAGGTTAATACCCTAAAAATGGACTTGGATGGGGACAGATAATCAGTACCAGATGTATTGGGGGGCATTTCTAGTTAAACCCAGATGATATGGGAAAGTTTTTGAGGTCTCTTATCAATACCTGAGTGAAACTCAGGCAGGCAAAGTTTCCTTATGAAGACCAATACTTGGTAGGACGGTCTAATTTTAACTAAACAGTAGGAGAATGCTTCAAGGCCCCTACAACAAGTCAAGAGTTTGACCAACCAAAAAAACTATAAACCTTATCCACCAAACACAAAATTAACTGAAAAAAAAAAGTCTCTTTTATCTATATGTTTCTTTTAGTATCTTCCTGGTTTGAACAAAATGCCCCTTCCAATATAAATTCATCACTTCATTACTCAAACCTTGACCCCCAACTTCCTCAAAAAAAATAGACACACACAAATATGTATAAAATTATTCTCTGGATACAAATAGCATCTTCCTTTATATGTCATTTATTTTTAATTTATGCATTTATAATAGTTAAAATTAGTTCTTTTAAAAATATTATGATTACTATATGCAATGTTTTCTTGGTTTTACTCAATTTATTCTTCATCATTTCATGCAAGTCTTTCCATGCTTTTATAAGATCATTGAGCTCATAATTTCCTATACCACAATTGTATTTCATCACAACCATACATCACAACCAGCAGTTGTTGGAGATCTCTGTAATTTCCAGTTCTTTGCCAACACAAAAAATATAATATTTTATTCACATTCAAATTTATAATTTTTATTTGTGAATTTCCCTTTGTCTTATTTTTACTAATTTTCTTTCTCAGCCTCTCTTTTTTATCCTGACTATAATTCCATGGAGTTCTGGTCTTTTAATTACAAATGTAAAATTTTATCAAATGACCCTTTTTTTTTTATTCAGGATTATATTCAATTTTGCTGAGTAAATTATTCTTGGATGCAACTCCAATATTATTGCTCTTTGAAATATAATATTCCAAGCCTTATAGTCTTTTAGAGTAGAAATTACTAGGTCTTGTGAAATTCTGACTGTATTTCTACAGTTTAAATTTATATTTCTTGTTACTTGAAATATTTTCTCTTTAACCTGGAAGTTTTGAAACTTAGTTATGACATTCCTGTATGTTTTTCTTCTGGGCTCTCAGATGGTGAATGGTAGAGTTTTTTTTTTTTTTCTATGTCTAATTTATCCTCTTGTTCTAGAACTTCCTGGCTATTTTCCTTGATAATTTCTTGTATTATTATATCCAGATTCTTTTTTTTTTATCATAACTTTCAGGTAGTCTGACAATTCTTATATTGTCTGTACTCTATTTGTTCACCATAGCAGTAATTGTTCTGAGATGTGTTAGATTCTTTTCTATTTTTTCTAGTTTTATTTCTAGGTTTCTTATATTATTCAATTCATCTTCTTCAATTCTAGTTTTCAAGGAGTTATTTTCTTCCTTAAGACTTTGGACCTCTTTCTAATTGGTTAACTTTCCTTTCATAATTTTCTTGGCTTGTTTTTTTTTTTTTTCCCCTAATTTTTCCTCAATCTCTCTAACTTGGTTTTCAAATTCCTTTTTAAGTTCTTCCAATAATTCTTGTGGAGCTTGTGACCATTCAACATTACTCTTTGGGGAAGAAATGGCTTTTTATCTCACTGTTTTCCTCTAAATATGAACCCAGATCTTTTACACCAAAGAAGCTCTCTTTGTTTGGGTCTTTTTCCTTTACTTATTCCTTACCATTTAAGTTTTTTTCTTTTGTTTTTAGCAATTTCTTGTTGTAATCAGGTTTTAATCCCAAGTATACTCCTTACTGCTATTTTCTGAATTCTATCCAACAGCTCAACCTCAGAGACTTCCTTTCTCCCCAAAGCCAGTGTTAGGGCCCCCAGATATATTATTCCCACGATGTTTTTCTCCCTGCAGTACCACACTCATCAGGCATGTGCTCACTTTTTTCACTCAAAACCATAACCTGGAATCATGTCTGGTCATCATTGTAAGTACTAGATTCCAGAAAAAGTAAGGGTCCTCCAATTTCCCCTCTTTCAACTATCTGATGTTGTTGGGGAAGTAAAAATTCCTGAAAGTGTGAGGGAAAATTAAGGTGAAAGTTGAGACCTTGAGGGCCTACTCTTTGTTGCTTTGGTAGAGTCAGTCCCTGGAGGGCCTGTTTTTTTCTGAGGCCTTTTCTGTAATGTGCTGTTGTCTCCAGAAGCTGCCTATGGCTCTCTGGGAGGAGATCTGCTGTGTCAACTCAAATCTCTCGGACAGATTCTTCTTCCTGTAGAGAACGGTAGTCTCCAGACAGTTGCTGTTAACTCTGGTCCAGAGAAGTGACTTCCCTCTTTTATCCTCCCAGAGAATGGGCGTGGGATAATGCAAGGGCTTCTGGGAAAAATTACTTCAACCAATGAATTTGCTCCTCCTAAGCATGCAAGCTCTTCCCCAGGAATTCAAAGGGGTTGAACTCCCAGTAAAGGCTGGAACTAGAGAATTGTCAAGTACCGACTTAGCACTTAGTAAGAACCTAATATCTCATGATCTCATTAGCACTTAGTAAGAACCTAACACTTTTCAAGTTATTTTTGGAGGATAACTGTTTTAGCCCTCATTTTTTTTTGCTGCTTTACATGCATTTTATGGCAATTATCTGGAGGTTTCTGCTATACTTTGCCATCTTCCCAGAATGTCTCCCACATATGACATTCTATAATAGTCCATATCTTTATAATCATACAATTAACTGGTGTGCCCCAAATGCAATAACTTAATGGCTTAATGTTATTGACTAAAGAATCAATTTAGCAGAGCAAAATGTCTCTATAAAGGCTGTTCTCCAACAATAGACCTCCAAAGCATATGCTGAAATCAAAGAAAGATTCCTTGAAAGATCTAGTGGGTAGCAGTCATCTTCTTGGTTGGATCCTCTAGAAAATTTTCAGGAGAAAATAGATGTGATGAGAAAGCATGGATTGCTGATAATTTGCATTATTGAAAGAAATGTCTCTATTGATGAGATCCCAACCTACTATTGATTCATTTATTCATTTATCTCCAAGGTAGGTCTGGATATGCTCAAATAATGTTTGACATTCACAAATCATTCTTTGGTTTATGCCAAAAGTTTTCCTTCATAACTTCAAAAAATAGCTTGTGTTTCACTTTCTAATTATGTGAGGCCTTATGTGCTGTGTAGGTATTCAAGCAAACTACATATACATACACACAGACATACATATGTGTACATATGTGTAGGTACACATATATACTATGTACACAGCACATTTTATATATGTGACTTTGTGTATGTATACTTATATGTTTATATATGTAATATTACATATAACATGTTTATGTTATAATATATAATCATATGTATATAAATATGTATGTACTTATATACAGGACTCACAAGAGCCTATAAAGTCAAGACAACACTCTAGGAGTTTTTTTCCTTTAGGAGATTCCATCTCCCCTCAAAAATATGTCCAATCCTTAATACAGTATTGATAGCATCATTCTATAACTGAGGGGTCTCTGGAAGTCATCTGGATTTGAGGTTGAGAGGCCTCTTCTAGTGAGCACTAATTTCCCTTAGGGGCCTATATAATCCTCTGTATTTATAGTGCTATCCTAAGGTGTAAGAATCCCCAAAAAGGAATTTATCATTTGATGTTGCTGGCAGTCAACCCTTAACTTTCCTTGTTCACCTATTCAATTTTCCAGACCTATAATTAAGGGTTAGGGCCAGAGGGAATTGCTTGGTTTGCAATTCTCCAGTTTTACTTTTCTCATATCTTGCAATATTTCTCCTGTTCTCCTTGATCATTAACAGTGGCTCAGCAACAACATCCATCAGTTCTTTAAATACTCTGGAATGTGGTTTGTCTGGACCAGGTAGATTGACCTCATCAAAGTAACCAATTACATGTTCTCCTACCATCTTGGATTTTATATCTCTATTATCCATTTTTGTCCTATTCCTCTCCCCTATTGTAGATCTTCCCTCCCCACTCTAAAGGTTATTATGTTTGGCAGAGAAAACAGAAGTTAAATTAGAGAGCAGCATTTCTGCCTTTTCTTCCTAAGTAGGTCCCTTCTGTGACCTCCTCTTTCTTCAATATAGCTATAAACTATCCTTTTGCTTTTCTTAGCCTTTCTCAAGAGCTTCAGTGCAGTTAGATTGTAAGCTCTTTGAAGACAGGGACTATTTCTTGTCTTTCTTTGTATCCCCAGTGCTTAGCATCTGTCTGGCACATGGTGAGTGCCTAATGTCTGCTGAATGACTAATTGAGGTCATTCTAAACTTTAACACTTCTAATATTCTTCATTCATGGCAATGTTATGTTTTTGTCCTTGTCCTCAGTTATCATTGCTTATGCTCAATCGTCTTTTAAAAATCCAACTTTTTGTAGTGGCAAGAAACTGGAAACAGAGTGGATGCCCATTAGTTGGAGAATGGCCGAATAAATTGTGGTATATGAATACTATGGAATATTATTGTTCTGTAAGAAATGACCAGTAGGATGATTTCAGAAAGGCCTGGAGAGACTTACAGGAACTGATGCCGAGTAAAATGAGCAGCACCGGGAGATCATTATACACGTCAATAACAATACTATACGATGATAAATTCTGATGGATGTGGCTCTCTTCAACATTGAGATGATTCAAACTAGTTCCAGTTGTTCAGTAATGAAGAGAATCAGCTACATCCAGAGAGAGAACCATGGGAACTGAATGTGGACCATAGCATAGCATTTCCACTCTCTGTTATTGTTTGCTTACTTTTTTTTTTCTCTCATTTTTTTTTCTTCCTTCTTGATCTGATTATTCTTGAGCAACAAGATGACTACAAATATGTATACATATATTGGATTTAACATATTTAACATGTATTGGACTGCCTGCCAGCGAGGGGAAGGGATGGGGGGAAAGGAGGGGAAAATTTGGAACAAAAGGTTTTGCAAGGATCAGCGTTGGAAAATTACCCATGCATATGTTTTATAAATCAAAAACTTTAATAAAAAAGGGGGGGAAACCTAAAAAAAAAATCTAACTTTTTGTTTGTGTCTTTATTTCCCCATTTCCTAGCATAGTGTCTTGAATTTGGGCACTTAATAAATTTTTGTTGAATTGAACTGAAAATGTTGCTCACTTGGGAGTGAAACAGAGCAACTAGGACTGAGTGTGAGATCAGTCAGGTACCTAGGCATTTGATTACTATCAATTTGATAACTGACCTTTTTGCTTAATTCTTTTTTTATTGATGTTTCAGACTGATTCCATACTCTGTCATCACATGGCTCTAGAGAATGAGTCCCAGTCAATTCTTCCAACTTTCTCCCCTTATGTGATTTATTTATCATTTGTTGAGAGGGAAACCCTCTTCCCTTGCTTTGACTATTAATTCTCTTTTGTCATCCACTTCAACCTTATCCTACCAAATTCTTCCTTTCCCTTCCATCTTGCTCCCAAACTTCCTTCAATCTATATCTCTTACTCTTAGAATCTTTTCATCTTCTAAAACCTTCTAGTTAGAAGATACTTTATCCCTAATCACCCTGTCCAGTACTGAATGTATCTCCCATGCTCTCACACCAGAAAGAAGGTAAAACAATGGCCATGAGGACGATGAAGAAGCACTTACTCCTCATTACCATTTCCATACTTTCTGTCACCATCACTACACAGCTTCTTCAGTTTGTCTGTATCACTTTGTTGAGATCTTGTACAGTAGTTACCAACTGGTCTCTAAATCATTTTATCTCATTTCTTAAGGAATTCTGTATGGAATGTGGATCTTCTTGTGCACTACAACTCCTGCCCTCATACTCAGGCACTTCAATAATATACATTGATAAAAAAAACACCCTAACTTTCCATGTTATCTACTTTCCATGTCATCCACATCCATGTCATGCCATCCTCATCTCCTATTACCTACAGCTTCATTCTACTTTAACCACACACAGAGGCGTAGTCATGTTTTAGATCTCACAATCAACAGTAATGATTACAACAATAATTTCTTATAATTACATAATAGCTTAAAGTTTTTAAAGTCACAGATTAAGAGAAGTGGAAATAAAAAACTTAAAGAGAAATTGAACAAGCCATCAATGAACTCTAAAAGAAAAAGATCTCCAGCAGATGGATTTACAAGCAAATTTAAAACATTTAAAGAACAATTAATTCCAATGCTATATAAACTATTTGGGAAAATTGGTGAAGAAGGAGTCCTAACAAATTCCTTTTATGATCCAGATATGGGGCTGATACCTAAACCAGGAAGGACCAAAACAGAGAAAGAAAATTATAGACCAATTTCCCTAATGAATATTGATGCAAAAATCTAAAATAAAATATTAACAAAGAGAGTACAGAAATTTATCATCAGGACAATACACTGTGACCAAAGAATGCAGGGTTGGTTCAATATAAGGAAAAATGTCAGCATAATTAACCATATCAGTAATAAAACTGACAGAAATCATGATTATTTCAATAGACACAGAAAAATCATTTGATAAAATACATTCCTAATAAAAACACTAGAAAAAGAATTTCCCTTAAAAAGAGAAGGAGCATCTATCTAAAGCTATCAGCAAGTATTACATATAATGGGAATAAGCTAGAAGCATTCTTTTTTTTAAAATTAATTTTATAATTATAAATTTTTTTGACATTATATATGCATGAGTAATTTTTTTTATAACATTATCCCTTGTATTCATTTTTCCAGATTTTCCCCTCCCTCTCTCTACTCCCTCCCCTAGATGACAGGCAATCTCATACATTTTACATGTGTTACAGTATAACCTAGATATAATATATGTGTGTAAATCCAATTTTCTTGTTGCATGTTAAGTATTGGATTCCGAAAGTATAAGTAACCTGGGTAGATAGACAATAGTGCTAATATTTTACATTCAATTCCCAGTGTTCCTTCTCTGGGTGTAGTTGTTTCTGTCCATCATTGATCAGTTGGAAGTGAGTTGGATCTCTAGAAGCTTTCTCAATAAGATCAGAGGTGAAACAAGAATGTTTCACATTATTATCACACTATTATTCAATATTGTACTAGAAATGTTAGCTTTAGCAATGAAAGAAGAAAAACAAATTGAAGGAATAAGAGTAGGCAATGAGAAACAAAATTTACTCTTTGCAAAAGATATGATGGCATATAAAGAAAATCCTAAAGAATCAACTAAAAAACTACTTGAAAAAACAACTTTGCCAAAGTTGCAAGATATAAAATAAATCCACATAAATAATTAATATTACTATATGTTATCAACAAAGCTCATCAGCAAGAGATAGAAAGAAAAATTCCATTTAAAATAATTGTAGGATATATAAAATATTTAGGAGTCTACCTGCCAAGACAAAGCCAAAAAATATGAACACAATTATAAAACACTTATCATATAAATAAAGTCAGATCTAAACAATTAAGAAGTTGCTCATGGGTAGGCCAAACTAATATAATAAAAAGGACAATTCTGCTTAAATTAATGTATTTATTCAATGTCATATCAAACTATCAAAATTTTGCTTTATAAAGCTGAAACTCCTCCTCCCCCCCCCCCCAACAAAATTTACCTGGAAGAAACAAAGGTCAAGAATATCAAGGGAATTAATGAGAAAAATGCAAAGGAAGGTTACCTATCTATCCTAGACCTAAAGCTATATTATAAAGCAGCAATCATCAAAACTATTTGGTACTGGCTAAGAAATAGAGTGAATTTAGTGAATTAGTGGAATAAGTTAGGTATATAAGACACAACAGTTCACAATTAGTATTTGGTAAATTCAAAGACTCCAGCTTCAGGAATAAGAACTCATTATTTAACAAAAATTGTTGACAAAATTAGAAAGTGATATGGCAAAAACTAGGAATAGACATCCCATCTCACATCCCATACCAAGATAAGGTTAAAATAGGTTCATGATTTAGACAAAAGGGTGATGCTATAAGCAATTAGAAGAGCAAGGGATAGGTCTTTGAAGAAGGAAGGAAATTGTGGCTAAAGAAAAATGAGAGAACATTGTGAAATTCAAAATGAATGATTTTGATCACATTAAATTAAAAAGATTTTGCACAAACAAAACCAATGCAGCCAATATTAGAAGGGAAACAGGAATCTGGGAAACAATTTTCATAGCCAGTATTTCTGACAAAGGCTTCATTTCTAAAATATATAGAGAAAACTAATAAAATGTATTTTTTATTATTGCTTTTTATTTACTAAGACATATGCATGGGTAATTTTTCAGCATTTCCCCTTGCAAAACCTGTTCCAACTTTTCCCCTTTTTCCCCCACCCTCTCCCCTAGATGTCAGGTAGACCAATATATGTTAAATATGTTAAAATCTGAATCAAATTTATAAGAATACAAGTCATCCCCCAATTGGTAAATGGTCTAAGAATATAGATAGACAATTTTCAGATGAAGAAATTTATAGTCATATGAAAAAATGCTTTAAATCACTATTGATTAGAAAAATGAAAAATTAAGACAACTCTGAGGCATTACTTCATACCTATAAGACTGATTAAAATCACAGGAAAAGAATGATGAATGTTGGAAAATTGGGACACTAATGCATTGAGGGTTTTTTTTGTTTGTTTGTTTTTGTTTTTGGCTGAGGCAATTGGGGTTAAGTGACTTGCCTAGGGTCACACAGCTAGTAACTACTAAGTGTCTGAGGTTGGATTTGAACTCAGGTTCTCCTGAGTTCAGGGTCTGTTCTCTATCCATTGAGCCATCTAGCTGCCCCCACTGATGCATGGTTGATGGAATTATCTAATGACCCAGCTATTCTGAAGAGAAATTTACAACTATGTCCAAGGGGCTATCAAACTGTGCATGCCCATTGATTCAACAGTATCGCTCCTTGGTCTGTAGATCATAAAAGAGATCATAAAAAGAATGTGATCCTCATGTGCAAAAAATGTTTGTAGTGGCAAAGGATTGAAAATTGGGTGGATACCCATCAATTGGGAAATGTCTGAATAAGTTATGGTATATGAATATAATGAAATGTTATTGTTCTATAAGAAACTATAAACATACTAATTTCAGAAAAGCCTGAAAAAACTTAGATGAACTGATACTGGGTGAAGTTAGCAGAACCAGGAGAACATTGTACACAGTAACAGCAAGATTGTGTAACTATCAACTGTGATAGACTTGGCTCTTCTCAATAATGCAGTGATTCAAGGCAATTCCAGTTGACTTGGAATGGAAAATGTCATTTGCATCCAATGAGAGAACTATGGAGACTAAATATGGACTGAAGCACATTTTTGTTTTTTTGCCTTTTTTTCTTGTGTTTTTTTTTTCCCTTTCAGTTTGATTTTTCTTGCCCGACATTACATATATGGAAATTTAAAAGGATTGTGCATGTATAACTTATATCAGATTGCTTGTTGTCTTGGAAAGGGGAGGAGGTAAGGAAGGGAGAAAGAAAAAATTTGAAATGCAAAATCTTACAAAAAATGAATGTTAAAAATATCTTTACATGTATTTGGAAAAATAAAATACTTTTGAGGAAAAAAATTTTTTTAAAAGTTTTCAAATTACTGTTCATACATGACACCTAGAAGCATTTCTTAACTTACAGAATGTTTTACCTAGACTAAATTGTAATTACATTCTGTACAACCTGTAGTTCTTTATCCATTCAAAAGTATAGTATGCAATCCCTTACCTAAATATGATTTATCAGTTAGCCAAAGGACTGGCTACTTCTAATTGAAGTATATTTTTTTGGCAGGGGGGAGAGGGTGGATTTGGAGGAAGCAATTGTGGTTATAAGTGACTACCCCAGGGTCACATTTGAATTCAGATTTACCTGACTCCAGGGTTGCTGCTCTATCCATTGCATTTAAAGACATTTAATGAAATAGTTCAGAAAGTAATAGCCTAGTAAAATGTTTTCCCCCAAAATTTAGGACATATGCTCCCCTAAATATATGAAGAATCAGGAGAAGTACTGAGCACATATAGGAAACACATATGGCTAATGTAGATGTGTCTGAACCAACTGAACAATAATAAAAGTAGCAAGATCCTGTTGGTTAAAGAATGGTTACTTCTTAGTCTCCTTTACTGGCTCATCATTCTCTCTGTGTACTAAGTATAGGTATTCCCTAAGGCTATGTCTTGGACTCTACACTTTATATAGTTGATAGTGTCAAATTCTCTTGGGTTCAATAATAATTGAATCTTTATGCTAGTGACTCCCAATTCTATATATCCAATCTTAATTTTTTTCTTGGTCTAATGCTGCTGAAGATCTCCACTGAATGTTCTATCAATTTCTCAAACTCATCATATTCAAAAGAAAACTCTTTCCCATACCCTCTCCCAAACTTCCCTCTTTCTTTAAAAGACACTAAGATCCTTTCCAGCACTCAGATATGAAACTTCAGATGACCTTACTGTTTCTATGCTTTTCCTTTCAGAAAGGAGGATATATAGTCTCACTATATACATTTCAAAACTTATCTCTGCTTCTTTAAATGTTATTTATTTTTCAATGTAGTTTGCTTAGTTTCTAAAAACTAATATTAAGATGAAACTGTAGTTAACTCAAAAAAAATTTCATTTGCTCAAAGATAGTTGATAGGAAGGGTATATTCAACTGCACAGAACAGGAAATTACCTTTATAAATTTGTGGGATGGGGGAGCTAGGTAGCACAGTGGATAGAGCACCAGCCCTGAAGTCAGGAGGACCTGAGTTCAAATATGACCTCAGGCACTTAACACTTCCTAGCTACTGTGTGACCCTGGGCAAGTCACATAAACTCAATTGCCTCAGGGGAAAAAAAATTGGTGGGGTGTCCAACTCAGGCTTTAAGTGAACCTAAGAGATCTATGTTAAAAGCATCTTATTAAGCTCCATTAAAGAAAAGATAAAAATGTTTTCCCATAATTTCCATGTAGTAACTAGCTTCTCCTTGTTGATTAAAATCAGATTCAGGATACCAGTTTCCCTAGTTGTTTCTTTCACCTTCTGTAGGATGAAATTACCACTAAGACAATTCAAAAAATAATTAGCTTCTCTCTCTTTTTTTTTTTTTTTTTTTCCAGGAGACAGCTCTAGGAGATATATAATTAAAGTCCTCTGTCACTGATATATCGTGCCTCCAGGGTTGTGGGTTGTTTCCTGAATTCTTCATCTATTTCTTCTTTCTGTACCACTGATCTGTAGTATATTTCCAATGGTTTCTTCTTCACCCAAATGTTTTCTTCTATGCTTCAGTCAGTCAGTCAACAAATGGTTATTAAATACCTACTATGTGCCAGGCATTGTGCTGATCCCTGGGGATATGCAGAAGAGTAAAAGACAGTCCTTTTTCTAGTTCCTGGATTTTCTTGTATGTATATATCTTAATATATGATGATACCCTATATTCTTCTTCCTTTTTACTTATTTTGTTCTTTTTTTAAAAAATAAGATACATCTTTTCAAAGCCATATTCTAGTTATGGGTCCCATTCCATCTAATTTCAGTAAAATTTATGAGATCATATTTGCTTTCTTGCATCAAGATCGCTAATTTATTTTGTTAGCCATATTCTGGATTTGGGTATAGACATTTGAGGTGATGATTTTTATTGTTATTTCCTTTATTGTGTTTTGTCTCCTGTGAGGTTTTTTTTTTTTTGGCATCTCTATTCTATTTTTCTTCTTATATTGTAGGTACTTTCTATATAATGTCAGACTTAGCACACAGATGTACGTGTTTACTCTCACTCTCATTTTAAAGCCAAGATTTCAGGGGGAAGAAAAAATATTTAAAAAATTTTATTTCAAGATAGAAAAACAAAATATAAAAAGAAAAAAAAAACATTGCCACATACACAACAAAACATGAGAGTATTCAAAATATGAGACAATAAATTTCCATTTCTAGAAAGTCTGTATAAGAAATATTACATAATGTGTTCAGAGTTGTCCATCTTTTCTTTGCTTCCTTATAGCTTTTCTTTTGTTCTCTGCTGTGCAATTTTTAGTTTTTTCTTTTTTCCCCCTCTCCTCCCTGCCACCTTTCCCAAAAAGACTACAATTAAGTGTGGATATATTTATATATAAATATATATATCTTCATACATATGTGCACATGCATACACATATATACATAGATATTGATAATCATACACATATACATTCATATATAAGAATTGTATTATGCTTGTTTGTTCTCTGTTTCTCTGAACATGGATAACATCATCCTTTATAAATCCAAGCCTTTCCATATTTTTCTAAATCCATCAACTCATTTCCTACGCCAGCAATATTCCAACTTTATTAGTTATTTTAAATAGTATAAAACAATGTTAATTTATATAACTGACATATAATGTAGTTCTCTATTTTTCTTTTTTTCATTAAATCTATTTTAGCTTTGTTTGTATGAGATCAATAATTATTAGCCCTACTTTTTTCTAGTAAGTCCTACTCATGGTCATTGTTATTTTGTATCTATCTCTTATTTCCTTCCCAAATGATTCCTCTGCTTAACTTCTACCTGCTATTACTTAACCTACTATCACTCTCAGGGAGTCCTCCCTCATCCTCTCTCACCACCTTTCCCTCCTTCTTTATTCCATTCCCATTAATCTATACACTTTATCCCTGTCCAGTTAATCTATACATCCTTCTATACCTCTCCTTATTCTATTCCCTCCTCTTCTTATTTCTTTATAAATTTAGAACACTTTTATAGCCTTCTGTAAATAGATAGATAGATAATTAGATAGATGGATAGATATAATGAATTAAAGAGGGAACCATACCTATCTATCTACCAAAAGATAGATAGATATAATTCCCTCTTTAATCAATTTCTGATGTGAATAGGATTCCAGAACTACCTCCCTCTTTTAGTAAATGTAATTTTTTAAACCAAACCTTATTATGTATGCTCTGTGACCAAGGGCCTAAATATTTTTGTGTCAGTGGTACAAAAAGTCAAATCTAGTTTACAGACCATGTATTTTTAAATGATTATTTTCTTTTCCAAATATGCCTTCTTCTTTTTAAGACCCTGTAATTAATAGGCAGCAGTAATTAAACTATCACCTGAGTCCTAGCTATCTCCAATTTTTCTAACATACAATAATCTTTAGTGATATCCTCCGTTAAATTGTGAGCTCCTTAGGACAGAAACCTTTTTGCCTCTTTTTTGTTTTTCTAGCACTTAGTCCAGTGCCTGACACAGAGTAGACATTTAATAAATGTTTAGTGCCTAACTTTTATTGACTAGCAATTATACACATTTTAAAAAGTTGGGAGGTACTACAGAGATCACTAGTGCTAATTCCTACCTGGGCTGGGATCTTCTCTTCCATATCACTAAATAAATGCTCATTAGACCTCCACATGAATAAACAGCCTATTTGAAAACAGCTTTAATTGTTAGAAAGCTTTATTTTATAGTGAGCTAGTATCTGCCTCTTTAGAGCTTCCTCATTCTACCAGAGCCAAGAAGAGAAAATCTAATCCTTTTCTCAAGTGTTTTCAATTCAACATATTCAATTCAATTCAAATATATATTAAGCACTTAGTAGATGGAATAACATCAAAGAATTTGACACTCAGGGAGATAGTTTCAGCATAATATATTTGAGTAAAGAGATTTAGTTATTAATGGAGAAATTATAATGATGGGGATGATGATGATAAGGTAGTGTATTTATACAGTGCTTTGCCATTTACAAAACATTTCCTAATAGTTCTGAATTAGATGGTGCAAATATTATCATTTGTTTTCTTTTTTAAAAATTTAAATTATTATTTTAAACATTCATTTTTTAAAAAATTTTAATTCCTAATTCTCTCTCTTCTTTTCATCCATTAGGAAGTAAGAAATGAGATTGATATCAATTAAAGTATAATTTTTTGTAAAATGAGGACATTCAGGATCAGAATAATTAATGATTTTCCCAAAATTACACAGATTATAAATGTGACTTGAATCCAAGTTTTTTTATTCCAAGTCTGATATTCTTTTCACTATCCCAGTGCTTCAGAAACCTTGCAGTTTCCTAAGACATAGTGTTGTCTTGGGTATCAGTAGCCAGGCAAAGGGCAAGCTGCTCTGCAGCATAATTAAACCCCAATGACACCTTGGCAATCAACAAAACTTATAAGTATAGAAAATTTTAAAAGTCCAAAATATTGTCAGGTAGCTTCCCCTCCCCCACCTCAAACCCTCTAAGAAATTATTCCTTTGGACACCTATTCTATTCCAATCAATATTAATCACATAAATCATAAAGGGATACATATGTAATTATCTTATAGTAGCCTTTATAATGGGCCTCAAATTTTGATGTAAAGTGTGCTACTTGTTTATCAGTTATGAAGTTCACTTCATAATCACAAGAATGCTGATGAAGATATCCCCATCTTGTTTTACTCAAATTCTATGTCCAAACCCAGCTTATGTGGGATGCCTTGATTTTTTGGGAAGTCCTCCAGCTTATTTTTGTATTTCTGGACCAATGTTAGTAGATGACCATCTTATAAACACTTAGTCAGTGGAAATGCCCTATTTTAACCTAATCTGTGATCATTTTTGACCCTCAAGAAGTTCTGCATTTATCATGACTTTTTTTTTTTTTGCATATTTGGGTATCAAACTTTATAAAAACAAAGCTCTGAGGACCACAGGCATCTCAGATTGTGAGGATCTGAGGTTCACTTCATTAGAGAGGACCATGAACTCTAATAAAACGCCATTGGCTCAGAGCTCAATGGTTCTTCTTGCAGTTGAGCAATTATAATTCCCTCAATCCTTCCCTTTCCAGATCTAACACCTTCAGGATATTACCTCATCTCCTCAAATACTGAGATAAAAGACGTCATATCTTCAGGTCACAAGATGGAATTTTCTTGGATACCCATGACGTCTCAAACTTCTTTAAAAATTATTTGCCATTACTTTAACATATTTAACATGTATTGGTCTACCTGCCATCTCGGGGAGGGGGTGAGGGGAAGGAGGGGAAAAATTGGAACAAAAGGTTTGGCAATTGTCAATGCTGAAAAAAATTACCCATGCATATATCTTGTAAATATAAAGCTATATATTGAAAAAGTTATGTGCCAAAAATAAAGGAACTTCAGCTAATTATCTAGTCTAGTATACCCAGAATCTAAAAGAAGTTTTGAAATACAAAAAATAAAACCTACAAATTGACACTCATTGATCCTGGGCTCACTCAGTCCCCCTCTCTACCTCCAGCATCACTAGGAATGAGACTGTCCTAGCAGCTTTACAAGAAAGCTTACTCCTCTGCCTCCTTCCACTGTGGTAGAGATCCTAGTTGTAGACTGGAAGTTTTCCTGCTGCAGTCCCAACCCTGTAGCATCCCCAGTGCTACGTAGCTCTGAGCTCCCAGTGCTGGAGAAGATAATACAAAAGCACCAGCATGTCAGTGCTGGTCAACTGCTGGTGATAAGTCAGAGAACAGAGGGGAAAGGACAGTGTACCTGGACAGAGACCATGTGGGTGTACAGGGGCAGTATAGCATTCCACCTAAGCCTGAGAGAAAGAGTACAGCATCTAACTGGGATTTTTGACCACCCAACTGTCTATTGGGACAGGGATCTAGATTGGTGAAACATGAATTTCCCAGAGTGAGAGAAGGCTAAGACACTGAAATCCAAATCCCAAGGAAACAACTATTGAGAGGACTAAATCAGAAAGTAAATAAGGAAAATCAGGAGGAAAAGGATGAAATTACCAAAGATCTAAGGAAAAAAGAAAACTCAAAAACTGAACACAAGCAGATAAAGGAACAGGAAAAACATTAACAATAAACGGAAATGCAGCCTCTAGATCTAGTAAGCAAATTCAGGCATCTGTAAATAAATACTGAAAAACAAAGGAAAATAATTCAACAGTTGATAAGATAGAGGACTCCTTGGCAGTTGAGAACATGGAAGAATAACAACACACTGTTCCTAAGTTGTTTAAAAGAGAAATGAGAATTATGAGAGCAGAATTTATGGCCTAAAAAATAAAAAATAATAAGTAGAATAGGAAAAAAAACCCTCCCTTAAGAAACAGAGAACACTAGACAATGCAAATATACAGAAGTAAAAGATAATCTATAAGAAGGGAAGCAAAATAACAATAACATGAAAAGAAAATATAATCACCATGCAAGCAAAACAAACTAGCCTCCAAAAAAGGATCCATAGAGATGCTAAGAATCACAGGTATCCCATGGTACCCCCAAAATATTATAATTCAGGAAATAATAGAAGAGAACAGCCTAGAATTTCTGAATATAAAAAATGAAATTCCAAAAGAAAAAATTCACAGATCACTTCCAGGAAAAAACCCAAGGCTGCAAACTCATGAAGAACTGAAAATACATGATGGCAAAAGTTAACAATTCAATTCAGAAAACAACAATTTTTGCCAGCAATCAGAGAAAGACCCTGCCTCTGGGACTTTAAACAGTCCCTTTCTCTCCCCATGTCTCTTCCTCTTCCCTACCTCTCTCTCCCCCTCTAATCCTGGGGACCTGGTTCATGAATTATACTGGCCATCAGGTTAGACCCTCAGAGAACAAAAAGACAAGATAATAAAGTACAAAATGAAAAGAGACAATGCATGACAATGACTTTGAACTCTACCTTTCTGGACTATTAAATCAGAACTGCAGAATCAAAGCAAAGAGTAAGAATAAAGATAAGCTAAAATTGTTCACAAACACGACTATGAAAAACAAATTTTAAAAGGGTGGTGCTGTATCTATTCAATAGGACTGACTAGAGCTTTCAATTCCAATGCATCTTCTCCTACAATGGTTCTTGCATCTTTCATTACTTTGTAGCTTTTTTTTTGTCCAGATGGATCTGCAATAATTTGTGCTTTTTCTATGCTCTAGAACCCACTAATAAAGTTGTATTTTAAGTCAACTATTAATAAGATTAATCTAATAAATTATAATAAGCATAAGCTTATATAAAATAAGCCTCTTTAAGAACAAAAAAGGCAAGCTTAATGCTTCCCAAAATTTTTTCTTTTAAGTTTTGACGAAAATTATATTCCTTTTCTCACATTTATAGTAACTGTATATATCTCTAAATAAGAACCTTTGTATATTCTCCTTTTTACAATTTTATGGCAAACATAGGAAATCATGCATTCTTTTGTTATATAAAACATTCTATAAAAATACTTTCTTTTAAAAATACTGAAATTAAAAGGAAAATCAGATCATTTTGTGCAAATGTTATGCCATTTATTTTGTCTGTGATTATACTTCTAAAAAGCAGATTGTCAGTTTGATTTTCTAATAAAAGGGGGAAAATTAAATTTTAAGCTTTCACATGCTGTGGAAAATTGTTTAGATTTCTTTAACACAAACAAAAGATTCCCTCTCAAGATCTGTTAACCAGAGCTTTTTGAGTGCATTTGTTATACCATATCCTGCAGAGAATACTACTTTCTCTCAGCCATAATTGCTTTATTGTTTATAGAGCTTAATAATAATAATGTGATGCTATCAACATGCAGGATTTTTGAAAAATGCATTTTAAATCTGGTTCAGCTTTCAGGTTTTCTTAGTTTATTGAAGACATTTTTAATATTTTCCCTTATTTCTTACTTGAGGATCCTAATGCCATTATAAGTTTTTATACCAATAATGCTGAGCTTAAACGTAGGAACTAATGGAATGGAAAGTATGATAGATTATGCCTCAAATATTTGAAATCATCAGTATATATGCTTAACTGTTTTTCTATTGATGAGTCAAAAAAACTTTTAAAAACTCACCTCCAAAAAACCTTCAAATACAAAGGAAAGAAAATTCAAATAATGCCAGACATTTTGAGCCCATTAGAAAATGGAAGAAATGTAAAAATGTATTTCAAAGAATTCTGGAGCTCAGGATGCAGCCCTGGGTACTGTGCCCTGCAAATCTGAACTTAACCTACGGGGACAAAAAAAAAAAAAAAAAAAAAAAAAAAAAGACGTATGTTCAGTAACAGAAAAGAGTTGAGACATTTTTAGAAAGAAAACTAGAACTGAAGATATTATTTGCTTCTTGAACTCCAAACAACAGAAATGCAAGAGGACTGAATAAATTTAGCAGCCAAGGACAGTAATAGCAACAGAATGATAATAGAAAGGTCAGTAAGATTTTTTCTAAATGTACACAAGGAGGTGGGGTGAAGGTTTAGGTCTGGCAGAGGTAATAGTGAAAAGGTGGTCTTGGATCTTTATGGATAAAACCTGACAACATCCTGGTTAAAAATAAATCAATGGGGGGCAGCTAGGTGGCGCAGAGGATAGAGCACCAGCCTTGAATTCAGGAGGACCTGAGTTCAAATGTGATCTCAGACATATAACATTTCCTAGCTGTGTGATCCTGGGCAAGTCACTTAACCCCAACCTAAAAAAATAATAATAATAAAAAAATAATAAAAAATATATAATATATATAATAATATATAATATAACATATATATAATATAATATAATATAATAAATTTTAAAAAAAGTAAATCAATGATTGGAACATTACTGCATTAGAAAACATATAAAAGGGGAGAGAAGCAGAGGGATAAAGAAGAATATGTGATATGGCAGCACATCAAGACAGTGCAATACAATACTCTAGAACCCATGAATAAAGTTGTATTTTTAAGTCAACTATTAATAAGTTAGCCTAATAAACTTAAATAAACATAAACTTATATGAAATAAGCCTCTCTAACAACAACAACAAAAGGCAAACTTAATGCTTCCGAAAGTTTTTTTCTTTTTAAGTTTTGGCAAAAAATTATGCGACATTTTTCATATTCACAATAATTGTACATATCTAATTTTTGTGGTCTCAGAAAGAGAAGAGTCTATAGGAGAATGGTGGGGTGTGTGTGAAGGATTGATTTATGGAGAGGAATGCCTTGTTTTGATGGTGGAAAGAGGTTCCATAATAATACTCACTTTTCTCACTATTATTGATACAGTTCTGGCAGCAATTGCAATAAGACACAAGAGAGATATTAAAAGCATAAGCATAGGTAAAGAAGAGATAAAACTAGCCTTATTTTCTATGATTTGATAGTCCCCTATCCTAAGAAATCAATAAGGCACTATTGGAGATCATTAATAATTTTAGCCAGTTGCAGGCTTCATGATAAATCCTCAACAATCAATAGCATTTCTATATAATGATAATAATATAAGAAATAATAGAAAGGACATTCCATAATGAAAAAAAATATCAGGAACTTGACCTACAAAGGACACAATAGACTTGTTTTTTTTTTGTTTTGTTTTTTTTTTTTTTTTTTTTTTTTTTGGTTTTAGGACCTCTCACTTTTTTTTTTTTTAATTTTTTATTTTATTTTATAATTATAACATTTTTTGACAGTACATATGCATGGGTAATTTTTTACAACATTATCCCTTGCACTTACTTCTATTCAGATTTTTTCCCTTCCTCCCCCAACCCCCTCCCCCAGATGGCAAGCAGTCTTATATATGTTAAATATATTACAGTATAATTTAGATACAATATATGTGTGTAGAACCGAATTTTTTGTTGCACAGGAAGAATTGGATTCAGAAGGTAAAAATAACAGTTTACATTCATTTCCCAGTGTTCCTTTTCTGGATGTAGCTGGTTCTGTCCATCATTAATCAATTGGAATTGGATTAGCTCCTCTCTATGTTGAAGAAATCCACTTCCATCAGCATACATCCTTGTAGAGTATCATTGTTGAAGTGTATAATGATCTTCTGGTTCTGCTCGTTTCACTCAGCATCAGTTGATGTAAGTCTCTCCAAGCCTCTCTGTATTTCTCCTGTTGGTCATTTCTTATAGAACAATAATATTCCATAACATTCATATACCATAGTTTACCCAACCATTCTCCAATTGATGGACATCCATTCATCTTCCAGCTTCTAGCCACTATGAAAAGGGCTGCCACAAACATTTTGGCACATACAGGACCCTTTCCCTTCTCTAGTAGTTCCTTGGGGTATAAGCCCAGTAGTAGTATGGCTGGTTCAAAGGGTATGCACATTTTGATAACTTTTTGGGCATAATTCCAGATTGCTCTCCAGAATGGTTGGATTCTTTCACAACTCCACCAACAATGCATCAGTGTCCCAGTTTTCCCACAGCCCCTCCAACATTCATCGTTATTTGTTCCTGTCATCTTAGCCAATCTGACAGGTGTGTAATGATACCTCAGAGTTGTCTTAATTTGCATTTCTCTGATCAATAGTGATTTGGAACACTCTTTCATATGAGTGGAAATAGTTTTAATTTCATCATCTGAAAATTGTCTGTTCATATCCTTTGACCATTTATCAATTGGAGAATGGCTTGATTTCTTATAAATTAAAGTCAATTCTCTGTATATTTTGGAGATGAGGCCTTTATCAGAACCTTTAACTGTAAAAATTTTTTCCCAATTTGTTACTTCCCTTCTAATCTTGTTTGCATTAGTTTTGTTTGTGCAGAAACTTTTTAATTTGGTGTAATCAAAATGTTCTATTTTGTGATCAATAATGGTCTCTAGTTCTCCCTTGGACACAAACTCCTTCCTCCTCCACAAGTCTGAGAGGTAAACCATCCCATGTTCCTCCAATTTATTTATGATTTCGTTCTTTATGCCTAAATCTTGGACCCATTTTGATCTAATCTTAGTATGTGGTGTTAAATGTGGGTCCATGCCTAGTTTCTGCCATACTAATTTCCAGTTTTCCCAGCAGTTTTTGTCAAATAATGAATTCTTATCCCAAAATTTGGGATCTTTGGGTTTGTCAAAGATTAGATTGCTATTTTTATTCACTATCTTGCCCTGTAAACCTAACCTATGCCACTGATCAACTAGTCTATTTCTTAGCCAATACCAAATGGTTTTGGTGATTGTTGCTTTATAATATAGCTTTAAATCAGGTACACTTAGACCACCTTCCTCTGACTTTTTTTTCATTAGTTCCCTTGCAATTCTCGACCTTTTATTCTTCCATATGAATTTTGTTGTTATTTTTTCTAGGTCATTAAAATAGTTTCTTGGGAGTCTGATTGGTATAGCACTAAATAAATAGATTAGTTTGGGGAGTATTGTCATCTTTATTATATTCGCTCGGCCTATCCAAGAACACTGAATGTCTTTCCAATTATTTAAATCTGACTTTATTTTTGTGGCAAGTGTTTTGTAATTTTGCTCATATAATTCCTGACTCTCCTTTGGTAGATATATTCCCAAATATTTGATACTATCGACTGTTATTTTGAAAGGAATTTCTCTTTGTATCTCTTGCTGTTGGATTGTGTTGGTAATGTATAAAAATCCTGAGGATTTATGTGGATTTATTTTGTATCCTGCGACTTTGCTAAAATTCTGAATTATTTCTAATAGCTTTTTAGCAGAGTCTTTGGGGTTCTCTAAGTATACCATCATGTCATCTGCGAAAAGTGACAATTTGATTTCTTCATTTCCTACTCTAATTCCTTGGATCTCTTTCTCGGCTCTTATTGCCAAGGCTAGAGTTTCTAGTACTATATTGAATAGTAATGGTGATAGTGGGCAACCTTGTTTCACTCCTGATCTTACAGGGAAAGGTTCTAGTTTATCACCATTACATATGATGTTTACTGAAGGTTTTAAATATATGCTCCTTATTATTTTAAGGAATAGTCCATTTATTCCTATACTCTCAAGTGTTTTTAGTAGGAATGGATGTTGGATTTTATCAAATGCCTTTTCTGCATCTATTGAGATGATCATATGGTTTTTATTAATTTGATTATTAATATGGTCAATTATACTAATAGTTTTCCTAATATTAAACCAGCCCTGCATTCCTGGTATAAATCCCACTTGGTCATAGTGTATTATCCTGGGGATGATTTTCTGAAGTCTATTTGCTAATATCTTATTTAAGATTTTAGCATCAATATTCATTAAGGAAATTGGTCTATAGTTTTCTTTCTCAGTTTTCGATCTACCTGGTTTAGGTATCAGTACCATGTCTGTGTCATAGAAGGAATTTGGTAGGACTCCTTCAATCCCTATTTTTTCAAATAGTTTACATAGCATTGGAGTTAGTTGTTCTTTAAATGTTTGGTAGAATTCACCTGTAAATCCATCTGGTCCTGGGGACTTTTTCTTAGGAAGTTGGTTAATAGCTTGGTCTATTTCTTTTTCTGAGATGGGACTATTTAGACTACTTACTTCTTCCTCTGTTAATCTGGGCAAGCTATATTTTTGAAGGTATTCTTCCATTTCATTTAAGTTATCAAATTTATCGGCATAAAGTTGAGCAAAGTAGCTCCTAAGTATTGTTCTAATTTCCTCTTCATTAGTGGTGAGTTCACCCTTTTCATTTTCAAGACTATCAATTTGCTTTTTCTCTTTCCTTTTTTTAATCAGGTTTACTAAGGGTTTGTCTATTTTGTTGGTTTTTTCATAAAACCAACTCTTAGTTTTATTAATTAATTCAATAGTTTTTTTACTTTCAATTTTATTAATCTCACCTTTTATTTTTTGAATTTCAAGTTTTGTGTTTGTCTGGGGGTTTTTAATTTGTTCCTTTTCTAGCAATTTTAGTTGTAAACCCAATTCGTTGGCCCTCTCTTTCTCTATTTTATGCAAGTAGGCCTGTAGAGATATAAAACTTCCCCTAATTACTGCTTTAGCTGTATCCCACACATTTTGGTATGATGTCTCATTATTGTCATTTTCTTGGGTGAAGTTATTAATTATGTCTATGATTTGCTGTTTTACCCAATCATTCTTTAGTATAAGATTATTTAGTTTCCAATTATTTTTTGGTCTATTTTCCCCTGGCTTTTTATTAAATGTTATTTTGATTGCATTATGGTCTGAAAAGGATGCATTTACTATTTCTGCCTTACTGCATTTGATTTTGAGGTTTTTATGCCCTAGTATATGATCAATTTTTGTATAGGTTCCATGAACTGCTGAGAAGAAAGTATATTCCTTTCTGTCTCCATTTAGCTTTCGCCAAAGATCTATCATATCAAACTTTTCTAGTATTCTATTTACCTCTTTGACTTCTCTCTTATTTATTTTGTGGTTTGATTTATCTAATTCTGATAGTGCAAGGTTGAGATCTCCCGCTATTATAGTTTTGCTATCTATTTCCTCTTGCAGCTCTCTTAATTTCTCTTTTAAGAATTTAGATGCTGCACCACTTGGTGCATACATGTTTAATATTGATACTGCTTCACTATTGATGCTTCCCTTTAGCAGGATATAATGCCCTTCCTTATCTCTTTTAATTAGATCAATTTTTGTTTTTGCTTGATCTGAGATGAGGATGGCTACTCCTGCTTTTTTGGTTTTGCCTGAAGCATAATAGATTCTGCTCCACCCTTTTACTTTTAGTTTGAATGTCTCATCCTGTTTCAGGTGTGTTTCCTGTAAACAACATATAGTAGGATTCTGATTTTTAATCCAGTCTGCTAACTGCTTCCTCTTTATGAGGCAGTTTGCCCCATTCACATTTATGGTTAGAAGGACTAATTCTATATTGCTTGCCATCCTATTAACCCCTGCTTATGCTTTTCCCCTTTCCTTCCCTTTTACCCTCCTATCCAGTATTCAACTGGTAAACACCACTTGCTTTTCACAGCCCTCCCTTTTTAGGATCCCTCCCCCACCTTAAAGATCCTCCCCTTATTTTACCCCTTTTCCTCGAAATTACTGTATTCCCTTCCCCTTAGCTTACTCCTTCCCTTTCACTTTTCAATGAAGTGGAAGAAGTTTCACCATAAATCGAATATGTCTATTGATACACGCTATGTTCATCTCCCTCCTTTCTTTCTCTCAGATATAATAGGTTACCTTTGCCTCTTCATGAGATGTAGTACCACCACTCTATACTTTTTTATGATATAATCTCCTTTCCACCTCTAGTTTCTAAGACAAATTGTACATATGTTCTTTACATATTTTTTGACAGAAGTATAGTTCTCAAGATTTCTTTTTACCTTTTTTAGAAGTCTCTTGAGTTCTGTATTTGAAGATCAAACCTTTTATGTAGGTCTGGTTTTTTCATCAAAAATAGATGGAATTCATTTATTTCGTTAAATGTCCATCTTCTTCCCTGGAAAACGATGCTCATTCTTGCTGGGTAAGTTATTCTTGGCTGCATACCAAGTTCCTTAGCCTTTCAGAATATCATGTTCCAGGCCCTGCGTTCTTTTAATGTGGACGCTGCTAGATCCTGTGTTATCCTTATTGTGGATCCTCTATATCTGAATTGTTTTTTTCTAGCAGCTTCCAATATCTTTTCCTTTGTCTGATGGTTCTTGAACTTGGCCACTATATTTCTTGGCGTTTTGATTTTAGGGTCCCTTTCAGTAGGTGATCGATGAATTTTTTCAATGTCTATTTTACCCTCTGTTTCCAAAACGTCTGGGCAGTTCTCTTTGATAATTTCCTCGAAAATGGTGTCCAAGCTCTTTTTTTCCTCCCATTTTTCAGGGAGTCCGATTATTCTCAAATTGTCTCTCCTGGATCTGTTTTCCAGGTCTGTTGTCTTTCTGGTAAGGTACTTGACAGTCTTTTCAATTGTTTCATTTCTCTGGTTTTGCTTGACTCCCTCTTGGTTTCTCCTTGAGTCATTCATTTCTACTTGTTCCAGTCTAATTTTCAATGATGTATTTTCTTCACTCACTTTTTTTATATCTCTTTGTAATTGTCCAATTGAGTTTTTATCTTCTATGGAATTTTTTTCCATTTTATCCATTTTATTTTTTAGAGAGCTGATTTCTTTTTCCAGCTCTCTAATCCTGTTTTCCTTGGAGTTGTTTACCTTTTCCAGCTCACTAATCCTGTTTTCCTTGGAGTTGTTTACCTTTTCCAGCTCACTAATCTTGTTTCTCAATGATTTGATTTCTATATCCACTCTGTCTTTGAATGCATGGGATGACTTCTCCAGGCTCTCTTGCCAAGCTTCCCTTTCCTTTTCCCATTTCTCTTCCAGCTCTCTTGTGAGAGCCTTTTTGATTTCCTCTATGAGGTTCTTCTGTATTGAGGAGCAGCTTATATCCCTCCCAGGGGATACATCTGGGGACAGTCTGTTCCTAGTCTCCTCAGCATTTGAAGTCTGCTCCCTCTCCACACAGAAGCTGTCAATGGTTAGAGCCCTTTTGAATTTTTTGTTCATTTTGTCAGAGTAGGAATCAAAGAAAACAAACTGACAAGAGAAACAATTGGTCTGTTTTGCGGGGGATAGGGCTGGATGGTATTAATGGGCTTCCTCTACAGACTGGGGGTAGGGCAGCAGAGAGCCACTAACAGAACAGTGATGACTGTACTGAGTCTGAGCTCTGAGGCTCCGAGAACGCACCGAGTCAGTCCAGGTGGGGGTTGGGGGTGGCCGGGCTCTGAGAGACGCTGGCTTTCTGGGGTTTTAATCTTCACCTCCGGTGTTTACACCCTCTCCACCGCTCCTGGCTTGCTGCCAAGACGGAGCATCCACACTGGGGCAAAAGCCCTTTCACAGAAACAGAGATCACACCCCTCCCCCTCTGGTCTGAGCAGTGTGAGCTGCCTGTCTTGCTCTGGCTGTCTGCCCTCAGTCTGTGCCCAGTCTGATTGACCCTCCCCCGAACAAACACAGACCTTTTCTGGCGACTTTCAAGGATGTCTTCTCTTGGTGATAATTTGTGGATTTCTTTCTGGGTCAAGCATTAAGTCAGAGGCTTGTCATGAAGTAAGTTCTGAGAGAAAACGAGGAGCTCAAGCAGCTGTCTGCCTCCACGCCGCCATCTTGGCCGGAAGTCCACAATAGACTTGTAATAGGTTCAATGACTAAGTGCTCCCTAAAAAAATTAAGAACAAATTTACTAGCTTTAAAATATTTGTTGCACACGGTTAGGTTGTGCCAATATAATAAAAATTTCAATACTATCAAAGTTAATTTACAAGTTAGTGCTATAACAATCAAGTTAGCAAGAGAATATTTTGTAGAAAATAATTTTCAAAATTCATTTAAAAAACAAAGAAGTAAAATATTAAGGGAAAGGACTAGAATACTACGGCTATAGAGAAAGACAAAAATACAGTTCCTGCCCTCCAGGACATTGTAATCTAATATGGAAAAAATAATGAAAATAACTGAGTACATATAAGATATATATGAGATACATGGAAGGAATATCACAATGAAAATTTTTTCCAAAGGGAAATTAGAGTGTGTGGAAATTAGAGAGAGACAGCTTTAGGCTTTATATAAAAAAAAAAAAATTCCCTAATATTAGAGCTATCTGAAAACAGAATGGGATGCCTGGGGTATTAGGGAACTCCTTTCTTAGTTGAAGTCCTCATGTCTGGATGATTCCTTGTTGGGTATGTTTTAGAGGATACTTTTGTTCAATTATAGGTTGATCTCAGAACTCCATTCCAGCTCTGAGATTTTATGATTTATGTTGGCAGTTTCCAGAACTGATTTTCCCAAAAATTTGCACGGAGAACAAGATAAGAACTATTGTAATTTTTCCTAAAAATAATTAATTTCATATCTTATTCTACTTCATTGAGAAAAAAGGAGCAACTCAAAGCTATTTATTGTATTCATTGATTTATCATCAACTTTTGATTTAATAAAAAGGAATGATTAATAATCCTAAACAAATAGCTCTAATTGTTAAGAATATATTACCTAAATATTGTTGCCAGACCTATTAGTGTTTCTTAATATAATCAGTGTATTAAATTAATGGGTACAATTATTGGATTTCATTTATATTTGAAGTTGCTTAACTCTGCAATAATGATCAGAACAGATAGGGAGTATCTTTCAAAGGAAAGAACAATGATTTGGAAATCAGAGAACCTGTATTCAAGCTCCAACTCTACTATTTGAGACTCTGGGTACAGGTAGGCTTTTTTAAGCCTGAATTTTCTCAAATTGAAAATAAGGAATTTGTACCAGATGATTTCTAAGTTCTTTCTAGGTTTAATCTTAAGATTCTATAATTTCATGATCCTATTTCCAACAGCAGCTGCTGTTTAGGTATTGGTAACCAGAGCTCATATGCTTGTTGGAGACCACTGAGTTCTTGTTACTGGCTCCTCTGTGAGAATCATAGAGATTATTTCAGTGGTATGCTTATAAACATTTAAAAACTGGTTGATGGGGAGAATAATATGCTCATGACACATTTAAATTTAATATGCATTATTAACTTTTCTCAAGCCATGAAACTCTCTCCACTGAAGTAGAATGGCAACCTGTCTGAAACTTAGAGTTCTGTCTCTACTAAAAGCAGATATCAGCTCAAAATACCACCTCTTACATATATATAATATGCATATATATATTCTATTGAATTATATATTGCATTGCTAGCTGTATCAGTATCAGCAAATCCTTTATTCTGTCAGAACCACAATTTCCTTACTTGTAAAATCAGGGTGATCATATATGTAACCCTCACCCTTTTGAAGTTCATATGAGGTAGAATATATTCACAAACTTTGAAATGCTGTGTAAGTGACAGTTATTATAGCAAAGGCAAATTCTGCCTTAAATGATTAAAGTAAGAGAGAAAGATATTGGGACTAGGAGTCAGAGAGCCTTTAGATATTCTTCCCTTGGTTTTATTTATCTCATCTTTCCTACTCTTAACTTTTTTTATGGAACATCATTTACTCACTGCACCTATAAATGGATGATGATCATGGTTTTGATCATAGCAACATCTACTAAGGAAGAAGAAATTCTGACTTTCTTCAGTGAAGGGACCACTTAATATCAAAGAAATCATAGTTCCTTTGAAATGTGACAAAAGAATGAACAGGTAAGTGTGTATGTCTATTGAACATAAGGTCCAGGATTATTGTTATTTTTCAGAATCTTGGGAAAGTAGATGGGTCAGAAATAGAGAAGAATACATATATTTTACAAAAGAAAAAAGGGATTTCCAAAGAGATGGAAATAATCTAGTGGTCATTGCATATCAGCAATAAATTGGAGCCAGCAGGACTCAGTCTAAGGCTAAGATTTCTGGATCAGAGGATGATCTCTTTTCTTATGTTACAGGAAACCATCACCATTCTCACTGCAACTAAAAAATCACTGATAGGAAGAAGAGCTGTTTGAGGGTTAGCAGATGTAGGAGTGAGTTTTAACCACAAGTGGGCTAGTGGACCATGATGTGACTCTAGCTAAATTACTGGGAAATTCTGATGATGCTTTTCAGACATTTGGTCTAAGTTATGGGTAGAGCATGTGGACATAGAAACAGAGTTTTTCTCACCATAAAGAGCTAATTGGGCCCATGGGAAGCAAGGACACCACATTATCCTCAATCATTGAGGAGCCTGACTCTAAAACAAGCAGCAGGGACTGTGCTAACACAGGCCTCCCTGTAGAGCAAACTCAGAGGTGCTGTTTATCATTCAGTTACAATTAGCATCTTGGTGAGGATTGCAGTGAGTCTTTCTTGTGGGAGTTCTCCAAAGAGAAATCATTCTTCTAAGTTGTATAAAATAATAACCTTAGAAATATTATAGTTAGGAAGTTTACTTTCTTTTTTGTGTTTTTTTTTGTCAGTGTTTTCTTTCATAACATGAGTAATATGGAAATATACTTTGCATGACTGCACATATATAACATATAATAATTTGCTTGCTTTCTCAAGGAAGGAGGAGAAGAGGGAGGGAGAGAGAGCAACTCAAAATTAAAAAAAAACGAATGATGAAAATTATTCTTACATGTAATTGGAAAAAATTAAATATTTAATACTGGAGGGAAAAGAAATATCATCGCTAGAAGGGACTTTTGATATCATCTAGTTTAGTTCCCTCACTTTGCAGTTGAAGAAACTGAGAACCAGATGGAGAATTAGTTTCTTTTGTATTAGGATACAAAGCAGAATATGAAAGATGAATCAGAGAGGTGTAATGATTCAGAGAATGAAAAGTTGGGGTTTTATTTTGTTCATGTATTCTTAACAAAAATGAAGATCACACTCAGCTTTTGGAGAACATATTGTTTTATACAGTTTGAGGGGGCCCATATGTATGGGAACCAAATTTGGCAGTCTATGATCCTCCAACAATTTCAGCCAAGGAGATGATAGATTAAGTATAAGGAAGGATTGATCTCCTTTCCTTGTGTTTCTCCTCAAATTGATATTCTGAAAGCACAGGCCTGACCATGTCATTCCCTGCTCATTGTTTCATAATGAAATACAAATTTCTATATTTGGTGTTTAAAGCCCTTAACAATCTAGCTCTTGGCTTAGTGCGCATTACTTCATGAGCTGTATGTTTTAGCCAAATCTGCCTATTTTCTGTTCTCCACACAAAACTTTCTATATTTTCTCTCCATGACTTTGTATCCACTGTCCCTTATACCTAGAGGGCACTTGTTTCTCACCTCCATCACCTTTGAGAATCCCTAGAGTTCTAATTTGGAATTATGCAAATAAAGTGGCTGAAATATCCATGCCTTTTGACCCAGAGATTGCACTTTTAGGTATATATATACCCTTAAAAAAAAGATTGTTATAAAAAAGAAATGCTCCATACTCACCAAACTATTTATAGCAACATTTTGGTTTTGGTGATAGCAAAGAATAAGGAAAAAAAAGCCTTTCTATTGGCTAATGGCTAAAGAAATTATGGTTCATGAATGTAATATAATATTACTGGGATGTAAAACTCATTTCAGCTCAAATCCCACTTTTTTCCAAGAGGCCTTTCTTGGTCTCCCTCAATGCCAGTGTTCTTTTCCCCTCTGAGATTATGTTCAATTTAATCTGTATGTGTGCACATAGACATACATATAGTATATGTGTCACTATATATAGACACAAATGTGTATGCACATATATACACACAAAGTAAATTGATTTTTATATGTTACATATATGTGAATATACACATATTATACATGGTCCCTGCTCAATAACTTTCCAAGTCTAATAAAGGTATATGTTTATCTGTATGTGTATCTATATGTGCATTACACATATACATATATTATATATAAATATATTTTATTTATGTAATTCTTTGCATGTTGTCTCACCCTTTAGAATGGGAGCTCCTTGTTGCCAGGAATCATGTTTTTGCCCTTCATTGTATTCCTAACAATTAGCATATTGTTGTCATATTCAGTTAGTCTCACTATTTATGACCATTTGGAGTTTTCTTGGTAAAGATGCTGGAGTGGTTTGCTATTTTCTCCTTCAGCTCATTTTACAGGTGAGGAAACTGAGGCAGACATGGTTAAATAAGTTGCCCAGGGTCACGCAGCTAGGAAGTGTCTGTGGCTGGATTTGAAATCATGTCTTCCTCATTTCAGTCTCAGATCTCTATTCACTCCACCATCTAGCTACCAGTGCCTGACAAATAGTAGGCATTTCATAAATGCTTTTTGGCTTAATTGACTATAAGAAATGACAAAAATGAGGAATACAGAGAAGCATCAAAAATTCACATGAAATGAATATTGAAATAAAGAGAGCTAAGAGAACCACATATAGTCACTAGAATAATGTAAACAGAAAGAACAGCAACCACAAAATAAACAAAAATGAAAGTTGCAAAATTTAAAAGAATCCTAAGAGATCTAAGAAGATTCCCTCTCCTTTCCAGTTCTTAGTCAAGTAAAATGGAGTGGGGTGGGGTCCACTGGTGTGAAACATTGTGTATAATGTCATATTTTTTCTATATATTGATGAGTTTTGCGTTTTTCCCCTTTTCTTCCTCTTTTTAAATCTTGTATTCTAATGGAGAATTTTTTGAGAGATGAAGAGACAAGGATAAAATAGGAAATTTAGAAAATGTAAAAACAAAAGATATTAATGATATACCTCTCTTTTCTTAAGATTCATCTCAGGTGTCACCTTTTTCACAAGATCTTTCTTGCTCATCTCTTCCCCTAACCCCCAATTTGTTAACCTACATCCTCAGATTCCAAATTTTGCATTCAGTGAACATATTATTCGCCACACCACAATCTATCACTTCCCTGAGGGGAAGGGGCAGTTTTGTTTTAGTATCCCCATTGCCTACCAGAGTTGCAAATATAATTGTACCTACCTGCCAGTGTTGTTGTGAGGATCAAATGAAATAACATTTGTAAGGCATTTTGCAGACTTCAAAATAATTACTATTATTAATTAATTCATAGATGCCTATTGAATTTGATAGTTTGGATTGGATTTCTTGCCAGCTCCTTTTTCTTGGGGTTCCAATGCACCAACCAAAATGCTAAACAAACTTATTGTTGTCTTCTTTTAGCGTGGGGATGGCAGTAGTCCATGTTTAATAATAAATAATCAAACTGGATAATGAAATGCATTTATGTCCCCCTTAGGCTTAGAAAATGGCTGTAATTTTGTTTTAATAATACAAGCTATCGTTTAAAAAGCGAAAGTTACCTTGGGAGGTAGGAATAGGCTGAAGATAAAAAATTCTCAAATAGTGAAACAAGACTTGTACCTTCAGTAAGAAATAACCAAATTGAAAAAGTTCCCTCACTATATGGGTCCTTACCACATGCAGAAGCACCACCTTGTGGTGAAGTGAAGAATAACTTTTCACATTTGCAAAGATTTAGAAATAAGTTGTAGAATCAAGAAACTCAGAGATAGAGGCATCTAGCATTGCTAAAAATTTCCAAAGTGAGAACTCATTGGAGGACCCCAGTGCTATGTGAACTAGTCAACCAGAAGATAAGAAGCTCCCTGAGAGAAATGGAGGAAGTAGGTCATTGGGATTGAAAGGATATGGAAAAGAATTCTATATTCCTCCTTTCCCACCCCCTCATTCACTGTCACCCATGAAAAGGAGGTAAACCTATTTATCTCATTACAAATTGCCCCTCCTCCACCAATTTGTAGCATCCTTTTTTGAGAGGCAGCCTGGTATGAAAGGACCAGAGTTTACTGATAATATAGCTTTGGGCAAATGAATTAACCTTTTCTCCTTTGTAAAATGACACTTCTGAATTCCCTTCTTTCTTTAGAACTATGATCCTATGAGATGCTTGTTTCTGTTCCCACCCTTCCCTTTCCTGAATTTCTTTCAAGACTTGATGCTCAGTTTAACTTAAATTTTCTTAGATAAAAGTATTTATGGTGGAGGAGTGGAGTAGAGCATAATTGGACTGATATAACATGATAGACTCTCAGAGTTTAAAGGAAACCCCAAGCTCATGTAGTCTTACCCAGACTTTTAAATAAGCTTTTAAAAATATCACGAACAAGTGGTCATCTAGCCTCTTTATTTAAAGCCTTCAATGATGAGGAACAGCTCTGAATTTTTTTTTAAGTAAAATTTTATTTTCAAAACACATGAATAATTTTCAACATTAACCCTTGCAAAACCTTGTGTTCCAAATTTTTTTCTCCCTCTCTTTTCCGTCCCTCCCTCTCTTCTCCTTTCCCTTAGATGACGTGTGTTAAACATGTGCAATGCTTCTATACATATTTCCACAATTATAATGTTGCACAAGAAAAATCAGATCAAAAAGGGGAAAAAATATGAGAATGAAAACAAAATGTGAGCAAACAATAACAACAGCAACAAAATTGGAAATGCACTCAGTCCCCATATCTTCTCTCTGTGTGCAGATGACTATCCATCATAAGACCATTGGAACTGACATGAATTACCTCAAACAGTTCTAAATTTGAACAGCTCTAATTGTTAGGGTCTTATTCCTTACTTCAAGTCAAAATTCATCTTGCTGTAGATTATACTCTTTACGTCTATTTTTATCCTGTGAAGTTAAGCAGAACAAATTTAATCTTTCTTCTACATGACAGCCTTTCAAATACTTAACAAATATCATGCCCTCACTTTCCTAATTTTTTTCTTCTTCAGGCTAAACATCCCTAGTTCCTTCCCATGGATATAAAGGATATAAATACAAGCATCTTCCCACAGCTTGGTCCCTCATTACTTTCATTGCCAGCCTCTTTTTCTCCTGTTGATAAGTCCTCTGAGGCTTTCATTTTGGAGATGACAGGCCCATGTCTACCATGCTTCTGATTTTACAGACTTTTATCCTGATTCAGTTGCCTTCTTACCCTGAAATTGTCCTCTCTTCCTGGCACTTCTCTCAGCACTTTAGACATTCTCACTCTGCAGTATCCCTCTACTCTGCCAACTCCTTTCTCCCTTTGGTGAATTCCTTTTGATCCTCAATTTGAGGGATCAAAAGCCCAGGTCAGAAATACCCCATTCCTTTGGGCTTTGGATTCTGTAGACTTTGCTGCCATATTCCAATATGACTACAGCTTATTCTTTCCTTTACTTTCTAATTTCCTATATGTTGTCTTCCCCCATTAGGACAGAAGTTCTCTAAGTTCAGGGACTTGGTTCTTTGTTTTTTTTTAAGTTTTTGTTTTTGCTTGTATTTATATTCTGAGATATTAGCACAGTATCTGCCATATAATAAGCACTTAATAAATGCTTCTTGTGTTGCGTCCTTTGGGTATGCTTCAGTTAGTTGATTTCTTTTATAAAATGTGTCAATCACCGTTAAATACGTCACTTTATATATGGTCTGACCAGCATAGAAACAGCAAGACTATCATTGAAGACCACAGTCCTGCATAAAATATAGACTAGATTGAAACTACATCCTGGGTCAAGTATTATCACTGTTTTTCCCCTCAGAGAAAGGCACATCAAGCTTAATAGAAAAAAATTTTTTTACTGAATTCACTTTTTGTTGTGCAATCACGTCTGACTTCATAACCTCATTTTGGATTATCTTGGCAAAGATACTAAAGTGGTTTATCATTTTCTTCTCCAGCTCATTTTACAGACAGAGAGACAGGGTTCAGTGGCTTTCCTAGGGTCACACAGCTAGGAAGTGTCTGAGGTCAAATTTGAACCCAGTTCTTCTCACTCCAGATCTGGCACTCTATCCACTGCACCACCTAGCTGCCCCATAGGATTCACTATTACATGCCAAAGCCTTTAGGTCACATCTCCAGCTTTCATCTTTTACTTAAGTAATTGGTTTTTTTTTTTTAACTCAATTGAAAAACTTTATATTTATGTTTATTAAATTTCATCTTCTTAGATTTGACACATCATTCCTGCCTGATAAGATCATTTGGACACTGACTGTCAGCAAATATGTTAGCTACTTCTATCAGTTTGTGATTTCCTTTAGCCCTCCATTCTTTCTAGTCCCTAGGAAATCCTTGACTAAAATATAATAATAAAATTTTAAGAAAGACCCTTTCCAAATATATTCAAAGGTACAGTGTCTTTCAAAATCATATACCTACATATAGAAGATAAAAATGTATTTATCGTTGAAATAGTATTCAAATGGAAATCTTAAAAGCTCAGATGGGCTAACCCATCTCAGGCATGAGGTGAATTCATAGAATTTCTGTTTAAATAGTGAGGCAGAGGATGAGAATCATGATGGAAAAGACTATAGAAATCATCCAGCCTATTCTTGGCAATCATAGATGTAAGCTCTGAATCAATCTCTGGTAAATGGAGCTAAATCTCATTTAAATCCTCTCTGGTGAAATGGGGGATAGGGACTGAGCTTCTCTTGGGAGGTCATAGCCTGAGATATTAATACATTTCATTGACCATTCTTGTTCTCTAACTTTGAGGAGGGCCAAATGGAAGGAGGGCTAAATAGAAGTCAGCCATGATGTCTTCCAGAATTCCTTCCTTTGTCATGATGTGTAGGGAATTGGCAGCCTACATATTCCCTTATTTTATTGCCTCTTTATCTCTATGGGATGCTATCCTGAATGATGAGGGATTTGCTTAAAGTAGCACAAAGGATAAAGATTAGGATTCATGGTCTCCCAACTTGCTTAATGTGTGTGTTTGTGTGTACATGTCTCTATAAGCATGAATTAGAGAGCATAGGCAAAAAGACATTTGTGCTGCGTAAAATAGTATTCATAATAGTTTTGACAAAGAACTACTTTCTACCACTATTCTAAATACTTCATTGACAAATAAAGACATTCAAGTATATAAACAAGAGCATTTTATTGGGAGAGGGAACAGGGCTGGGAATATGGATCTCTGATATCATACTGATAATCAGTATGAGAATTTTTGGTTTGAGAGCCTCCCTACAATTAGAAACTTAGAGTATTAAAGAATTCATTAAGAGAGTATGTGAATCAACCAATATCACCCAAATATTATTGTCAAAAATAGAACTGGAGCCCAAGCATTCTATTCCCTATGCCCTACTCTTCTTATTTTGTTTTCTCCTACTCCTGATAGGAAATGAAGAAAAGTGAACAAAAAGAGATTAGTAATGATGGTCTATATCCCTATAATTCTGTTTAAAAAATCAATTGATAACTGTAAATATGGGTTTGTTAATTTTTGCATGGGAGGAACCCTACAGTCTTTGAATATCATATAAGCATAACCATAGAGTTTTTTTTTAAGCTTTTTATTTTTAAAATATATACATGGATAATTTTTGACATTCACCTCTACAAAGCCCTGTGTTCTAATTTTTTTCCCTCCCTTCTTCCCATTCCCTCCCTAATTGGTAAGTAATCCAATATATGTTAAACATGTGCAATTCCTCTACACATATTTCCACAAATATCATGCTGCCCAACAAACATCAGATCAAAAAGGAAAAAAAATGAAAAAGAAAACAAAGTACAAGCAAACAATAACAAATAGAGTGACAATACTATGTTATGGTTGTGTGGTACGGAAATGGTGAAGGGTCACCATTTAATAAAAAAGCTGGAGAGAGCTCTAGAGAAAAGCAAAGTTTATTGTACATTCTCGCGAGGAGGGCGTCCCACTCTTCGAGGAAGAGAGGAAGCGCCTCCTGTGGGCAGGACAGCACCTTTAATCCCTAACGCAAAACGCCCCCTCCCACCACTGACCCTCATCCTCATTGGCTGAGAGTCTTACATTCTAAACTCTAGATCTACCCATGAAATTGAACTTGACCAATAAGTACATAGTTGCCCATATTTGGATGAAATAGGGAGATGTCATAGGAGGGGAAGGCAATGCCCTTTGCTCGAACTTCAGAGTCCTTCAGGCCCACTCGAACTCTGAAGTAGATGAAGCCCCACTCGATTTTCACAACTGTCCTGAAAGATCTCACCTCATCTCATTCATGGTCTATATTCAGTTCCCAGCTCTCTCTCTAGATGCAGATAGCTTTCTTCATCACAAGACCATTGGAATTGGTCTGAATTGATCCATTGTTGATGAGAACCACGTCCATCAGGATTGATCATCATATAATCTTGCTGTTGCCATATATAATGATCTCCTGGTTCTGCTCATTTCACTTAGACAACCATAGAGTTTTTATAACTGGAAGAAACCTTAAAAAGGAATAAGGTTCAAATCTGGCCTCAGACATTTACTAGCTGTGACACTGAGCAAGTCATTTTAACCCTGATTACATCCCCCCAAAAATGGCATAAGAAAGAATGAGTCAGCCTAGAGTGATGATTAGAATTCTGGACATGAATCAGGAAGACCTGGTTTTAATTTATCATTAGTAAGCTTTTCTTATTAGCTGTTTGCTTCTGAAAAAAAATTAATTTCTTTTCCCTTATTTCCTAACCTGTAAAATGGGGATAAAAACTCACATTCATGAGATCAAAAGAGATAATGTAAGTAAAGCACTCAACAATACTTGCAGGGTTATATAAAGTTATTATTGTAAGCCTCTTGATGGCAAAGATTGCTCTATTTTTGTCTTCATATCCCCAGAATCTAACACCTAGCATGCATTTATGAAATACTTATTGATTTATTGACTTATTTACAGTTGAGGAAGCTAGGACCCAGAGGAGAATGATCCAAGACCCCACAAGTAATTCATAGCAAAAATCTCAGACTTCCTTTCTACCTATCCAGGATTCTCTCCTTGAGCCCTCTTTCTCTTGCCTAATATAAGGCACATTCTCCCTTATTTTCGGGAAATAATTAAGATGAAGAACAATGATGAGGAATGCTAAAATTCAAGGAGAAGGCAAATTTTTGAGAAATTGCATAGGCTAGTGACCTGGGAAAATAAGAATCAAATTCTGTTCTGTTGCCTCAATAAAGATGGAGAGAAGAATGACAGGCCTGTTCAGCACCCAAGAGCTTCTGAGAAGCTTGGCAGGGAAGAGATCCTTTAAGCATCCCATATTGATAGTGTGATTGATTACTAATTGAAATTTATTCCCCACCTCCATGCCCATATCTCCCTTTATTTAACCTGAATGAAAGTTTCACTTTTTAAGATTCCTCCCAGAAAGATCTGAGTTGCCTAACTTCTATTTCAGCCATACAGGGAGACTTTTATTTTTTCCAGATATACTGTTAACCTTTCTGTAGTTTCTGTCAGCATATTGTAAAACATTTCCTTTGCCTGTGTCCTGCTATGCAACCCTGTGATGAGCCCCCTGAGCAGCCTGGATACAGTCCACACTCCCTATGTAACCTGAATCATCTTGTTAGGTAAGGGGAAGGACAGAGACACTATTACTCCCTATTCTGCAAGTTTCATCTTCCTAGTAAGAAAAGGGATTGCTTGGAGACTGTGCGACTACTATCATTCTAGAATTCATGTAGAGGTAATGGAGAGTATGAGTTCTCCTATTTCACATGGGTATGAACAGATGCTCTGACTTACATGGCATGTTGATGGTCATCAGGCTGTTGTTCTGTTTTCTTTTTCTTTCTTTTCTTTTTCCTCTCATCTTGTCTTTTTTCTTCCTTTTTCTCTATATCTTTCCTTCCTCCCTCTTTTTTTACCTGTGAACCCTCCAGGGTTGTGGCTTTGGAGACCATCAGCTATAATGTTGGAGCATGAGTTATTATCATTTATTTAGTAAGCAAATTGTTTCACTTGACTCTGCCCTAGTTTTTCCCTTCTTTGATATTGAAGAACATCATCTACAACACTTTGATGTGGAAGGAAGCTATCTTAGAAGTTATTTCTGAAATGATTTGAGCTATCCCTTAAAGGGATAATTTCCTTTCCTTTTAGTGTCTACCTTTCTATAAGGCCCTGTATTCTGAGTGTCTTTATCTCTAATGTCTCTGTTGGTATATCTCATTTCCTCCCTGGGTAGCTTATTCAACATCCTCTTTTCTCCTGTTTTATAGATACTTTTGTGAATTGTTGACAGCGAAAATATTTGGTGATACAGGTTCTTCCTATTTTCTTCTGCCAGTAGAAGTTTCTCTAAGAGTGAGTCTAAGTCTTCCTGAAAAAGGAGATTTTGAGATAAAATTGGTCTATATGGGAGTGCAGGAATCTTTCTGCCTTAGGAATTCTAGATAACAACAACAATAAGAATTGATCTATAGAGAGTGTTTTGAAGTTTGCCTTCCCAAAAGCTGTTTAGAGAAATTCAGTGTTCCTTACCTTTCATGGCAGTTTACACAAAAGTTGTCTATAAGCCATTTGCACTTTCTTGGTCTCTGTTTCTTCATGTGTTGAATTAGGGAACTGAACTAGACCTTTAAGGAATATTCTAGCTCTAAATCTCTATTTTTGTTTGTAGGACAAGAGTTATGAAGTTATTGGGACTATAGAAATAATTGAAAGGAAGGATCAACTAATAAGCATTTAAATAGGCATGAAAATATACATGCATTCACAGACCAACTGACTATGGCAAATTATAGCACAACAGCAAATATAATAAATATAACAAATATTTATTAAGCACTATGTCTTAAACTATTGTGAACTGAGTACTGGTATGGAAGCAATATTTAGATAAGACTTGGTCCTTGCCCTCAAGAAATTGATGGTTTAATATGTTAAAGATATATCTTTGCATAGCTTAAGGCCATAAGGTGGGGTGTGGTGATTTCGAGGGATGATAATCATTGTAAAGCTATTGGACTTCTGGGTAGTAGTTCTTCCCATATCTACTATATGGCTTACAGGCTGCCACTTCCTATGATACCATTGCCTTCCTTCCTTTTTCCTGGGTTCCAGTGATATACTCCTGAGAATGTCCCCACTTACCACTGGCATATTCTTGCCTCACCATATTTCCCAGCACCAGATGCTGGCATTCACCCCAAAACACACACACACAGAAATGGAGTGTGTGTATGTGTGTGTGTGTGTGTGTGTGAGAGAGAGAGAGAGACAGAGAAACAGGAAGAGACAGAGAGAGAGACAGACAGAGACAGACAGAGACAGACAGAAAGAGACAGAGACAGACAGAGAACACCATTCTCATAGGGTTTAATATACTGGAGTTTCTAACTTCCCCCTCCCCCATGATCCTACCTCTAACCCCCAACCCTCCACTATGGGATTTCTGCTCTCAAAACCCTGTAATTGGGGTCTTTCTCAGATTTTTCACCATTCCTTGACTGAATTTATCTTTAAAAATTGATCTGAAAATCTTTTTAAAAAGCTGATTTGATGATACTTTGAATTCTTCCCTTAGGTGTTAAAACTGCTAGTAATCATTCCAGTCTAACATGACATCCTGTCAACTGCCATTTGTCTGGTATCTATATGATCATTATAACCTGACACCTCCCCCTACCAAGTCTTCCATTTCTCATTAGTCTCTTCTCCATCTCAGTTGTGATTCCTGTTTTGGACCCAATTTTTATTTCAGACATCACCTCCTACCTCTGATTCCTTTCAGCTCCAGGACTCATCTGCCTGCTAGTTCTTGATCTTGGCTCTTTTGTCCTTTGATTTAGACTCCTACCCTTACAGGAACTTCTTAGCTACAAATCCCCCACCTCCATTCCCACCCCAACCCACCCCCTCTCACTCCCACAGTAGTTCTCTTCCTCCTCCCCCCCCCCAAAAAAAAAAAAAGCAACAGCAACAACAAAAGGAAAGAATCAGTTCCATGAACCTCCCTCCATCCATCACAGTTCTTGAGGGGAAGGAGAGGAGGAGGAGAAGGACCCAACAAAAGCAGTTTCATTCACCGGGGCTTACTTTCCTCACTAGTGACTGCAGAGTATGCCTTTTGTCAGTGCTGGCAAAGAATGGCTGCCATCATGGACTGTTTCCACAGCACTCAGCATCTGCCAAAACCATTTTTATGAGTCATTCCTCACAACACCCCTGGGAATTGGGTTAGTCATCACCAAATAATGGGCAATGTGATGATAGTACCTATGCATTAGTGCAACGCTAGGCACTAAAGCAGGTGCCAAATTTTTAGAAGTGTCCCACCCTCCTGGGTTATTGTGGTTCTTTGATTTCACAACACTCCTCAGCCCCTGAACGTGCTCTGTAGCATGTGCCGGCTTTTTCTCAGTCTGTCTCCCCTGTTCTCTCTCATTCTCTATCTCTGTCTTTCCTACCATTCCTCTTCTTCCATCTCTCTTTCTCTCCTTCTTCTTTCTTTCCTTCTTTCTTCTTCTCTCCCTTCCTTCCTTCTTCCCTGCCTCTGTCCTTTCTCCCTTTCTTTCTCTCTTCTTCCCTTTCTTCCTTCCTGCCTTCCTTTCTTCCTTTCTTCTTTCTTTCCTACCTTCATTTTTCCTCTCTTCCTTTCTTCCTTTTTTCCTCCCTTCCTTCCTTCTTCCCATCCTTCCTTCCTTCTTTCCATCTTTCCTCCATCCTTCCTTATTCCATCCTTCTTTCCTTCCTTCCTTCCTTCTTTTCTTCCTTCCTATCTTCCTTCTTTCCTTCCTTCTTTCTTTCCTACCTTCCTTTTTCCTCCCTTCCTTTCCTCCTTTCTTCCTTCCTTTTTTCTTCCCTTCTTTTTTCCTCCCTCCCTTCCTCTCTACCTCTATTCCTCTCTCCCTCCCTCTCTCTTTTTCTCTCTCTCCTTCCCTCCCTTCTTCTCTTCCTCCCTTCTTTCCTTCCTCCCTTCCTTCTTTCTTTCCTTCCTTCCTTCCTTCTTTCTTTCCTTTCTCTCTCCTTTTTGTTCCCTTCCTTTCTTTTTTTCTTCCCTTCCTTCTTTCCTTCCTTTTTTCTCCTTTTTTCCTCCCTCCCTCTCTCTCTCCTTCCCTCTCTCCCTCTCTCTCTCCCTTCTCATCCTCCCTTCCTTCCTTCCTTGTTCCTTCCTTCTTTCCTTCCTTCCTTCCTTCTCCTTCCTTCCTTCCTTCCTTCCTTCCTTCCTTCCTTCCTTCCTTCCTTCCTTCCTTCCTTCCTTCCTTCCTTCCTTCCTTCCTTCCATGTAATAATATTTCTTAGGGAACTTCAAGGACATCTTTCAAAACCAGTGAAGGCACCTTAGAGCAAGGATTCTTGGTACAAGGCATCTGTAAATGGATTTCAAGATTTTAAGATTCCATGAACTTGGATCAGAAATTTTTTTTTTAATTTTACTAACTTCTAACTGAAAATAGCTTTTTCTTTAATTATACATGTAGACCACAAACATTATTCTAAGAAGGAATCCATAGGCTTCAACTGCAAAAGAGATTCATATCACAAAAAGCTTAAGAACTCGTACCCTAGGATATTGGGGGAGGGGAAAGCATGGCAAGGAATTTTAATGCTATTCCAAGCTATTAAAATAGCATGGCCTTTTCCTTCTAGGAATAGAGAACTTTTGAAAATAACAAGTTAATGTGTATATCATTTTCTTGGCTCTACTGTGGGAGGGTTTATGGGTGCAAAACATTGCATATGATGTCATATTTTTTGATGGGTAGAATTTTTGCTGAATTTTTTTCTTCTTCCTCTTTAAACAAAAACAAAAATGAACCAAACCTTTGTTATAAGGGATAGTTCTTTGAGAACAGAAATTATGAGAGACCCAGAGAAACTCTTGGTGTTGGAGAAACAAAATATAGAAATAATAATCTATTTGTTAAAAAGGAAAATAACAAGTAGATGAAAGCATAGAGGTGATGAGATGACCAAAAGTAAAACTGGGGCCTCTTTGTCTTTAGGAATAATGATAATTTGTTTGCTTTGAATAGATTTTGAATTTAGAATTATAGAGAATTAGAAAGGACCTCAGAGATAATCTAACCCAAGCCATTCATTTTACATGTAAGGAAACTGAGGCTAAGGAAGATTTTCATGTTTATATTTCCTTAGGGTAACATTGGGAAATATGGATGAACTGATAGAAAATTTGCTGGACCACAGATCTTTTTTTGAGATGAGTTCCTCCATCCCTGAAATGAAAGTAAATTTGTGACAGAGTTGCTTCATATGTGAATAATCAGTCATAGATGGACCTTCAATGAGCCCTGAGTTTAGGATAAATGGCATACATGTCTATGTGAGCATGTATTTTATTGTTTTTTGAGAGAAAAAGAATTTGCCATCAATATATATGAGAGACAGAGAGAGAGAGAGAGAGAGAGAGAGAGAGAGAGAGAGAGAGAGAGAGAGAGAGAGAGAGAGAGAATCTTAAGAAGAGATTTTACTATATTAAGGCATATTGATAAGTAGGAAGCCAAAGTTTGAAGCTTACACCTCAGGATTTAGACTGAAAACTTTTGCTGAGTACTAGAAGTTTCTTGGAATGTTCTCTCGATTGAGAGATAGCATCAGCTAGCACTCCCCTTGGATGTGGCGGGATTGGATGCCAAGGCAGTTTCTAGGACAGGGAGTCTCTTGTAAGGCAGAACATTTATAAAACACTAAGTAGGAGGATCCTGTTCAGACCTGCCATTCTGTTATTTTCCAAGGGGTAGCTGAGTTGGCTTCAATTCAGTGTGTCACCCCTGAGATACCATTGGAATTATCTGATATATTCCATGAACCTCAGAATCAGAATTTTCTTCCATGTGAGAAGAGCACATGTGAGGTCCATTGCCTTGGAAATTCCCACAATTTCTCTGGCTCAGTGGATCATCTAATCATTAGGAAGTCCTTGATGGATCAGGGTAGAGACAGCTTCTTTACCATGATCTTCAATTCATGGCACAGTTCTTTCTATTTAATAACATCATGCCTTATTGTAATATTAACCTGGGCTCAATAAACTAACTAGAATGAGTCTATAATGGGATGTCTTGAAGTTGGCACCTTTCTTATCTGGAGTATGTTTCTCATGTATTCTTAGATCCTTTCAACTACAAAATTAGGAACCATCACATGAGAGAGCATAAATGTGGTTTGATTGATCACACAGTGTTACACATGAAAGGGACGTTGGAGGTATGGAATACAATTTACCTAGTATATAAACTGAATTCCTAAGAAGCCATCAACAAATGACACTTTGGTAAGTAAATATTACTTTGCAATGGACTTACATTATCATTTTTACCATAATTCCCTATAAATCATTTGATAATGGTTTCTAATATTTTGTCTTAGAATTATGAATTTTTCACTTCCTCAGGCACTCTGTTAAGTAGCCAGTGCCTTGTGAACTTGAAGATCTTTAATTGGAAACAGAATCACTCATTCTCTGGGATATATTGTCAAAAAGAAATCCTGTTTTGGTACAATTTGGTCAGAAGGAGCTCAAAAGTGCATTTGACTAATATTTCCCAAAGTAGTTATTCACCTTTTCCTACAGGAATTCAAATTAAGTGAAACCCAATTCTTCCAGGCTTCCCCATTCTAGTCTAAAGTAGCTCTGTTAGAAAGATTGTTTTTTCCATCAAACCTAAACCTAAATCTGCCTCTTTAAATTTTTATTTATTGTTCCTATCTTTGCTCTCTCAAGTCAAACTGAATAAATCTAATCTTTCTTCCATGAGGTAACCTTTTAGATGTTCAAAAATAGTTACTATTACCACTCTCCTTCCTCAAAAATTTTCTTTTCTAAGCTAAAAATTTCTTGTCCTTTAACTAATCTTGTTACGGCATAGTCTTGAATCCTTGATCATCCTGCTTTTACTTCTTTTCAGCAAACTCTAGTTTGTCAATGTCCTTGCTAAAATGGTATTCTGAATGGACCACACTACTCTAGATCTATGGTCTGACCACAGCATTTTCTATGTTCTGGGCACAATGTCTCCTCTGAGGCAGTCTCAGATGTATTAGCTTTTTTGACTGCCATATTGCACTGGAGACTCATATTGAGCTTGTAGTTCACTAAAAGCCCCAGATCTGTCTCAGATGAAAAAGATTCCCTGTGAAGTCTCTTCCAACTTTGAAACTCTATGGTGCTATGACTTCAAAGCATAAATGTGATGCTGAACACAAAGTAGAAACTCAACAATATCTGCTGAATAAATGAATGAATGAGTTCACTATTCACAAAAGAAATCCTGTGATAAATCTTTCTGGAAGATAATTATGAATCTTTTAACTTCTGTTTTGTAAGTTTGGGGCTTCTTTTTCTAAATACAGAACACACCCATTCTACCACTGTAAGGTGCTATGAACAAGTTCATTATGTGTTCCCAACAGGTGACTTTCAGGCATTTCACTTTTTACTTTCTACTACCCTGGCCTCCTCTTACTACTATTTGTAGTTTATGCAAAAATGTTATTTGTTGAAGTTATAAATCACCCAGTGTTTGTGCAGCTGTGTGTGCCTCTTCATGTTCTTCAGTATGTTTATCTTCCTTGATGTTGCTGTCTTAGATCATAAACTGCTAAAGGACAGAGACTGTGATCTTTTATTGGTTCTGTGCCACGAATGCGTGGGTATTTACCTATGATGAGGATACCTTTCATTCCTCTTTATTCTCTTTCTATCCATTAGCTTCTTCCCCACAGCCTATAAAGAAACTCAGGTCTCTCCATTCTTAAAGTCCTCTCCCTTGACATTTTTAGTCCATCCAGCCAATCATCTGTAGTCCCATTTCCTCCTTTTCATTGCTAAAATCCTGGGGAACATTGTTAATACTGATGAACTCATTTCTTCACTACCCAGGATCTCCTTAGTCCCTTTTACTCTATTTTCCACTCCTCCCCCATCACTATTGTATTGAAACTGCTTTCTCAAAAGACTTTATTGATAGCCTCATCACAACATCCAGTGTCTTATTTATGATTATCCTCCTTGACTTCTCTGTGACTTTTGACACAGTTGATAATTTCCTCCTACTGAATACTTCTCCTCCCACAGTTATGGAAACTCTTGGATTTTCTTCTCTCTATCTCCAATCATTTCTTCTCTGATTACTTTTTTACTGAGTCTTTCTGCCCTTAACCCTCATCTATCCTCTATATATTTTCTTCCTTGGTAATCCCACTCATAATGTCTTGGCAAGTCCACCCACATGGCTTCAGCTATGATCCTATGAAGATAATTTCCAAATATGTCTATCTTTGTTTTCTTTTTGAGCTTCTGACCATTTCTAGATTCTTTTAAAAATTCATCTTCCATCTCAAACTTAATGTGCCCCAATCTTAATTTATTATCTTTCTTCCCAATCCTTTTCTTTCTTTTGACTTAACTGCTTTTCTCTTGATATCCCAATTTCTTTAGACCTCCCACAATTGCAATCTTGGACTTGTCATTGACTTTTACCTTTCTCTAGCATCTCATATTCAATCAATAGTGAAGTTTACTTGGAAATTGAGAATATTAATCTGATTTTAATAAGTTGAAAGTTAATAATTCTAAATGTAAAACCTTATAGATGAGTTAAATATAAGATGAAAGAGTTCTAGTTGGACAGCAGTTCAACTGAAACAATTTTGGGAGTTTTGGTAAACTGCACACTCAGTCTGAGTCAAAAATTATTTTTATTTTTTTTTAGCATCCCCTGAACTTAACATAGTGCCTGACATATAGTAGATAGTTAATATATACTTATTGACATGTGGCAGTTAAGTTATACTGTATTCTGTTTTTGTCAGCACATATTTGGAAAATTATGTTCATTTCTCACCACTAATCAATTATAAATAGTTATTCATCATTAACTAGTATTTTAAGCATCATGTTAAGTGTTGGGATAAAAAGAAAAAGCAAAAATTATCCCTACCCTTAAGGAGTTTACATTTCAACAGGGGAGACAACACATAAATTAATAGGCACAGACCAAGTAAATGTATTGTAACCATAGGGTGGAAGGTGCTAGTAACTTGAGAGAACAGTAAAAGCATTGGAGCTGAGTCTTGAAGGAAGTCGGGGATTCCAAGAGGTGGAGATAAAGATAGAAAATATAGAGGATGACAGGGTGTGCAGGCAGATTTGAAAGGTGAGATATTATGTGTGTATAGACTAGCAAGTATGGTAGAGCCACAGTTAGAAAAGATATTGATAAGCTGTTGTATCCAGAGAAAGGCAAACAGGAATAATAAAGAGACCTGAGGTTCTCATGCTATAATCAATTGAAGCAACCAGAAATGGTTAACCTGGAGAAGAGAAGACAATGGAAAATACCTATTCATCACCTGCTTTGTGTGAAAGAGATATTAAACTTGTCTTGTTTCTGATAATAACAGGAAGATGCAAAAAAGTAAATTTAGGTTCGAGAAACAATTACAACATCCCTTTTATATTTCTTCTTATTAGAATTGGCTCAGTGTTCTAGCTCATAAGGATGATTCTGCTAACCAGTGTTAGCTATCCCTCTCAGCTATCTCATCTGCAAATTTGATAGAGCATATTCATCTAAGCCATTGATAAAAATGTTAAACACCAAACAGTCAAATTTGGATCCCTGGGATGCTCCATTGGCAATCTCTCTCAAAACTGACATTGGACTATTAATTTATATCTGGGAGTACTGAGGAAGAGAGAGATTCAATATCTTGCCTATGGCCTCAGAGCAAAAACCTACATTGCCTAGATAATTGCTGCTGGAATCCCCTAAGGTTTGTGGGAGAAAGCCTAGTGTACTGTATATATATAACAGTATAACTGCCAGCTCTCCTGGGACAATTGCTGTAACTCTCTCCCTAATCCTGCATCTCTGGATCCTGGAGCAAAATTTACTTATAGTCATGTGAAGTGGGTTGGTGTAAACCTTAGTGAATCAAGATAGAAAGCCTGGTTCCCAGCTTTTGGCAACCCCTAGACCACTGCAGCTTGCTTAAAGGTTCAGCCAACAGCCATGGATTCAGGTTTCCCTCTGAGACAGAGAAGGAGGATTCCCCTCTTTCCCCCCAAGGCTCCTTTGGATGAAGGGCTCTCCTACTACTCAGGCCTAATCTTTGCAGCTGAGTCTCTTTTGCAACATGCTTTGCATAATTTGGTTAAATATTTACTGAACCAGCCTCATTTTCTGGGCTGTCTCCTTGGCTGACAGCTGTGAAGGCTGCAATTATAGCATTGAACACAATGCCAGGGAACCATTGGGAAGCTCTCAGCAAGGAGCAACTTCCAAATAAACGGGTCTGCCCTGGTCTTTGCCAGAGCTGGGAAATGTCCATCTAATAATACTAAAATGAACTGAACAAATAGGGCTTTCGCTTTTCCCCAGGATGGCACTCCTAGGTTAGGGAAATTTCCAGGGTAGAAAGAAAGTAACATTCTAACTGCTGCTCAGGGAAGAAAAAGTCATCAAAAATCAGCTGGGTTCCCCTGATCTTTGCCCATTCCCATAAATCAGGTCTGGTTATATGCCCTGTAGTTCATAGCAATAAATTCCATCCAGTACTGGCAGCTGCTGGGCTACACTGAGGAAGTTCTCTGGGGATGCTGAGAGCTCAGTTTAATTGTCACTGGATGCCACAATCTCAGTAAAATTTCCCCTAGCCATGGCAGTAATAAATCTTAAGACTTGCCAAGATGGCATCATTACATCAAGGTGAATCAGTGAGCACCAAGTAACCTCTCTGCCGGTCGCCATGCCCTCTAGTCTTGCTCTGCTTTGAATGATCAATCTTTAGAATGGCCCTACCTCCATAGGAGTCTTTTGCAAATGCTTTCCGATAAATAAACAAAATCCTTTCTCCAGGACAGTATCTTCTTTTTAGGGATTTTGGGGCACTTTCTTCCTTTATCTTTGTGTTAGTATAATTAGGTAAAGGATGGCATTCTCCATTTTCAGTATTCTTCAGTGAAGTCCTAATATCATCCATGTGTACATTCCCTCCAGTGGTACAGTCAAATTCCACACATGCCTTCACATACTGTGTGATTCTTATTAATGTTCTCCCACCAACTTTCATAGGGAATCTACTCAATATACTGAAAGTCTTCATTTAGGTCTTTTATCATTCTCTCAAGATGAGTGCAGTATCTAGACTGTCAAACTATTATTTGACATGATTGATCCATCTCCTTTTCCAACTATATATTTCCTGGGTGATACTTTTCATGTTGCTTCTTCCATGTAAACCATAATTAGTATGATTCTGCAAGTTGCATAGGTCTAGTATGTGTTTCTCCAGTGCCCTTTGAGGCAGCATCTGATACAGTGGGTAGAGTTTTACATATGGAGTCAGAAAGACTCATATTCCTGAGTTCAATCTAGTCCCAGACACTTCCTAGCTGTGTGACCCTGGGACTTTTCTCATCTGTAAAATGAACTTGAGAAGGAAATGGCAAATCACTTCAATGTCTCTGCCAAGAAAATCTCCAAAGAGTCAGTCATAACTGGAATGACAGAATAATGACAACTGATGAACTAACTCAATGGACAACACAACCAAATTAGTGTTATGGTATGATAATACAGATTCTTCATTCATTTGGTTTTTCTTCAGTAAATTGTTAGAACATTGTCATTTCAGTAATTGTGGATCTCATTGAAGATGGTTGGCTTATAGCATGGAGTTGGATGTAACCAGCAAAATGCCTTGTACAAACAGGAGCAGCTTGAAGAACTTGCTGTCTATAGGGACTCCTCCTATTAAAATTCTTTTTTTTTTTCCCTGAGGCAATTGGGGTTAAGAAGCTTGCTCAGGGTCATACAGCTAGGAAGTGTTAAAAATCTGAGGTCAAATTTGAACTCAGGTCCTCCTGACTTCAGGGCTAGTGCTCTATCCACTGAGCTACCTAGCTGCCCCCCAAATTCTTGATATTACACAAATATACCTCTATCTCTCATGATGATGGCAAAAAAGAAAGAAAAAGAAAGAAAGGAGGAAAGAAAGAAAGAAGGAAAGAAAAATCCTTTGTTGAACATAGATCTCTAGGTTTTATCCTTCACAATATTATCAGTGCTCTGGTTTTCTGTTCTGGCCAGAAACTCTGAGGGTCTTCCCCTCCAAAGTCAATTGTTTTTGTGAAACCAAACTAGTTCATCTTTTGCCTCAATTCTCACCTAGACTTTAATCACTGAATGGGTGTTGCCTCAGACAAATATATTTAGGAAAGACCTTTTCTTAAAAAGACCAGAGTCCCCTAGCCATTGACAGTCATCACAACTTAAGTCTTTCCACTGGAGTCGGATAAGTCTGAGGAGAGAGTGAGACTGATGACTTTGCACAGCTCTGTCTCACTTAAATCCAATTCACTTTCAAGTCAAAGCATCATCATCCATCTTCTTCGAGAACAAAAGATGAATAAAAACCAGTTCTCTATTTTATCATTAGGAAAACTAGTGCAACATGATTCAATATAAGCTCCTTCCCTTCCCAAAATTAGCTTTTCAGCCTGGGCTAAGTTTCCTGTTGGGAAGTTTTCTGATTATCTATGACTATCAGAAACAGAATAATTCTAAGCAAACATTTATTAAGCACCTACTCTCTCCCAATTGACTTTGGAGGGGAAGACCCTCAGAGTTTCTGGCCAGAACAGAAAACCAGAGCACTGATAATATTGTGAAGGATAAATGTTCAACATTATGTTCAACAAAGGATTTTTCTTTCCTTCTTTCTTTCTTTCTTTCCTCTTTTCTTAGCACTGAGCTAAGCACTGGAGGTAGAAAGACAAAATGAACAAGCAAACAAAAACAGCTCCTGGCTAAAAAATATACCTTTTCAATGCTCATATAAAAGTTGAGAATTAAAGATGAACCATGCAATCCTTAAATCTTTGGAGCCCTGAGCTTTCCCGCTCTTCAGTACAACTGGATTCATCCAAAAGAATAAATGGCTAACAATAGTGTACTTTAAGTTTTTGAGTTGCTTTAAATGAATTATGTCATTTGATCCTTACAACAATATTATAAATATTTTGCCTAATTATCCTCATTTTATAGATGTAGAAATTGAGGCTTACTCATAATGTCTAAAAGGTATCTGAGATGGCATTTGAATCCAAATCTTCTTAATTCCAAATCCAGTACTTTTTCTACCATCCTGCTTTCTTCCTCTAACTAGGATCATAGGATAAGAGAACGATAGATTAAGAGTTGGAAATTATTGATCAGAGATGATCTAATTTAATTCTTTTTATTTTACAGGTGAGAACACTGATATCCAATGAGGTTAAATAGCTTGCCCAAAATCACATAGATGGCAAGTGTCATAGATGGGATTTGAACTCAGGTCCCATGCTCCAAATTCAAATTATATATCACAAACCCTTTATTTTTCTATTTCTTTTGGATGAATGCACTTTTTCCAGCACAATTTAGCTAACCTTTATTCAACACCTACTTAGTGCAAAGTACAGCAATAAAGAAATAAAAGAATGAACTATCCCTTACCTTGAAAAGCACTTTACAAATCTGAAAGCACAATATAAATGGTAGCCATTATTATTACGGTTGTTATCATTCTTATCATTTATTTTATCTTTTCTAATGGAACTCAGATAGAAATGGTTCTGGGATAAGTTGCTATTCTGCTATGATTCTTTGACATATAACATTCTGTGAATTGTTAGATAGGTAAATGAAATGGCTACATTTTTATAATTGAGTACAAGCATTGGAATGGAAGTTTGTCTTTTGTAGTTTCATTCAAATTGTTTTTTGGAGAATTTCAATAGGAGACAGGATGATAAGAATGATAGCTTATTTCCAAATGTCTTTCTTGTTATCATCCCATTCTTGTAATCTTTATGTTGGGTTTCACATACTAATGGTCCTGAAACAAGTCTATACTCTGCTGTTAATCTTTCATATTTAATACTTAATGGACTATTGCATTGAATAAATGGATAAAATAATTGCTTTTTTGTTGTTGATTAAAAGTGCTAGGATATAGTTTCATCATCTTTAGACTTGTTGGAAAACCAGGATTGTCTATACCACATCTTAGTCCTATCTGATTTTTTAAATTTCCTCTCTTAAGTCTTTATATATTGAAAGTTTATCATTGCATGAGGCTTGGAGATTATGAATATTTGGTTGGATGTCATTTATTTAAAATCTTGTCCTTAAATTTTTATCAATCAATATTCTATAAGAGAGACTATGGGCAAAAGTTTTTTTTGTCCATGATAAAGTGAAGAAGCTAGTCAGGAGACATTATGGACAGAAACCAGAAACCTCCCTGACTACAAGCAAATACTTCTTTTGTGAGATTATATTACAGAGTGGGAAACATATGAAAGGGATGGGGAGGAATATAGTGAGGGGGGATGTGTTGAAGTCAATCAAGGTAGGGAGATCTCTGTTGTCTCAGAAAGAGAAGAGTCTATAGGGGAATGGGTGAGGAGGAAGGAAGAATAATTGAAAGAGGGAAGAAAAGAAGGAGACCTTACTATGGAAATGGAAGATATTCCTCCTGATCAAATAGATGAAGACCTTGACTAGATCAGGCTAGGGATTTTGGTACCTGAAAATCCTTCTTGTCCTAGGAGAGGGGGAAATTGGAACCCTTGGGGTCCACTGGCCCCTGAAGGAGTGAAAAATCATAAAAACAGGAAGATTTTTTTAAAGGTCAATGAGAGGATATAGATCAGTATGGTGAGAGGGACCCTACCTTGGAGTAGTGTACTGTCTCACACTTGCAATAATAATCATTGTCCTGAAAATGACAAACAATGAAAAAGGAGAATCATGGGGTAGTACCTGGAGTGCAGAACCTAGAATGTATCCCTTGGATGATTTGATTAGATAAAGAATACAGAGAAAAGAAAGACCAGATGATTATAGGGGTCATGAGTCAGAGGCTCTAAAGTAAACAGATAATGGTCCATCTTAGGGCACTTTTTTAGGTTGAGTTAATCAGGATATTTTGGGACTTGAATTTATAGCACAGGGATTTGTCATCAGTTGGATGTGGAAGACTCTAAATTTTTGATGTATCATTCAGCTCATATCTGGCTAAGCCTTAGCTTATATTCTAATACTTTTATTCAATAGTAAAAAAATTTATACAATGATATAATAATTTATAGAATATTAGATATAAAAGAATAATAGCAGGTAGTTTTTTAAATACCTGGAAGCATGTGCTATACAGTGTCTAACATTTCTTGGAATAAACTTCACTGTTCACTACATTTGGCCTCCTTAAGTATAAAGTATTCTGTATTAACTGGTAGCAAAAACTCCTGAGCTGCCATATATACCTTCATTTTAAAGATAAAAAAAATCTGTGTAACCCAATCATTTGTTCTATGATTCTATGTCAGATTGTGGGCTGTAGTCCTTTGGATGATGCTCATAGAGAGCCTTTGATTTTATTCTTAGATCTTAGCTATGTAAGACAAATCAAGCGGCATCTAGTTGGCACAGTGGATATGATTCTGGGTCTAAAGTCAGGAAGACTTTATTCAAATTCAGTCTCAGACATTTGCTAGTTATATGATCCTGAGCAAGGTACTTAACCTCTACCTGCTTCAGTTTCTTCATATAAAAATGGGGATAATAATAGCATCTACTTCTCAGTCTTGTTGTGAGATCCAAATAAGATTATATTTGTAAAGCCAGTGTCTGGCATATAATAGGTACTTAATAAAAGCTTGTTTGTTTCCTTCCTTCCAGTGGCATGTATCTGTTGTCATGTTTTACTACCACTTAGTGAGGGAATATCTACTTGTTCCAGAATTTTTGCATAGATTTTTGACTAGCTGAAGATGTACTCTAAGAATATTTTTTAATCAAAACTCTCCTTGCTTTTTTGTGAGAAAATATTAATATTGTTGCATATTATATAAGATAATTATGTATTATCATTATATATGATAGAGGATATAATTATGTAAGATATATATTAATATATCTTAGGGTGATGGATCTTGTGCTTTGGCTTATGAAACTTTCAAGTCTATTCTAGTCCATTTTACAGTTCATAAAATATATATTAAATATATATGTATATATATATATATATATATATATATATATATATATATATATATATATAGCCACTGTATAGGTGTTAATTGCTTTATATATGGCCTTTCCATTAACCTTGATTTCAAGATGCCAGTAAATTTCAGTGTATTTGGATACAGCCTTCTTTTGATATCTTTATGCTTGATGTTTTTGCCTGAAGTAAATCAAGATAATTGTTGGTATTAATGTCATCCATTGGTTTGATGTGACTTTGAAAGTAAAGTTTGAAGTCATCAATATAACTTTTTCTTGGTGTGCTTCAAGAATTTTTCACTTATGGAATCTAAATGATATTTTATCATCATTGAAGAAGATCCCATGGGAGCACAAAACTTTAATGTGATTTTCAGTAAAATATCCTTATAACTTGGTGTCATCAATGTACATCAAAGAATTAAAAAGATATTTTGGTTCAATTTCCTTATTTTGGAAGCTACACTTAGCTCTATTTAGGAGAGAGAAAAGATTTAAGACTTAGCAGAGGCATAATGGGCTGAAACTGTCTTCTTAAAAATGTTTCTTTTATAGCAATTGTTCTTGTCATTTGAGTGTTGATGATATATTTTAAATAAAGAACACTTTTCCATGGAAACATCAAATACCCTATTGTTCTCATTATACTTGGATCTAGACATATATTTTCAGTATCTGAATAAGCTATGAGTGCAGAAATGAGGTGCATTCCAGACATGAGAGACCTATTGGACAAATGAATGGAGGCAGGAGAGGGTGGAGTAAAAAGAGTTATAAATAGTCTAGTCTGGCCAGAACATGGCTTAGTCCAAAGCAGATCTTATGAAATAAGTCTGGGATAGCAGTCACTGTCAGATTTCTTCAGCACTTTATGGTTCGAGAATATGATTCAGAAGATGACCTGTGAGAGCCATTCCAAGTGAAAAAGTCATCACCCTGTGGCCAACCTAGTGATGTGACTGTCTAAACTTGGCTTGTTCTCAAATGACAGAGGTATTATAGGTGTGCATGTTGTTTTCCTCATTAGAATAAGAACTGTTTGAGAACAGTAACTGGTTTTTTTTGTTTTTTCCTCCCACTTTTTTTTTTTTTTTCATCCTCAGCACCTATAACAATACCTGGCACAAAATAAGTGTCTAATCAATGCTTCTTTACTGACTGACATAGCCTTTAAGAACCCAGGATCTCTTCCCTCCCTCCCACAGGGAGGATCCAAAAGAGGCATATCACCACAATGACAATTTTTTTTTATCATAGTTTATTTTTCTAAACACATACAAAGATAGTGTTCAACATTCACCTGTGCAAAACCTTGTGTTCTAAATTTTTCTCCTTTTTTTCCTCCTCCTCCTTAAGACAGCAATGCAATCTGATATAAATTAAACATGTACAATTTTCTAAACATATTTCCATATTTGCCTTGTTGCGCAAGAAAAATCAGATCAAAAGGGAAAGATGAGGAAGAAAAAAATTAAGCAATCAAATAACAACAAGAACAAAAAGGTGAAAATATTATGCTTTGATCCATATTTAGGCTCCATAGTTCTCTCTCTGCATGCAGAAGGCACTTTCCACCACAAGTTTATTGAGATATAATGAGAATTAATTTAAGTTAACAAATACTTATTGAGCACCTTCTCAGTGCAATACTCTGTGCATAGCCCTTGGAATATAATGATGAAAAATGATTCAAACGATAAAGATAGAGTGCTATTATAGGATAAAAAAAAGATCTAGATAAACTGCTCTAGAAGGGCATGCCAAGGAAAAGCTGAAATTAGTAGAAGGAAGCCATGGACATCAGAACAGCTGGCAGTCTAGCCTCTTTAGGACACAATATGTGAAAGGGAAAAGAAAGTATGACTGGACAAAGGATATGAACAGACAATTTTCAGATGAAGAAATTAAAAGTATTTCTAATCATATGAGAGGGCTCTAAATCACTACTGATCAGAGAAATGCAAATTAAGACAACTCTGAGGTACCACTACACACCTCTCAGATTGGCTAAGATGTTAGGAAAAGATAATAACAAATGTTGCAGAGGATGTGGGAAAACTAGGACACTGATACATTGTTGGTGGAATTGTGAATGGATCCAACCATTCTGGAGAACAATTTGGAACTATATTCAAAAAGTTATCACACTGTGCATACCCTTTGACCCAGTAGTATTCCTACTGGGCTTATATTCCAAAAAGATCTTAAAGGAAGGAAAGGGACACACATGTGCAAAAATGTTTATGGCAGCCCTTTTGTAGTGGCAAAAAACTGGAAACTGAGTGGGTGTCCATCAATTGAAGAAGAGCTGAATAAATCATAGCATACGAATGTTATGGAATATTATTATTCTGTAGGAAACTATCAGCAGGATGATTTCAGAGAGGCCTAGAGAGACGTATATGAAGTGATGCTAAGTGAAATGAGCAGAACCAGGAGATCATTGTATACGGCAACAAGAAGATTATACGATGATCAATTCTGATGGATGTGACTCTTTCCAATAATGAGATTATTGAAGCCAGTTGACTATAATAAAGTAGTACCAGTATTAATAGAGAAGAGGCAATAGAGGTTAAAAAAAATATTAAGAAGGTAGAATGAATAAAGGTTGGTAATGGATTGAATAATAGGTGTACAAGAGAAGGAAGAGCCAAAGGTGACTGAAAGGATAGGAATAATAAAGAATTCAGGGGAGAGGGAGTATTTGGGAAAGTTAGAAAAATAGTAAAAATCAGTTTAAGAAATACTAGTTTGCGTTGTGAGTGGAATATCTAGGTGAAGATGTCCAGAAGGAAAATGTACATATGAGACTGAAGTTCAAGAGGGAGACGAGAGCTGGATATAAAAATGATTTAAGGCAACAGACCTCTATCCAAAGTTTGTGCTTCCCCTCAATTTCCAATTTTTCACCACCATAGAAAGACCTATTATAATTTTTTTTTAAATTCTTAACAGTTCAGAATACTAGGTTGATTCTAAGAAAATGAAATTAAGTGGATGGAGATCTTTTAGTCTTTTCACTCATATTTAGCTCTTTATAACCCATTTGGAGTTTCTTGGTAAAGACACTAAAGTAGTTTTCCATTTCTTTCTCTAGCTCTAGATGAGGAACTGGACAAATAGGGCTAAGTAACTAGTCCAAAGTCACAAAGCTTTGTCTCTGAGATCAGATTTAAATTTAAGAAGATTCATCTTCATAATTCGAGGTCCAGCACTTTATTCACTATGCTACCTAGATGTGTGTTACACTTAGGTTAAAAAAAAAAAAAAAAAAAGTTAGTCTCATTGATCTAAGGTCAGGAAAGCATGGCTAGGCAGAAATTCACCTGAAAAAGATCTGGGGAGGTTAGTAGAATGAAAAATAAATATGAATCAACCACGTAATATATCAGTTTAAAAAGCAACTTTAAGAAAAGACTGGGTAGTCACTTGTTAAATGGATCCTCATTCAGATATGAGTTGAAGTAGGTAACTTCTGAGATTCCTTTCAATTTTGAGTTTCTGTGAACCTATGATTTCAAACTATATCATATCACAAAATATTGAAAAACTCCAATGGCAAAAGTAAATCTGCAGAAAGTTTGGCATGAAAATCAGTGAAGTCAGACCATCCTGAGTCTAGATGGAGCACAATAATTAGTTATGAATTAGAGCAGATCTGCTAGAATTATTATAGCAATCTAACCTCATCACTGATGATAGGGTAACAATCACATTTGGTTGCTTCCATCCCAATGTAGCTATATGAGGAAGTAAAAAAATGGCAATCAAGAAAATGAAATAAGGAAAAAAGGAAAAAAATGTAGTCAATCAAATATAGAAAAGAAAATCTATGCTGGAGATAACAATTTTAAAGTAACATGTCTCAATCTTCAAGTTCACCTAAGGAGGACAAAATTTATAAAAGAATGGAAAAAATCATAGAGAGTATTAGTTTCAAAAGTTTAGCTAATTTTTTTTTTTTGTCAGTTCTAATATTCACCTTCTGATCTTTGCAAAACCTTTGTAAAAGTGACCTAAGAATGGCTACCTACATTGAGGGTAGCCTTCATGAAAATGTGAGAAATCAGTAGGAAAACATCCTTCCTCTTTTTGTGTCATCAGCAAATTTAATAAGTTATCTTGCTTGTATCTTCATACAAGTCATGGATTAAAAATGTTGAATAGCCCAGTGCCAATAAAAGATCTCTGGGTGATTCACTAGAGACCATCCATTAATGATCATTTAAACAATTCTGAATCTGATTGTACTGTCATTCCGTTTGCATTTCTCCATGCTAAAAGGATGGCATAAGAGACTTTGACAGATGTTAAGCTGAAACATAGACATAGTACATCCACAAAACTCTTTGGCCTACCAGTCTAATGAGAAAATAATAAGTAATTTTAAAAAAACCTAAAAAAGGAAGGAAGGAAGGAAGGAAGGAAGGAAGGAAGGAAGGAAGGAAGGAAGGAAGGAAGGAAGGAAGGAAGGAAGGAAGGAAGGAAGGAAGGAAAGAAGGAAAGGAAGAGACAGTCCTTGACAAAGCCAACCTTGGCCTTTGGATCCAGTAGGCCAAAATGGAGCCCTCTTCTGATAAGGTATTTCTCATTAAGATTTCAAAATAATAAAAAAAAATTTTTTTGATAGGCATCCCCAGAGATAGTTTTGATTAATAATATTTTTGTCATCTTATTAAGTGAGAAATAAAATAGGGAAACATGATAACTGAAGGTTTTTATCACTATCATATAATACAGGCTTATAGGATATATTTAAAGTTGGAAGAAATCTTAGAGGTTGTCAAGTCTGAATCCTCTATAACAGATAAGCAAAATGAGGCACAGAAAGATAAGTTACCTATTGGATCCATATTGGCAATAAATTCTAGAACTATTCTATACAAATTCCAAACGAAAAAAAGCATTCTTTATAGATAATGAGGTTTTCCATGTATTTGTTTTTACACTTGACATTGTATCAAACAACAGAACCCCTATAGAACATTCACATTGAAATGCCCGAGCACTCAAAAATTGGTTGCTGTTTACCATTCACATGAGAAAAAAAAACAACTATTGTATGAAGAATGAATATGACTGAAATGCTGATTTGCAGTTGGATAAGCAGTCTATAGAACATATTGGGCAGGAAATGGACAACATAATTAATCCAGAATTGAATAAAAAGAGAGGAACAAGTCCCATCACACTTGGGAAGTTGAATGCTGGTATCGATGATTCCAGTTTCTTCTTCTAAAGCTTGTCTTCCATATCCATAAGGTCCTGGTGATTTTAAATGGTTGTGAATTATGGAACACCACAATCTTAAAAGAATCAAAATTATAGGTTACCCAAGGGGAAATGCATCTTGGGTCATTTCAAATGTCAGTGGACTCAAAAACCTTCTTTCTCTACACAAAACTGTAAGATCTCAGAGATGGAAGGACTTTAGAGATCATTTAATTCAACTCTTACTTATCATCTTCATATCATAGGCACTTCAATTTCCAATTCTTTCGTCCCAGAAAAGAGTTTATATATATATATATATATATATATATATTATATATTTAGATCTTTTCCTTTTGTTCATTAAAATCATATATATATATATATATATATATATTTTTTTTTTTATATTTAGATCTTTTCCTTTTTGTTCATTAAAATCTCTTTGAGGATCCAGAACTATCAGTGGTATTGCTTGGTCAAAGGCATATCTGGTCTTATAGATGTTTGGGCATTGTTCTAAATTGCTTTACCAAATATTTGAATAAGTTCACAATTCCACCAACAGTGCATTAATGTCTCATTTCTTCCACATTTCATCCACTATTTTCCTTTTCTCTCCTATTAGCCAATCTAATACATATGAGGTAGTAACTCAGAATTGCCTTTAATTTTCATTTCTCCAACACTAGTAAGTTAGAGCACATTTCAGCTTTTCTTGAAAGCGAGAATAGGCTTATAATTTTTCTATTCAGTCTCTAACTGAACATCTTTGAGTGGTTGGATAGGATTTCAAATAAGGAAACGTATATTATTACTTATATTATAAGGAAACTTTAGGATTTTTAAGGGAAGACCTAGAAAGGTTTCTAGTAGTTGAATTAGCATTAATGATACTGTGTTTTTTCCTTTTGGACTTCCTATGAGGAAACTCTCCTAACAGTGGTTGGAACCTGCTTTACCATTATAGTCTTAGAAATTTGTTTTTTCAAGAAAAATAAATCACCATGAAAAGTGAGTCTTGGAGATGTGGTGGGAAGGGCAGGGTCTGGCAGATGGGAAAAATCAGGTTTATATCTACCATGGTAATGGTAACTCCTTTGATATATATTAGAGATTTCCTTCACTGCTTTCTGGGCTCTGGACTTCCTGAAGAAGGTGAGACTTAGCTGAAACTTGAAGGAAGCCAGAGAAGTCAGGAGTCAGAGATGAGAAGGGAGAGTCTTCTAGACATGAGAGACAGTCAGTAAAAATGTTCAGCCTCAGGTGATGGAGTACCATGTGAGAGGAACATAATGAGACCAGTATTACTGGGTCGAAGAACATAGGAATGGAATAAGATATATATATATATATATATATATATATATATATATATATATAAACTGGGAAGATAAGATAAGACCATGTAATAAAGGGTTTTTAAAGGTAAACAGAGGATTTTATATTTGATCCCAGAGGTAATAGGGAGCTACTGAGTTTATTAAGTAGGATGGAATGGGGTGGTATAGATCAGATCTGCACTTTAAAAATTGCTTTTCAGTTTTACTTAAGTGACCCCATTTGGGATTTTCTTGGTAAACATACTGAAGTAGCTTTGCCATTTTCTTCTCTGGTTTCTAGAATCACACAGCTAGGCTGGATTTGAATTTTGACTTTCCTAATTTCAGTCCTAAGTCTCTATTCCCCTGCATCATTCAGCTGCCTATGACCTGCACTTTAGGCTAATCCAATTGACAGCTGGAAGAATGGAGTAGAGTAGGGAGAGAGATTTGAGGCAGGGAGATAAAAATCTAGGCTAACTGGAGATGTCTGACTGACTGTCCATGCTTTCTTTTCTAATGAGTCCTCGTGGTGATTGGATTTTCCTTCTTTGTAGGCAACAGTAAATCTGATGCAATCTCATTACCATTTCTTCATCTTCAGCCTGTTTTAGAAAAGGATGAGTTTTGTTCAGCAGATACTATCATTGCATGGCACACAATGAACAAACAGTCAAACAAATTCAACAGCAAAAAAACAAAAACAAAGAAAAAAAAAAAAACAACTCAGGATCCTGTGGTGTTAAATCACATTTATCTTACCAGTAGCTTTTTTAGATAGCCACGAAAAGAAGAGGATGCTGTGGATAGGTGACAAGGGAGAGAGATTGAGATCCTGGTGCTCTTATGTTTTATCTTCAAAGCCCTGAGTGATCCATTTTTTGAATGTGAGAGAGATTGACTTAGAGGACAGAAACTTCAGGTCTTCCCTTCAGCAGCCTGAATGCAAAAATCCCTCTGATAATCCTAGGGAGTTCTGATTGGCTTTCCCTCTAGCCCTCAAGCATTGCTGCTAAGGAAATCTTTGGTCATAAAATTTCTTAATATTGGGTCACTCTTCTTACCCCATTCAGACCAGTGCCGAGTAGGATGGAGTGAAACTAAGGATGACCCACTTTGATCTGGTCTCCTGTTGTATTAAGAATTCATTTTATTAGGAAAATATATTTAATTGTTGTCATGATTATGACTTTTGGGAAAACTCTTTTTTATTTTTGTCAATCATCTTTGCTGATAAAATTATATAGTACACATTCTAAATACAGATTTCAAGCTTCTGGATTACAAAAATAATTCTTATATGATGAAAATTTATTACACAAAATGAAACTCTGCAAGATCCTAAAATTAAATATCAAAACCCACAATATATCTATGATGGTTAAGAGGATATAAATTAAATCAGAACTTTATCTACAAAAATACTCATTAAGCATATTTTCAAATAATAGCTCCCTCACTATTGCCATATCCTAATCTGAACACTGCATCTTGTCTATTTTCTTAAGTTAATTGGGATAAAACCAAAATTATTCGGGTAAATCTGCCATCAAATCAAGTACTGGTTCTTAATCAAAGTAAGTTAGAAGACAGTAATGAAACAATTCTAAGGGTGAAAAAAAATCTATTTTTTAAATTGAAAATCTTTACTAAGCCCTCTGGAATAAAGTTTCATTTTATTTAAATAATAAAAAGAAATACCCAATGTTTGAGAAGGTAAGTTTGAGTAAATAACTGTTGCTTTTATTCTTAGCAATATGTGAGTCTCTACACACTAATAGATTATGCTACAAGAGTAATATTTCTTCAATAGATGATCTAAATGGATTTGCAATCTGTGCTAATTTGAGAAAGCTTTGTTTCTACTTTATTGTCTATTTAAATGACTCAAACTTCAATTACTTCTTTACTTGATTGTCTGTTTTGAAAATTCACATAATAGTAATAAATAAATTGTAGTTTTTACAAAATCCAAGAAAAGGAACCATTCACAAGTATCTCTTTCAGTATGATGACCAAAAAATCTGAAAGGTAATAGGAACAAATGAGTTCAAGGGCAGATTCAGAGACCTACAATTATAATTTCTTTGCTCCTGTTGGCAAATAATAAGAAAAACAAACCTTTATAAAGAATAAAGGTTTCTTTTTATAAACAACATGAAAAGTTATTTACTATTAAGAAGACAAAAATAAATACTTTGGGGTTTTTTGCTCACTTCAAAAATTTCTCTATTTCAAGCTTGCTATATCAGGCCTTCCAATTGTGACAGCTGGATAAAATTAAATTGATTAAATTTGATAAAATTGATTAAAAAAAAAAGTCAATTCCTACAATCAACCAGAAAACAATATGATCAAATTAATATTTATTAAGTAATCCAAACCTAATCTCTCCCCACTTCCTTCAAGTAGTAGTTCGTTTTCTTTCTTAGAAAATAACATAGCTTTCTTTTTCATTATTGAAAAAATAATTTCTACATTTCTTTCTCAGTAAGTTATATAATACATATATAGTATATAACATAATAACTGTCCAGTTATTACCCAAAATGTCATTATCAATTATGTTATGTTGCTTAAAACAAAAACACCATTTAGGATCTAGGCTTAAAGAATAAAGATATATCCAAACTGATGGTCTATGCCACAAAACTAAAAGATTATCAATCTTTTAAAAAGGTTGATTTTTTTTTTTTTGACAATCTTGACATCTTTGAAAGGTTTTTTTTTTTTTTCTTAAGAAATGTAGAGGTAGGCCTAGTACATATAAAATATAGTAACTCTTTGCTAGTTTTCATATCAAATAGAGATCAAATTTAGGAATTGATACATTTCCTTTTTTTTCTTTCTTTTCATTTTAAATAAATTCAAGCAAAAAAATGTGGATTTTTAAAAAAAAGGTATAATTCTTTAAATTCTATGTAGAGCTTTATTCATGTATATTTATTATTTGGATAAGAAAAAAACAGCATGTCAGAGGCCTAGTATGATCAATTGTTTCTATATATGAGAACTTGTATTTGTTTACACCTAATAGCAATGACTCAAAGTTTCTACTTTTCCATTAAAATTAATAGAAATAAAACCAATGACAATCAAATATTGATCTTCTGCTAATATCTTTTAAAAATGTCATTTGACAGTGTGCTGTGAACAACATAAAAAGAATTAAATGAAGGGCTGATTTAAGATTGTGATTTTTCTGGTGCTCAATTCATTAACAACTTTTTAAGTAAACTCTGGTTCATTATTAGGAGCTTTGGCAATAGTTAGAAGCTCAGTGACATCTTGGTTCTTTAGTTTTTCCTAGGGTTCAGGTCACTGCTGACAAAGATGTTCTCTCTGATGCATTGTCTTTCTTGAAACTCAGAAATGAATCTCGAGTTTTTTGAAGGATTTCTCTCAAGCCTGTGTTTTCTTGTTTAAGTTGAAAAATTCATTCCTGCTCCTTACAACCCTGCTGCTCATCAATTTCAATAACTTTCCTCATTACTGCTGCCATTTCGGTAATATGGCCCACATGTACTTGTAATCCTTTGGAATGCTGCTCCTTTAACTTTGTTATAATACCTGGGTCATCTTTTTTATTGGCCATTAGCAACCTAAACATCTGCTCTTGATACTTGCTCGTTTGAGTTCTAAAGCAGACTGGTGTTCTTCAAGTGAAGCAAGTGATTATTTCTCAGTGCAACTCTTCCGATATGTCTGGTTTTTTTTTTTTTTTTTTTTTTTTTTACTGATTTCCCATAACTAAAGTTGATCGTGGTCAGTTTCTTTGCTCATTAAGTTCTTGAATTTCTTCTTGATACTTTGCTTGTTGAGAACTGTACTTTATTCAAGCAGAGATTCTGCCACATTGTCATGGTCTCTTAATCATTCAAGAAGTACTTTAAGCATCTGAAAAAGCTTTTTCAATCATGCGGCTCATTTTCTCTTCTACCTCTCGGCCTCCTCTGCTGCTGCCAGGACCACCTATGAGCTCGGGTTGCCCACACAACCTCCAGCACTAAGGAAGAACACTTTAACTCTTAAAAAATAAAAATTTTTGACATTTATTTTATAATTTATTTAACTGAGGCAATTAGGGTTAAATGACTTGCCCAGGGTCACACAGCCAGCAAGTGGTAAGTATCTGAATTCGGATTTGAACTCAGGTCCTCCTGACTTTAGGGCTGGTGCTCTGTCCACTGCACCACCTAGCTGCCCTGACACTTTAATTCATGAGAGACTTAAGCCGACACCGTTTTCATGGGAGGCCATCTGAACTACTATAATCTGCCTTCTTCATTCTTTTCTCTCTTAATCCTACCAGATGGTGGGAAACGAACCTGTTTGTATTTCTTATTTGTGGGATCCACCTCCAAGTCTTTGATGAAAATAACAGTTCACATTTGCTTCAAGTTTTACATACCTTAACTTATTTGATCTTCATAACAAACCTGTAAAATTAGTCCTGCAGGTTTTATCATTCCCATCATAGACCGGAGAAACCTGAAATTCGGAGGATAAGGGACTTTCTCAGGATCACACAGCTGGGGAATAGCAGAGGTGGGATTTGAATAGTAAGAGGCCTTTCCTGATTCCAAGATTAATGTTCTTTTCACTATATTTTGACACATCCCAAAATTCAATTGATGCATCCAGCTTGTTTTAGGGGAGCATTAGGTATAATTTCTGAATAGAACCTTCCATCACAAGAATTCTCTGTAGAGGAAAGAGAACATACAGTTCCAAGTATGATTTATTGAGTGCAGGGGGAAATGAAGGCCAAAAGCTCAGCTAGAAAGAGCCACAGGACTTAACAATGACTCCTCTGATGTTTGAGAGCAAGCCTGACTAGATACTGGAGAAACCTGGAGGAGTGCTAAGTATGCCAGGCAAACAGCAGAGATAGGAAGAATTGATTTGTTATGAATTATGTGGGCGACCTGAAGAGAACATTTTAGAGACTTTCGGTTGTTTTATTAGCAGTGGAAGGTGAACTGTCTCGAAGGACAGCTGTCACCTGGTGATGAGAAGCACTGAGTGGGCTGGAGGAAGATTTCCTGGTGATGACCGTGGGAGATCAGATAGTGATAAGGTTTTAGCACACATTTGCACTCCCACAGACTGAGAAGGAAGGAGGGGATGAGGAGCAATAGGACATCTTCCGAGCTCTGGTTGTTTCTGGTTCACACGACCCAGGACCAAATTCACCCATCCAGGTGTACTTTTGAGTCAAGTCCAATAGATAAACTGACATACTCACATGGTGGCCAGGTTGGTGACATGCTAAAAAGGCCATTTCCGTTCTCCTGCCTTACAATAACATAGAGAACAATAAGAGGAAAGTACAATGGTGACAGTGGGAAAAAGAAACAAACAAAAAACCCCCACTGTTTCTGGTGTTGGACAACCTGAGTTGAAATTCTGTCTTGGACATTGACTACCTACATGACTTTGGACAAATCATGTAACCTGCCAGTTTCTTCATCTTTGAGATATTGGACAAGATTGCTTCTGAAGTCCTTTTCAACTCTATAGTTCAGCTCTATAGAGCAAATTATCCAATGTCCCTGGGTCTCAGTTTCCTCCTCTGTCAAATGAAGGGGTTGGACTACCACCCTATGATTCCTTTAATTCCAACTCTCTTCCCATAATCACTCATTTAGTAAATATTTATTGGGTGCCTAACCTCTCTGAGCATTCATCAGCAAAGTAACAGGATTCAACTAGGTTTTCTATGATGTTATCCTATTAGATACAAAACATAGGATTTCTACTATTTCTGTCCCTGCTGCTCAGAAGAAAGCAAATGAGAAACTGACCCTTGGAATATGCATCCTGAAAATGCTGTTATCCTTAAGACTAATATTAAATAAGTCAAAAATCTTCTTGGGCTTAGGAAGGCAAATCTATTGATTGTAGAGCCATAGCAAATTATTAGGGAAAGCTAGGGATATTGGTGGGGGACAGTTAGGAGACACAAAGGATAGAGTGCCAGGACTCATCTTCCTGAGTTCAAATCTGACTTCATAGGCTAGCTATGTTATCCTTGCCAAGTCACTTAACCCTTTTTGCTTTAGTTCCTCATTTATAAAATGAGTAGAAGAAGGCAAATCACTTCAGAATCTTTGCCAAGAAATTTCCAAATAGTATCAGGAAGATTCTTTTGTGATGAAACAACTGAATAACAACAATAGGAATATTTTGAGTATTTGTTATAAAGAATGAATATTATATTTTTTGAAATGAGTGGATTTGTACTGAATAACAGAATCTCAGAGCTAAAAGGAATTTCAGAGACCATCAAGGGGTGTCATGCTGGATATGTCACTTCATTGTTCTGGGTCTCTGTGTGTTCCTCTTTAAAATTAGGGGACTTGAAAGTCCATTCCAAATCTTAATCTCTGATTCTGTGATCTTAATTAAAGTCATACCTCAAGAAGAATTCCCTCTATAAAAAAGCTTCTTAAACTGTGGACTGTTGTGATTCATTGTAGAGTTGCATAACTGATGTGGGGGTTGCAAAATTATGATTAATTATCAGCATATGTTTGATTTGCATACCTATTTTATATACCTACATGCCTGGGCTCCTATAAAAATTTCTCAGATGAAAAGGAATCATGAGTGAAAAAAGTTTAAGAAGCCCTCCTCTATGATATGCTGTCAAATATGTCTTTTCTGGAAGCCAATTTTTTTTGAAGATCTTTAGCAAGGTAAACCTAATACCTCTTAGTCTACTTTGGATAGCTATAATTATTTGGAATTTTTTTTTTCCTTTCAGCAAGCTAAATTGGAGTCTCTTAAACTTTTACTCACTGCTTCTAAATCCATTTACTGATGCTAAGCAGAATGAATGAATGAACTATTTAATTAAAAATAATTTACTAAATGCTTACTATGTGCAAAATGCTGTAGTAAGCTCTGGGTAAGCAGTAGGAAAGTGGAGACATTTTTCTCTGAAAAGTTCATGTTCTGATGGGGAGACAGTACATACAGGATATTTCAATTTCAAGGTATATGGGTAAATATCTTTAGGTTATAGTGGCAATTCCATGGCTGTTCAGTCATGTCCCACTTTTTGTGGCCCTTTGGGGGTTTTCTTGGCAAAGATACTGGTATGGTTTGTCCTTTCCTTCTATAGTGCAGTGGCAAAGCAGATGGTAATTCATATTTAACATCATTTCCCATGATAACAAAAGAAATAGCAACAATAACAACATCACCATCAACATTTATTAAATGCTTAGTATGTCTGAGACATTGTGCTAAGGCTGAGGATAAAAATAAAGGCAAAAAAGAGTCCTTACCCTTAAGGTAGCTCACATTCTAATGAGAGGTACAAGATTTTTAAAAATTCAATTATGTACTTACAAGAGGCAATTAAACCTGAATAAAATGAGCTCTTATTCTGTAAAACAACCCGTCAAATATTTAAAGAAAGCTGTTATATTTGCTCCCACCCTGTCATCTCTTCTCCAGGTGAAACATCTCCTGGTCCTTCAATTGATCCACCAATAGCATTACTCTGAGATCATTATCTTAGTCAATCTTCTTTGGGATTTCTCCAGTTTATCAACATCCTTCTAAAATGTGTGTACTAAAAAAAAAAAAAAAAAAAAAAAAAAAAAAAAAAAAAGATATTCCAGATGTATTCAACATGTTCAAAGAACAATGGAACAATTATTTTCCTTTTTTTGGTCCCTATCTCTGTATTGATGACACTTAACATATTTTAAAAGGGCAGCTAGGTGGTGCAGTGGGTGGAGAATGGTACCTAGAATCAGGAAGACTCATATTCCTAAAATTAAATCTGGTCTTAGATACATTCTGTATGACCCATGGCAAATTATTTAACCTTATTTACCTCAGTTTCTTCATCTGTAAAATGAGCTGGAGGTGGAAAAGGCAAACTACTCCAATATCTTTGCTTCTTTGTGGGGGAGGGAAGACTGTGGGAGGACAAGGCAATCAGAATTAAATGACTTGCCCAGGATCATTAAGGCTGAATTTGAACTCAGGTCCTCCTGACTCCAAAGCTAGCCCTGTATTCATTGTACTACCTGGCTGCCACTCTAGTATTTTTGCCAAGAAAATGCCAATTGGGATCACAAAGAGTTAGACATGACTGAAGAATGACTGAACAACAAAAGATACTTAAAAGCTTCTTCCTATACCCTTTTCTGTTCTCTCTCTCTAACTTTTCTCTTGATGATGCCATCAGTATTCATGGGCTTAGTTTTTAATTTCTTTGTAGTTGACTTCTAAATCTAATCACCCCTAAATTTTCTATCAAATATTGGTTATATCTCTCTATCTGGATTTCTTAGTGTTATCTAAAATCCAACCTGGAGATGCTACATGGTGCATAAGAAAGGCTACTGCATTTGGAGTCAAAGAATCCAGGTTCAAATTTCCTCTCTGTTAATTTCTAAATCAGTTGATCACTAGGACTCTCAGTTTCCCAATATGTAAATGTTCTCTAAGGCCTTCTCCAGATTAAAATCTATGATTCTATGTCCAAAATAGAACTCAATCTCTTCTTCCAAAGTCATCCCGTCTCCTGGGAAAGTTCCCCATTTCAATTTCCTTCTAGTTCCTCAGGATCACAATCTTGGATTTATTTTGTATTCTTTTTTTTCCCTTGATTCCTGTGTTCAATCATTTGTCAAACCTCATTAAATGTACCTTCGTACAATCTTTCCTATTTATCCTTTTTTCTCTACTCACATGATCACCTCTACTTTTAGAAACTCATCATTTCTTGTCTGTGATTGCCTTCTAATTGATTACCTTATTTTTAGTCTCTTCTTATTTAGTCCATCTTTTATGTTCCTGGCAAATTAGCATTTCTAAAATATAGGCATAGTTCTGTTATTTCTCTTCTTCAAAAACTTAGGTGGCTCCCTATAACCTCTGGGGAGAAAAATACAATTTTCAGCCTAGCATTTAAAACCTTCCACAATCTGGAACCAACTTGTCTTTCCAAATTTATTTTATAATATTCCCTTGTGCATACTTTATGTTCTAGTTGACTGCCCTAACAGTAGTGTTCTTACAGCTGACATTCCACTTCAAATTCTCCTAATAAAAGATATTCGAGTTAACTAAACCATGTTCTTTTTCCCTTGCCCCAGCTGAGCCTACCTAGCAATCCTGACTGTGGAAAGACAAGATTACCAAAATGGACTGTTTCCTGTGGTCAGCCAAGCTTGTTCACAGATGATTTTTCTCTGGGAAAAGCCCAAACTAACCACGTGACTGCCATTAAACTATCAGTCTTACTCTTATTGGCTTACCAGAATTCTTGCCTCAGGAACAGAGCTGATGAGGAGAGAAAAGAAATGAAATAGTTTCCCATCAGCCTACAAACCATGAACTGACCTTTCTCCTAAATTGGTCCATTACATTAGGGCTTAGAAAATATAAAACAATGTGAAGAGGAAGATAGAGAAGGTATCTTTCCAAGAAAGGGTAAGAAGAAGGAAAAGTAAGAGTACTTTTTCCATCTCTCTTTGAAGTAATGGGAGTAGTAATAAAATGATCTAAAGAGTTACTTCCTTACTCCCCTCAATCAAGCACCACTCCCAGTTATTCTTGTTATCATTGTACAAACATTTGTTCAGAAATTCTCTGCTGAATTCTCATTTGCTCTCTTTTGTCATTATAGGTGATATAATACAGAACCCTGATTTTGGAGTCAGAGGATATTTATTGGATTCAAACCCTGCCAAGTCTGCCAAGTACAAACTGTCTGACCTTGAACAAATCTATGTGACTATGGGCCCCTGGTGGGCTTGCTTCCTCATCTGTAAAATGAAGGGGCTTGATGAGATGGCTACTCAAGTGCCTTCTAGATCTAAATCTATGGTCTGCTGCTAAATCACTTCACCCTTTTCTGGGACTCATTTTCCTCACAATGAGGGCCTTGGATAATATGATTTCTAAGGTCTCTTCCATTCAATGATCTGTAACCATAGCCAGCAAAATTGGATGCGTACTACTCACAAAGCTAAGCAAGAAAGGAATAGGAAAGCAACTTCTGTCTGAGAGCAATAAAATTCTCTCTGGGCCTCTACAGTTGCTCAAGGCCATCTCTCTCCACCTCCCTCCTCCATTCCCTTCTCTCTCCTCCCCCATGCTGCACTGCTATTAAGCAATTACTCAGGTTAATAATTGGGTCAAGTATGAGTGTGTAGGAGCCTTTGTGCCAAGGATGGCATCTGATCCACCATAGATCAGACAGGAAATTTTGGGACACCTACGAAATTGCTCCTATGTTTCTTTGGTCTTGTAGGGGCAGACTATCTCAAGACCTGTTTATAACAATATTGATTGAGGTTCCAGGAAACTGAGCCATCTGTCACTAGCTCTTAGGGATCTATTTCCATGCTAACAAACCACGTTTCTCTTGCTAAGTTCATGCTGAAGTCTATCCTTTGGTTGGCTAGGTTAATGACAATAAGAATGATGATAATAACTCCCATTTTGGGGGATAGTTTTAATAATTCATTTCTCACAACTGTTACCTGAGTTCAGATTGAAATGATTAGAAAGCTTAAAAATCTCAGTGCTTGAATATATAATGAGAAATGAGTAGCAGATAAGAGATTTGTACATATCCTAATGGTTTTGAAGTGCTTTAAGGTTTATAAAAGTCTTTTCTCCTATTGGCTTAGAATATTAATTCCATTTTACAGATGGAGAAACTGAGGGAGAGACTCTAGTACCTAGCAGAAAATGGTCTTTAATACCAAATCTCATAACTTCTAATCCAGAGCTCTTTCTATGAGAGTTCAATAACTTGTATGATGTGCCAATTTTAATACTCCCACTCTCACCTTTGACCTGGAACATCCTGGTCTTTAGTGTGTCCTGGTCCTTACTCTTAGAGCTTGAGTCAGACCTGAGAAGGCCAGCTTCCTTTTCCTTTCTCCCCTGGCCCCAATCAGGAGTTGTGCTGGAAGTATAAGCTGGGCTCCAAAGACCAACTCACTTCTACAGAACTGGAAAACCTCACATAGTCTCATAATCCGATGGGTCTCTGGAGTTACATGAGCTCTGGATATTCTCTGAATGATTCCAATTTATTGAATGGGAGAGAAGCACTTTGGATAAAGTGGGAAGGATAAAACTAAGCCAAAGCCACCTAGATATCCCAGCTCTGCTGGGAATCCTTTGAGTCATAAGACTAACTTCAGGTCAAACCCTATGGGATGACTTCAGATCTATTTGAAATTGATCCTATCTACTGCCTTAGTTTCAGGTTGGCCCTAAGCCTGTGGATCAGGGACATCTGTAGGATCAGAAGAGGTCAGAATGACTTATCCTAGGGTTGATATGGGTTCTCATAGCTTAGAGAATCTCTATACCACACAGCAGCGGCGAACCCACCCACATTTACATTCTAACTGAAATGGTTTACTTACTTACTACTGCAAAAACTCAGTATTCCATCTCCAATCTCCAGTCCTTTACCCAGGTTTTCCTTTGCCCTTCTTCCCTCCTTACTCATGTTTCTTAAGTACAAATCTTGTGCTACCTCCTAAAGAAAATTTTCCTGATCCCTCTGATTTTTAGAACTTTCTTCCTCCTCAAATGATCATATACAAATTAGCTTTTTACATGTTGCATTTTTCCAGTAGAATATAAACACCTTAAGGGCAGGAGGTAGTTTCTATATGTTCTATATGAATATATATCTATAGGACAATGCCTTGGACAGAAAGAACCATTTGACATAGATACTATAAGCCTTATTGTTTTCATTTTACAGATGAGAATTGGTATGGAAACTTCCAGGTTAGGGAACTCTCTCATCAATAAAGGTTGACATCTTCTCTGCAACTTAAGGTCTTACAGAGTTGTTTAGAGCACTGAGAGGTCAAGTGATGTTCCCATAGTTGCATAGCCAGTATGAGTCAGAGGTGGAACTTCACCCCAGGTCTTCCTGGCTCCCCAGCCATCTCTTTATTGTACCATGCTGCTATGCTTAATCAATGCCTTTGTAGATTGCTATCAAAATTGAGAGAGCTCAGTAAAGGTTCAGAGTGGGAGAACCAATCAATAGGCATTCATTAAGCACTTAAACCATTCTTGCCCTGCTCCATATCAAGCATTTATTTTTAACTACTCACATTTGAGTGTCGAAGATAGGGAAAGAGGTCTTTTATGTACTGGAAGGGGCTTAAGATAGACTTTTAACAATTCCCAAAGGTAATTGGATTAGAAGGGACCTAAAAGGCCAATTAGAACAATTTCCTCATTGACAGATGAGGAAACTGAAGTCTAGAAAGTAAAAGTGACTTTCTTAAAGTTACATGACTAATAAATGGCAGAAAAAGGACTGGAACCAGTATGGTACAGAAGCTAAAGCAAATGCCTTAGAATTGTCATTGTTACCATCACTCACATTAACCTAGTACTTTACCAAGTGCATTTTTTTATGGGCTTTACTTTAGTCTAAAAAGAACCATTTGACGTAGATACTATAAACATTATTGTTTTCATTTTACAGATGAAAAAACTGTGGTCATGGGTATGATTAATACCTGGGTTTGAGTTCCAATCCAGATATTTAAAAAATGAGCAAATCTCTTAACTTTTCAAAACTTCAGTTTTCTTATCCAAAACATGAAATGAACAATTTCTATGTTGTCTACCTTTCAGAAGTTTTGTGAATACCAAAGGAAGTAATTAATGTATATAAAAATTCATTGTAATCATAATATATTGAATGAATGGAAATGATTAGTATCATCTCTTATGGTTTAGTAGTATAGGTGTTCCCTCCAAAAGGTGTTGCCTGGTGATGGGTCCAGAGAGATAGATACATTAACAGCTTCCCCTTTGACTTAGTACCACATGCTTAGGCACTTCTAGGCCAATTCCTGTCTCCATTTCTCATCTCTAAGATGGTAGTGATCACATTTCCCCTCTGTTAGCAAGCCATTCATTGTGTTTATGAATGCCCTTTGAAGATGAAAAGCAAGATGTAAATATTATGGAACTCTTGGCAAAGGAACACATCCTTGTATACTTAGTTCCTAGTGGAAAGAAGATCATCAAGTTGGGCCCAAAGCCAAAATGACATTTGGAAAAGGTGGCTACTTGAAAAATCACAATGACTGCATTGCCTAAGTATAAAGTATAAAGCCATATTTTAAGCTTAGGGTGCAAGTATTTAGAAGAACTGGAAATTTTCAGCCATTTTTAGGACTATGAATTTAACAGCATCCCTTGCATTGTTATATATGGAGTCTCATCTCAGAATCTGGTCAGAACTGTGCTTAGTCCCTCAGTGATCCAAAGAAATTCTTTTTTTTTCCCCCCTAAAGCAACACAATGTAAATATAGCAGCAGCCAAGGAAATATTTCAAACACTTTGTGTTTTACGGATTGGAGTCCTACCATCTGTGATCTTTTAGAGCTTCAGCAGACCTCCTTAAACCCAGAGGAGACAATATAATTAGAAATAACTTGTCAGGGCAGCTAGGTGGTGAAGTAGATAGAGCACGGATTGGAGTCCTACCATCTGTGATCTTTTAGAGCTTCAGCAGACCTCCTTAAACCCAGAGGAGACAATATAATTAGAAATAACTTGTCAGGGCAGCTATGTGGTAAAGTAGATAGAGCACCAGCCCTGAAGTCAGGAGGACCTGAGTTCAAATTTGACCTCAGACACTTAACACTTTCTAGCTGTGTGACCCTAGGTAAGTCACTTAACCCCATTTTCCTCAGCACAAAATAAACAAACAAAAAAATAACTAGTGGCCCAGAGTTCTTATGTATGTAGGATGTGGAAAGATTCATTTCAAGCCGAAACTTCTGCTGTATCATTCTTAGACTCATGTCTCATGAGAAATTTCATGAGTAATTCAAGATTTTCCCTGAGAACTAGGAATTTGCTCAGAGTTAGGTCTCTAAAAACCCAGAACCCCATCCTGAGCCATTCCTTGCTTTTGTAGGCACACAGGAAAACTTTGTGTATATGTGTTGAGACATATATAATTATGTATATATTCACAAATAGTTATATATAATACATATATATTTATATATACATGTATACCTATATATGCATATGTATATACCTGTCTATATATGTATATGTATATGTATATAGTTATAAGTCTCTGTTCTATCCTTAGTAGTACCACTAAATTATTCTATTTGGATAAGTCACTTCATTTCTCAGTATTCCTATTTCCATGTATCAGAAATGTTCCCTGTAACATTTATTCCTTTATTCAACAAGTGTTTCTTAAGTACTTACTGCATCTAAAGGTCTCTGTGTGAGAAATAAGTATTTCTCTCTTGTGTTTAATAACTAATTATTATATTAGGAGCCAAGGTTTTTCCCATTTTCTACTTCTTCATCCAGAAACTAACCAATATGGGAAATCTCTCCTTAAGATTTACCTAGGCAATTCCAATGGTTTTGTGATGAAGAGCGCCATCTGCACCCAAAAAGAGGACTGTGGGGACTAAGTATGGATCACAACATAGCATTTTTACTTCTTTTGTTGTCATTTGCCAGCATTTTGCTTTCTTTCTCATTTTTTTCCCTTTTTAATCTGATTTTTCTTGTTCAGCATGACGATTATGGAAATATATATAGTACATATATATGTACAATATACATATATTGTACACATATATACATATATAGTACATATTTAACATTTATTGGATTACTTGCCATTTGGGAGAGGGAATGGGGGAAAGGAGGGAGAAAAAAAGAACTTGGAACACAAAGTTTTGAAAGAGTGAATATTGAAAACTATCTATGCATATGTTTTGAAAATAAAAAGCTTTGTAAAAGAAAAAATATATTTACCTAGGTCAAGGTTTATTCAGACAATAAAAGAAATGATAAATTGAGGCTAATAGATCCATTCCTTCTCATCACTTTTACTCTGACAGGTCTGGGGAATATATAGATCCTCCCTTTTGTCAGTCTCTTTGGCCAAGATTGAATGACCCAAGTCACAGCACACGATTATAATACAGCCCACCATCTCATTGTAATATTCATTTTCTCATTATTTAACCAATCAGAATTGATGGCTATCTTCAGGGATACCTGCTCTTCTAAGGGCATATAAATTGTGAGCCCACTGCCATGAGAGGTCTTTGGTTTAAGAGAGATGGCCAAATTATAATCTTTTTATTAATAAATGTGCTAGCCTTGTTAATAAAATTATTAACTTACTCAGGAATTATCTCTTGAAACTTTGTAGTCACAAGTGTTAGTTATTAGAAGAGATACATAGTTTAGATAAAATGTTGTCCCTGCTCTCTTGCAACTTATATTTTAGCATGAGAATAGAATATCAATACAGATGGTTACAGCACATGAAATTAAGTGCTTAACAAAATACAAAATAAGCACTTTGTATAGTTTGAGAAGGAAGACTATTACCAACCTGAGGGCTCAGGGAAGGCATACTGGGAGAGGTGATATTTGAGTGGATGTTCAGAGGATGGGTAGGAATTTAATAGACAAATAGGGAAAGGAAGAATGTTCCATAAATTGAGAGCATAATATAGTACCTTTAACTCAGCAGTCTGAAAGGCAGTTTGCATTGTACCATGCAAATGTACCATGCAAACATTTTGATAATATATCTACAAAAATGAAAGAGACAATGAGTCTGCAAAATGTTTTAGTTCCTTGGAAAGAGCTGCCACCAAAATAGCAACAACAATATTAATAGCAGTTCATATTTCTACAGCACTTGAAGGTTTACAAAGCCATTTCCTTCCCACAATCCAGTGAAGGAGATCGTGCAAATATTTTTATTCTTATTTTATAGATGAGAAAACTTTGTTGCTTCAATGCATCTGTGATCTCTTCTATGTGGATACTTCCTATAACAATAAGACAAATTGCAACTCATCCATGTGTGCACATTTTGTATGAGTGTTGTTTGTATTCTCCCATAAATCTTCCACAGGGGGTTCATTCAATGAGCTGCATGCTTAGTTTCCAGTAGACCGCATGATCATTGTTGGTTATTCATTGCTTTCACTATTTGACTAATCTGTTTTTTTTCTTCTTCTGAGTAATACATTGTTCTGATAACTTCCTTTACTCTCCTGTGCAGTTCTATATTTATGGGGTACCCAAATCTCTGTATTAGAATCTTATCTACCCCTATCTACCCTGTGCCTTTTTCCATTGTTCTTCATTTCAAGCACAGCCTCAGTTCTTTGGAGGTTGTAATTTTCATACAGCAAAAGCAAAAGAATTTTACTGTTTAAAAAACAGACCTTTATTTCACAGAGAAATTTGGGAGTCATTTAAAAAAACTAAGATTTCACTAAAGTAATCCAACTTATTCTTCTTTTCCTATTCAATTCTGGGCTCGGCTTAAGATATACACATCGGGGCAGCTAAATGGCACAGTGGATAGAGCATCAGCCCTGAAGTCAGGAGGACCTGAGTTTAAATTCAGGCTCAGACACTTAACACTTCCTAGCTCTGTGACTCTGGCAAGTCATTTAACCCCAACTGCTTCAGCCAAAAAAAAAAAAAAAAAAGATATATACATTGATGGACAAATTCTATGGGCTGTTCATATATCTAAATATCATCATGTGAACAACAACATACTTCATCTGTTTGATTTTTCTTATTTGATGGATCAAAGCAATTTTTTTTTTGGAGTGATTACATCTCTCATTTTGGAGGCTTGACAGTGGCCATCATTTGATGCAGTCATTAGAGTATTATCCACAATCAGGAAATTTTGTAGGGCTTCACCATTTAGAAGGAATCATTCTTATATTTGCACTTTGCACATGACATCTTCTCCAAGATAGTAATTTATGATTGTTCAGTAATTTTAGTTGCATCCTGCATTTGGGAACCCATTTGGGATTTTCTTGGCAAAGATACTGAAGTGATTTGCCATTTCCTTCTCCATATACATGAAAAAACTGAGGCAAACAGGGTTAAGTGACTTGCTCAGGGTCACACAGCTATTATATGTCTAGGGCCAGATTTGATTTGGGAAGAGGAGTCTTCCTGAGATCTGTAGGAGGCACATCTATCTGATAATTGTTAGTGAGCAAATATTAGCCAGGTAATGTCGATTTTGGCCAGAATTTCTACTTGAGCCATAAGCACATTTTAAAGATCATCATTCACATCATTTTTAAGATCATCAGCATTAGAAATCTTGGTCCTATCAATTCTTGTAATAATTATTCTTTTTGGTTGGAAGTAGTATGATAAGGAGCAGATTGGTTTTTTCTCTCTCTCCATGATTATTTCATTACCCTATTAATAGCCTGTTTAAATGCCTCATGGAGGTTTGCCTATGGAATGCCAAGAAAAGGTTTTGAATAAGTAGTCCACATAATTATCTCTGTGTCTAATACCAGGATTAGAACCTTAAAAGAAAGACTCAACAGCAGAAATGGCCTCTTGAGGAATGGATTTTTCTGACTCCAGAACTTTTTATAAAGGCACATAGAAGTAGCTATCTATATTGATGAATGTAATATCTAGGACCAAATCAGAGAAATTTTGAGTTATTAGTATCTTTAAGATTAGTTTAATAAGCCATGTTTTTGGCTAGAGGAAAAAAAGTGTCCAGGGAGAGTTGGTTGACCTTTTCTGGTCTTTTTTCCATATTTAGAAGTATTTATAGTGATTAAAAAGTGTCCTTCATAGCTTATGGATAACATTTGTGGTTTCAGGCACAAATCTAATTCATGAATAGTTTTCATATCCTTAGACAGGGCTCTGCAACATGTCATTGTTGCTCAATAGCAGAACTTATGGCTCAAAACATATGGGGAATGGAATTAAATGTTTCATCTTGGCCCAAACTATCTTAGTGACAGCACTATTGAAAATAACACTCAGGCTGTTGCCCTTTGTAATATCTAGCTGAGGCAGCCAGGTGGCACAGTGCATAAGGTACTAAACTTGGAGTAAGGAAGACATCTTCATGAGTTCAAATCTGGCTTCAGATCCTTACTAGCTGTGTGAACCCTGTTTGCCTCAGTTCCTTATCTGTGGAGAGAAAAATGGAAAAGCTCTGTGGTATTTTTGCTAAGGAAATCCCAGATGGGGTCAGACACAATGGAAATGCCTCAACAACCATCACGACCAAAATGAGATCTAGTTACTCTTTAAGCTTTGTCAAAATACTGAGCTATTTGAAGCAATTGCTATTGCTTCATCCCTACAATTGGAAAAGTCAAGAGTTTCATCAGAGCCTCTGCACATACAAAAAAATGGATTCTAGACTCCTGTACGGATGAAGCAGAGGTAGAGAACCACTCAGTGAGTTAATGATGGTTGGTACTCACCCAAAGCAAAGCTTGAGTGTAAAGAGCCCTTTGAGGGAGGTTGTTCAAACAAATCATCTGGAAGAATGTAAATTTTTGTTTACTAGGTCCATTAAGAGACTTCTAAGAGGAGAATTAACCTGCAGAAGAAATCATTCATTCAAAAAGTGTTTCTCAGCACTGGGAGTGCAGGACACTCTGCTGGGTATTAAATATATGTAAAATTTAGGTAAGAGATGGTACTATTCTTGTAGCATATAGAATATCATAGAATAAAGCAAAACTGCAAGTAGCTGTAATGCAATATTACATAATAAATTCATGAGAGATTCAAATGAAGTGTTATGTCAGCACCAAGGGGGTGAGATCATCACTGGCCAAGGATGGGCATCAGGGAAGACTTCATAGAGGAGATAGCATGTGAATTATACTTGAGAGGATTGCTGGTCATGAAATACACCAAGAATAGGAGGAACCAGATATTTTATACAGCGAGAACAAATGAGCAAATGCCTAGGAGCAAGAGGTCAGGAACCAGAATGGCCCAATTCTTCACTTCCCATCACTCTTTCCAGGCTCCATCTGGGGCAGCTGCTAAGTACGCTACTCTCTATTCAGTCTAAGAAAGAAAAAGAAACCCAGATTTCCTGGATGCCAGATGATTGTAGATGGTGACAGTCTATAATCCCCAAGAAATAGAAAATGAAGGTGATTGACATCTTTGCCAGAGAAAGAGGAGATGCATCTGCTTCCCTCCTGCTCAAACCCAAATGACTGGCCCAAGGGCCCACACCCATAACATGTTGAGAGTGTGTTGGATTTATTGAAGAGATTCTGATGACTGTAATGGTTTCAACAATTCACCAATTGAAAAGGTATGAGTGCTAGCGAATATTATGGTTCTCCAAGGGCATATCCTACATTTCAACTCTCTGAGTAAGAATTATATGACATCATCTTGCCCACAGAAATTTTTTAAATTAGGACAAATGGGCCTTGAGATTAGGTGGGGGAAAAGGTATAGGCCTGGAAACCCTTCTACCTGAAGTAGCTGCTTCTCCAGGGGCAGGATGTAAAGTAAAGCTACCGCAATGCATGACTAGTATTGAATTAAGCATTGTATATTCTTAGGCCATAACATGGCCTTTCAGGATAGGAGTCTTCTTAGGCAATATATGATTCTTTCCCTAGAGTAAGCAATCTTTTTTTTTTTTTTTTAAATAGCTTTTTATTTACAAGACATATGTATGGGTAATTTTTCAACATTGGCCATTGCAAACCTTCTGTTCTAATTTTTCTCCTCCTTCTCCCCACCTCCACCCCTAGATGGCAGGTAGACCAATACATGTTAAATATGTTAAAGTATATGTTAAATCCAAAATATATATGTATATATACACACACATATCTATATCTATATCTATATCTATATCTATATCTATATCTATATCTATATCTACATATCTATACAATTATCTTGCTGCACAAGAAAAATCGGATCTAGAAAGAAAGAAAAAACAGGAAGGAAAACAAAAATGCAAGCAAACAATAACACAAAGAGTGAAAATACTATGTTGTAGTCCATACTCATTTCCCATAGTTCTCTCTCTGGGTGTAGCTGATTCTCTTCATTACTGAACAATTGGAACTGGTTTGAATCATCTCATTGTTGAAGAGAGCCACGTCCATCAGAATTGATAACATATAGTATTGTTGTTGAAGTGTTTAATGATCTCCTGATTCTGCTCATTTCACTCAGCATCAGTTGATGTAAGTCTCTCCAGGCCTCTCTGAAATCATCCTGCTGGTCATTTCTTACAAAACAATAATATTCCATAACATTCATATACCATAATTTATTCAGCCATTCTCTAATTGATGGGCATCATTCAATGTCCAGTTTCTAGCCACTATAAAAAAGGCTGCCACAAACATTTTTGCACAAGTGGGTCCCTTTCCCTTCTGTAACATTAGAATAAGCACTCTTAACCATTTCTATGACTCCTTTGGAAGTCTGGTGGAGATTATGGACTCCTGCTCAGAATTGCATTTTTATATGTATATTACAAAATACAAAGGAAATTAACAGTATTGGAATAGAGATGTGATTTTTTCCACCCAAGTTCAAATTTATCTATAGATCCCTTGCAAACTATGGTCCCCAGGTGAAAAATCCAGGAAGCCTCAGTCAGTCAAAGAGAATTTATTAAGCGCTTACTATGTGCCAGACACTGTGCTAAATTCTGAAAATATAAAAAATGGGGAAAAATAGTCTCTGCCCTCAAAAAGCTAACATTTTTATGGGAAAGGCAACCCTTAAATAACTAGGTACATAGAAGGTCCATAATGACAATAGGTACCAGGAACCAGGAACAATACCAGGACATTGTACTAAACACTTTACAATTATTGTCTCATTTGATCTTCACAACAACCTTGGGAAGTATGTGCTATTGTTATCCCCATTTCATAGATGAGGAAACTGAGACTAATAAGTGATTTGTTCAAGGTCACACAGCTGGTAAGTATTAGAGGCTAGATTTGAGCTCTTTCAACATCTAGCACTTTATCAACTGAACCATAGCCAGAGCTTGGTGATAGGTAGACCTAATATAGAAGCTTGAGCTCAGTACTTTTGATCTCACCATTTATATTTGTGGCATCTTCATTTAGCTTTTTTTCAGAGTACTGAATACTTATTGACATATTGTCTGAAATAGTAAAACCATATAATGTCAGGAACCTGAGTGATCATCTAGTTCAATCTCTTCATTTTCCAGAGGGAATACTCAAGGACAGTGTCTTGCAAAGTTCTCATAATAAATTGGTGGCAGGGATAGAATGAGGACCAAAAATCTGATTTCAAGGCTAGTGCTTCTTCAGCTGCCTCTTACTGCCATCAGGGATAGTTTTGGAAAATTTAGGAAATTAAAGATAGAAGAAGTGGGGGAAAGTGAAAGACAGAAGGAGGGAGGAAAGAGAGAGGGAAAAAGAAATGGAATGACAGAGGAAAGGAGAGAGAGAAGAAGTAAAGAGGAAGATGGAAAGGGGAGAAAGATGGAGAGGGGAGAGAAATGGGAGGGAGAAAGAAAGAGAGAGAGAGAGAGACATACACAGAAAGAGGGAGAGACAAAGAGAGACAGAGACAGACAGAGAGAAACAAAGAGACAGAGAGAAACAAAGAGAGAGAGAGAGAGAGAGAGAGAGAGAGAGAGAGAGAGAGAGAGAGAGAGAGAGAGAGAGAGAGAGAGAGAGAGAGAGAGACAGGCTGAGACCAAGAGATAAGTAGAGACCAAGAGAGTGAGGCAGAAAGACTGGAAGGGAGAAAAGGAGAGATTTGAAATGTGAATATGTGCATATTTAAGGAGCCTAAAGAATAAAGAGAAAGGAGAGCTGGAGAGCTGGTGCAGGAGAATCAACAAAAAGGGAAGAAACAGATGTGGCACTAAATATATACAATTATATATATGTTCCAAATTCCAGGGCAAAAGTATTGATATTACTTAATTTACTTAAGTAACCTCTTTGAGAAGTTTCTTCTTTTATAAAATTAGGGGGTTGAACTAGATTTCATCTACGATCTTTGGATTCTAAATTTATGATCCCATTATCTAGAAGCCTGCTAGTTAATGTTTAACAATCAGCTCTCTGAATGTGTGGGTGGGAATATGCATAACACTTTTAAGTTGAATCTGCATAACACTTTTAAGTTGAATCTGCATTATTAATATTTTCCCTATCATTTTCTTAAGTCTAGAAATCAATGAAACAACAAATCAAGTCCTGATTAGTAGCATTAGCCTATTTCTGAGATGTAAATGTTTGCCCTGAAAATTTAATAAATAGCTTTCACAAGTAAATATGGATACTATTGTTATTATTTCCATGGATGAGTCTATATGTAGGAAGGAGAGACTTCAATCTGATCTTTTTGACTTCAATCTGATCTTTTCTTCTGTTACTAGATTCATGGGTTATAACTGTAGCCACACTAGGAAAGAATTTTCTAAGGTGGTCTCCTAACATCAAAGGCATCCAGAAGGAGTTGGGAATTCCCTTAGTGCCAGAGTTAGACACATACAATAAAAGAGAAAAAAAAAAATCTGCCTGCTGGAAGGCAGCTTGAAGTAATCAGAACTCCAGCTGAGTTCATCAGAAAATACAGATCTGTGACATTAAGTGCCCTACAAGGATTATAAAATCATAGAATCATTGCATTCATAGTAGTAAGGGACCTATGAATGTCATTTCAATTTTACATATGAGGAAACTGAGGCATAGTAAATGGAAATAAATTGAATTGCCCCATACTACACAAGAAGTGAATATTAAAGCTGAGATTGGAATCTAGATTTTTAAATTCTCTATCCAGTTAATGTATGAATGAAAAAAAAATTATCAGGTGCTTACTCTGTGTCAAGCATAAGAATATCCTCATAAGGACACAAATAGATAAGTTATTGCAGTTTCTGCTTTCAAAGAGCTCTGTAATTCACAGTGCATGCACAAAACTAATTTAGCATTACATATGTTAACTAGTGTGAGGAAACACTAATTAGACTAACACTTCTTAATACTAGCAGTCAGACTCTATTAATTTAAAGTATGTGAACATTAGTTCATTTATATTATCTATTAGATAATGTAAACATCAACTTCACTAGGAACAAATTGCCAACCTAATTTCCTAGGTTTCCCAATAAACATGTTTCATTTCTGTATTCCTTGACAAGATTCCCTCTTTGCCTCACCTAAGACCTTGTCTCACATTGAGGTAGCTGCTTGGCAAGTTGAGTCTCCATTAGTCAATCAACACAGCTCTCAAGTCAAGAGAAAGTTATTGCTTAAATACAGGGAATACAGGAGCCAACCCTAGTCAAAACTCAAGAGCAAGCTTAAAGCTTGGATTTCTTATAGCTTCTTATAGCTTTAGCTATGGCAAGTTCTGATTGGTAATCAGTACCCTAAACTTCTTGTTAATTAATTTAATTGGTATCTGATAACATAAACTAATAATAAGAGTTTTAATTGTTGCTGGTTTTACTAAATTTTCCTCATTGATGGTCCTATTTGGGGATCCCATTGTTTATGAACACATAAGTTGTTTACTAATCTATATCACTTATACTTATTATTGAAAAGTAAATTAGGAAAGGCAAATATCAAAATACTTTATCACAAAATGGTGACCTAAAACAAAATGGAGTTGGTTATGTCAAGGCAACAATTTTATTCTTACTACTAGCTCACACTCTAATTGGGGGAAGACAGCACACATAAAATAGCTAAGCTCTGTGTGTATATATATATATATATATATGTATATATATATATATATATATATATATATATGTATGTATATAGTCACTGCCATGAGGTGAAGGACAGTAACTTTATCTCCCCTCAGGACTTAATATATTAAGCTGCATATAGACATACTTAATAAAAAACCTACCTCATAGAGTTATTGTAAGGATTAAATACAATATTAGATGGAAAATGTCACAAACCTTAAATTAAACTTTAAAATGTTAGCAAAACAGCAAGGTATAGCAGATAAGACACTGGTCCTATAATTAGGATGATTGTTGTTGGGTCATTTTTCAGTTATGTTTGATTCTTTGTGATGCTATTTGGGGTTTTCTTGGCAGAGATATTGAAGTAGTTTGGCATTTCCTTCTTCAGATCATTTTACAGGTAAGGAAACTGAGGCAAACTGATTTAAGTTGCCTTGTCCACAGTCCCTTAGCTAGTAAGTGACTGAAATTAGAGTTGAACTCAGAAAGATGAGTCTACCTAAATCCAAGCTTAGCCCTCTACCCTCTATGCAACCCAGCTCCCCCATAGTCAGGATGACCTGTTTTCTAATTCCTTCTGACAGTTGTTGGCTGTATGGTTCCCTTCGAGAGCAAAGGACAAACAATAATCACAACCACAACCTATATGGTTCTGGCCAAGTCACTTAACATATTTGTCATTTAGTTTCATCATTTGTAACATAAGAAGATGGCTTCTAAGGTCCTCTATAATTCTAAATCAATAATTCTATGAAATGTTGTTGAATTGAATTCAATTACACAAAGTAACCCTACCCTTCTAATGTGAGCATTATATTAAATGAGATTTGGGGAAACTAAAGAAAATATTTAGATCCTAGTAAAGTGGACATAACTCTGGGACTGGAATTAAGAAGACCTGGATAAAAATCTGGCCTCAGGTACTTAACTGGCTCTTAAACCTTTGACAAAATACCTAACTATTCCCTTCTTCAGTTTCCTCTTCTGTAAAACGGTGCTAACAATAGCATTTATTTCCCAGTGTTATTGTGAGGGTCAATCTAAGTCATATTTGTAAAGTATTTGGCAAACCTAAAATAACCACATAAATGCTATTTGTTATTAATATTATTATTAAAGATGTGTAAAAATGTTTGGAGAGTAGGAAATGAGAGGTTAAAGACAGTGATCTAAGTATGCAGATCAAGTATTATTCCTTATCTCCAGAGCACATCAAAAAAGGGGGCAGGGAACTTTATTCTGAAGAGTTCATACAACTTAAGAGCATAAACAGTTCTTAGAGAACCTAATTCAACACTCTCTTTTAAAGAGGAGTAGTTCACAAAGCTTATAAATTGGACAGCTAGGACTGGAATCTGACTCTTTGTCCAGGTCTTTTTCCAGTTCACCCCCAGAAAATATAGGAAAATGTCTTTTTAAGAAGGTAGCAGAACCCTAGAACTCACTTGCAAGAGGTCCTTTGAAAATTTCTAATCTTGGAGAACAAAGTCAATGGTGACTGGATTTGAATGGTTGAGGCATCAATTTGCCTGAGTCTGGGGAGGAGGAGTGAACCAGATGACCTTTTGAGTTCCTTTCCCATTCTCTGATTCTTAGTTTTTTAACTGCAATCCTGCTGTGGACCAATCATTTTCTTTGCAGCTTTGAGCCCTCCTTATTTTAATAGGGCTGCACTGGCCCAGGCATTCAGAGACATGTGGCCCCAATATTTTCCCCCTTAAACTTCCATTTCCTTGCTTTCATAAGTTTGTCTCTTTACCTCAGCCTTCTTTTAATGGAGCTTTTGGTTGTGAACAAAGGTTTATAATGTGCATTAAAATATATTACACACAACTTGAGATGAAAAATATTATCATAAACCTAAAAGAAATAAAAACTAATGATACCTTTAGTCAGGCCAGTAATGTGACTCTTTGTTCTTAGGGTGGCCACAGTCCTGAAAGATGGAATTCCTTTTCAACTTTAAATGTGGTGGTTATGCATAAGAAAGCTTCTCTCTCTCTCTCTCTCTCTCTCTCTCTCTCTCTCTCTCTCTCTCTCTCTCTCTCTCTCTCTCTCTCGACTAATTTTTCTGGGCTTTAGTTTCCTCATCAATGCAAATAAGAGAAAATTGCTATTCCCCAAACATAACACTCCAAACACCATTTTCAGTGGCTGTCTCCCACATTTGGAATTCTCTCCCTCTTTTGACTCTTAGCTTCCCTGGATTCGTTTAAGACTTAATGAAAATCCCGTTTTTTGTTAGAAGCCTTTCCCATTCCCTTTTAGTGCTAATGATTTCCTCCAGAGTTTATCTCCAATTTATCTAATACATTTTGTATTTGTGTAGAACTGTTTTCTTATTTAGGTTATAAGTTCTTTGACAGCAAGGTCTGTTTCTGCCTTACTTTGTTTCCCTAGCATGTACTAACATTTAGTAGGCATTTAATTATTTTGCAAATTATAATATCTACTACAAATATAAGGAATTATTATGGAAAAAATATTTATATGGTGAATGTCCTCTCTGATGTAAAAGTGTCCCTTGTTTTCTAACTATCACCACTCCACTAGATCTTGCCACCCCTAGACTCATAAATCTCCAGATCTTCCAAATTTATATGGTCACGTCCACTTTGTTGGGCTACCTACTCAGAAAAGAAAACACAAAGTGAAAAAGTTTAGCAGAGTCCCAAGCACAGGCTTTTCTAATAGAATTCATGTTCTAAGTGGGACTTGAGGCATTGTAGGAAGAAAGAATGCCTTAACTCTCCTCACTTTCCCACCCCAAATCTCCTGCATAGGGGAGTGAAAGCAGAGAATATATTACTGGCTACATCAGAGTGACTTAGATGGAAGCTGTAGCTTCTTTCAACAGACAAAGTTCTGTCTCCATCAACCCATTTCATCTTCCCCAACAATTTTATGGGGCAGGGAAAACTCCATAGATCACCAATGGACACAGAACTCATAATGCCAAGACCTGTAAGTGCTCTGGAAAGTGCTCAAGCCCCACATGGCCTAATTCAGTTAAGAAGCTTATTATCTCTCAAAGACCCAAATGATGAGTCATAATTTCACTGGAAGTTTTTCAGAGAAGCTCTGTGCACATATTCCTTGGGATGATCTCAATAGTCTCAAATACATTCACTTTAAAAATATGTAAAGAAGGGGCAGCTAGATGGTATAGTGGATAGAGCACCAGCTCTGAAGTTAGGAGTACCTGAGGTCAAATCCAGTCTCAGACACTTAACACATCCTAGCTGTGTGACCCTGGGCAAGGCACAATTGCCTCAGCAAAAAGCAAACAAACAAACAAAATGTAAAGAAGACACTTTGCTTGATGAGAGCCTTTAAGAATGCATTTTATTCAATCAAATCAAATAAAAGTAAATAAACAAATAATAGTTACTGTGGGATATTATAATTAACTCCATCTCTTAATTAATTACTTGACCATAAAGGTGAAATCTGCTATAGAAGATTCTCTACACAACTCTGCCTGTTTCTTTCTTTGTTTTCAACAGAATTACATCAATAATATCTAGACCATTCCCATAAAGATTTTTGTAGAGATGAGAAATAGAATATATATATTAGAACATATAGAATAGATATAATATAATGATATAATCAGGGTGAGGGGAATCAGAAGCATTACTTATGCTATTTTCAATATTCTTGCAAGCTTTCTTTGAGATACTTTGAAAACTGATACATGAGTACCTTTAAAATTGTGTCATCTCAAGTGTGAAGTTTTCCATATGTGTTTGATCTCTTCCTAATTTCATCTTCATACTTGCTTTTATTACTTCCTTACATACATAGTACATTGTGTTAGGAAGTGGTAAGAAAATCCAAATGTGGTGGTTCCATTGACATTGCTGATGAAAATAACTTATTATAAAAATCCTGGCAGATTTTTCACATTTTTTGTTTGATTGTTTTCATGTACACACATTCTTGAAATAATTTTTGGTTAGGTTCATCTGATGCCAAGCTTTGATTATGCTCAACTGTTTTTTGTTATTTTGAGAGGTGATGCCTTTGGCAGTCTTTCATTGTTCTTCTTTAAAATGTTTTGTAAATGACCTTGTGTTTAAAATTGGCATCCTTTTCATTTCCCAAGAATATTAAGCATTTACCAGGCAATATTTAGAATCTTTTAACCTATTAGTTGTGCTAAATCTTTTTCATGGATTAATTCTCAGAAATGAAGACAGCAGTAGTCATTGTCTTTACTTTTGTCATTTCTTATTTTTTTGGAGTTGATAATCTGTTTAAATGAGTTTAGTTGGAGCTCCTAAAATTCAATGCAGTGTCCTTCCTCTTGTTTTTGTTGTTTCTTCTAATTTAGTATTTCCTTTGACCAGCCAATTGCTAATCTGATGACACACACATTTGATTATGAACAGAGTGCTATCACTGTAACAGTTACTTCTTTTTCTTCAGATATAATCAATTTTGGTTTTGTAAAGTTATTAAAACTTTTTCATGTCCAGTGCCTTCTGATTCTGTTCTCAAATAAAGCACTTATGGTATACAAGTGTTAAGACTTTGGAGTACTTTTGTTTTTGTTTCACTTTTGTTTTTAGCTTTTTATTTTCAAAATATATTTGTAGTTTTCAACATTCACTCTTGCCTTGTGTTCCAATTTTTTTCTCCCTCTCTTCTCCCCACCTCCTCCCTTAGACAGCAAGTAATGCAATATGTGTTAAACTTATTTCATTTCTTGTTCCTAAGCCAAAGATAGTTTTCATTCTCTATCTTTTACTCACTTTTGAAACAAGTTTTAAGTTATATATTGATTTAACTTGAAGATCTTAAGTTTTCATAGAATTTCTTTGCTTCTTCATCTTTTGCAATGATTTTTGTAGTCTAAACTGCAATTAACTTCATAGAGGTTTGCTTACTTATGCTCTTTATGAGTATTACAAGGTAGATGTCCAAGTTACCCATTAAATGATGTTTCTTTTTCCCTTTGGGCATATAATGAAAATAATTTCACCAACTCCCTTAGGAGGACTTATGAGCCACTCTCCTGGCTAGAACTTTTTTGTCTCTTGGTTTTCTTTACAATGAGAATATAGATTTGCAGATGGTTGAGTTCTTTCAGTTATGTATCAGTTTGTTGGTCACTGGACAAATATCTCATCTTAAGAATACTATCAGTTAAGTCTATATTCTAAAATGATTTAATAGCCATGTGATTCCTTCCTTCCTTTCTTCTTTCTTTCCTTCTTTTCTTATATCTTTTCTTCCTTCCTTTATCCTTCTTTCTTGCCTTCCTTTCTTATACTTTTTCTTCCTTCCTTCTTTTCTTCCTTAAGTCCTCCTCTCACTGCTGTCATTTTGGACATGGAAGGACATCACCCAGAACTAAAGGCCTTTTTATATTTCCATCCATTTTATGGGTCACCAAATTCATCACATAATAGTCATATTTCTGATGAGCTTTTTATATTCAGTTTGGTTGGTCCTTAGATGACAGATACATAGTCTAATCGTGTCTCAAAATATACATACAGACTAACATCTCTGTACTCAAAGTCTTTCCAGTTTGATAGAACCTGCCAGAGCTTGTGCTCTGTTGGCATAGTTTTCAATAAGCCATGGTTGCCTCTATAAAACTTTTTCTCTGATGTCTTATCATAGAATGAGAATGACCCTGGCTTTATGCCAGGGGACAGCAAGCTGTGGCAGGTTCTATCCTCCACAAAGTTTATAGCATAGATGATCTGGGCTGGAAAAATGCATACATGCAAAAAAAGAAAGAGAATATATATAAGTTCTAATGTTAGAGAAAGTTGTGCAGAAGTAATCCACAACAAACAATGTGGCATGGGTAAAAGAAGTCTAGGAGTTAGAAAATCTAGATTATATCCTTACCCATTTTATTAGTCACTTCCTGATGTTGAATAATTTTCTTGATTTCTCTTTCCCTCACTTTTCTCATCTGTAAAAAAAAAAATGGGGTTATATGGATAGAAGGCTATCTCTGGTAATCTTTAAATTTTTCATTCTATGATGTTTGAATGTATGGAATATGTGGCTGAAAATGGTTTCAAGAGAAAAGAGACATCTGGCCTTTTCCCCCCCCTAGCTCTACAGTATTTTGACTTTGGGTAAAGTCAATAACATCTATTTTCTGAGCCTTAGCTTCTTCACATGCAAAAGAGGAGAAACATCTACCACTATAAGAAAGAGCACTTTTATGTATTTTGGGAATTCATGATTTTATTAATATGGATATATCTCCAATAGAGACAGATCACAGCTTCTCCAAACATTGGTAAATGACCTTCACAAATTTCTAAGGAAAAAAAAAATTCATAGGATCAAAGATCTAGAGGTGAAGGGAATCTTGAAGGCCATTTACACATTTTACAAATGGAAAAACTGAGTTCATGGGAGGGTTAGTGACTTGCTCAATAGTTAACATTTATATAGTTGGGTAAGGTTATTCCAATTTGATCTTTATCACTACTCTATGAGGTAGATGTGACTACCATCCTCACTTTTACCAATGAGGAAATTAAGAGAGAAAAGTTTAAGTGACTTGTCCAGGATCATACAGCTAAGTGTCCCCCATTAAACTCTAAGGTTCCTGAGAGCAGAGACTTTCACCTTCCTTTATATCCCCAATGCTTAGCACAATGTCTATGTAATAACCACTATGTAATAGAGTAAAATATATTGTTTACAATTTTCAATTATAATAAATATACACATATGTAAAATATCAATGTTTAATTGACTGAGTTACGTCAGGTCTTCCTGACTCCAAGGCCAATGTTCTATTCACCATGCCACCTAGCTTCCTAATGTCCATGCTTTTGGAAATGAGCCTCTTTAAGCCCAAAGAGCCTTCTTGGAAGAGCTCCTAAAGGATCTGAAAGTCAAATAAGAAAGACAGAAGAAAAATTGGGGAAAGAAATGAGAGAGAGTCAACAGTTTGGAAAATGAAAAACAAAAATTGACTGAAGCAAATAAATCCTCCAAAAAATACAATTTGGAGGAAAATCCACTGGAAAAAAATGTCTTTAACAGTATAATTTTAAAATGAGCCTCTTCCTACAGAACTAATTTTATACATAGACAATAATCACTTTTAGGGTCAATACTTAAAATCTTTCCAAGTTGGTAAAACCTGACAGCATTTGTATTCCTTGGACATTATCAAGAACCAAGGATCACTACCATAATCTAGGTGAAGTAAATTAAAACAAAAAATAGCTACCTATCGATATTCTGTCAAACCATTCATTTATGTCTAAGGAAATATATCTGAAACTTTGAACTAATTTAAACACCAGACACAGAAATAATATGTCAAAATGTTGCTAAGTATTAGTAGAGATTTTTATGATCAAATTCATTATGAATCCATGGTGGAGTGAAAGAAGCATAATTTATACTATAACAATATTATAAAAAAATGAACAATTTCGAAAGACTTGAGAACTTCAATCACTAAATAACTAATCATGATTGCAGGGGATTGATAAAGAAGAGTCACTACTTCATGACAGAGAGATGATGACTAATATGCAGAATAAGAAATGCATTTTTGAATATTATCAATATGGGAATATGTTTTGCTTGTTTGTGCTTATGTGATATTTTCTTCCTTCCTTCCATCCACTATGTCTTCCTCTCTCTCCTTCCCTCCCTCTTTTCCTTTTTCCCTTCCTTTCTTCCTTCCTTCTTTCCTTTCCCTTTCAAGTTTGTCTCTCCTGTCAGAATCTGTTGATATGCTGTTTGGTTTTACTAAATTGTTTTTTTCCCTCTCTTTTAAAAAATCTTTCTTACAAAGTATAACTTTCTGAAGAGGGACACAAGGAGGCATATACTTAGAAATTCAGGTGATATTAAACCAAAAATTGATAAAAGTTTAAAAAAAATCATTTCTCCCTCCCATTTACAACTAAGTCCTTCACTGTATTATGGCTCCTTGTGGCTCCCTGTGTTGTAAAAGTGAATTTGGGTTCTCAAAGGAAAAGCCAGGAGAGAAAAAGCCATACCAAATCTTAAAAAGCTGGAGTGGTTCAGAGTGTGGATCTAGGGACGAATTATGTATCTGTCCCCCAAACTAGGACAGAGAGATGCTCATCTACCAGGTTTGTCTTGGCTACAGCAACTCATGAGGATGATCCATTAAGGTGGGGAGGAGTTTTCACTTGCTCTAGGGGAGGTAAGTCCCCATGCTGATGAAAACTCAGATCCTTTAAGAAGTATAATAACTAGCCTCATTCAGTTGACATTATATTGATAACAATCAAACCATATGGCTCATGTATTACATCATCATCTTCTCCATTTGCATTGTTATAGTCACAGAATTTCTGAGATGAAAGGTGAAAGCTTGGTAAAACAATGTAGTGGAGAGAGGAGAAGGGGAAGGAGGAAACAAGCATGTATTAAGCACCCACTATTTGCCAAGCACCATTAAGTGCTTTACCAATATTATCTCATTTGAGATTCACAACAATCATGTGAGGTACTTGCTATTATGAGTCCTATTTTACAGTTGAGAAAACTGACTCAGGGAGAAGTTAAGTGACTTGCCCAGAATCACACATTTCAAGCCACATTTGACACTAGGCTCAGAATTCTATCTGAGTTGGAGTTCAAGAGAGAAAGAATTATTATAATGTCCCACAGAAGGGATTCTTTCTTAGCTGGTGGAGATCACCAAAGAAATTGAGGCACTGTATTCTGTCTAATGTTTTGGTCTCAGAGTCAGGGAGACATGGCTTCAATTCCCACCCTGATACCATCTGGGTGGTATCTGTCCCTTAACCTCTCTGAGCCTCAAAGGCCCCATACCTACAATGGGTATGAGGAAAATATCCTGAGAAACCTATCTCATTGGATTGTTGTGACACTTGAATAAGATAATGTGATTTTTAAATCTAAAAGTTCTACACACATGTTATTATTTTTATATGTCTAACCAAAGTCATCACTTTGCTTTTTTCCCCATCTGTAAAATGGGCTAATAGTTCTGGCATGGCCTGTCTTATAGGACTACTATAAGGAGGAAGATCTTGAAAAATAGCAAAGTTCTACAGTAAAAAGTTAGTCACATTCTTATTCTATAAGGTATGTAATTAAAAAATTTTAGAAGTTAGTCACTAGATACTTCTTAAGTCCTTAGCATGTGCTAGGCATCAGAGAAGAGTGATCTGATTCTAACATTCTATGAATTTGAGATATTATCAGCATTATTGACATTTGTGTCAGTCTTCTCATGATACATATGGGGAAACTGAGGATTAGAAGAACTTATTCAAGATCATAAAAACACAGACATATAAGAACATTTTCTCTTTAAGATTTCCCTGTAGCTGAAAAATAAATAAACAAATGAATGAATAAATAGATAGATAAACAGATAAATAAATAAATGGGTGAATGAATAAATATATATAAATAGGAGACCCACCACAGATTGTAATTACTCTCTCTTCCTCCTGAAAAGCTCTGCTCACAGAAAACCCTAGAGTAGAGGTACCTGATAGCTTTAAAAAGAAAAAAAAAAATCCTCATTCCTCTAGAGGGCATTACAATCCAGCTTTTCAACAGGCTGGGTTACAAAAATTAAGTTACTATGTTGCATTTGGATAAGGTACAGTTTGTCACTATAAACACACAATTATGTGGGGAAACAGCAATCTGGCAGAAGCCTCCCAGACAGAACACTCATGATTCCTCACAACGTCAGGAGAGCCAGCCAAAGGAATAGAAAATATCAGCCCATGGTGCTTCCACAGGAGAGTGAAGCAGTGGGGACTTTTGAGTCACATATGGAAGAGAGGAAAAGACTATGGAGGTTCAAATCACTTCCTTTTCTTCTGCTTTACAAAGTCAAAGGCTCTCTAGAGTTGAAATTCAAGGGCCTTTGAACTCAAATCTTCCTAACTCCAGGCCCAGAATTCTACCATGTCAACTAGCTGCCTCCTAGATTGTGCTCTGGATAAAACAATGTACCTGAAACTGGAAACCTTGAACTGGAGTTCAGTTTTTCAGATGAGAAGAAAAATTATTATTTTATTTTACAGATGGGGTTAGCAGGTGAAGATCACCAAAGAAATTAAGAGCTGTATAGGTAGATATGTCTTCATCTATAAAAATAAGGGGAGGATTTCTTCTGATTTTAATTTCAATTAAACAAGCATTTATTAAGTTCCTACTATAAGTGCAGTTTGAAATGAGATTCAGGAAAAGGGGAGGGGAATAATATGACAGGCTGACATTCTTCTCAGCAGAGTTCAAAGAACATGAAAGAAGAGCCTATTATCGGTTGTGTGATCACCCTTGGGCCTCTGTCTTTTGCTGAAATGATGCAAGGGATAAGTTTTTTGCTGAAATAAGTGCAGAGAGCCTCAATTACCTGTAATACAACCAAGCAGACCTGATCTGGTACTCTTGGTTTTCTGTTCTTACAAGAATGAGCATAGTGCAACAAAATAAGGTAATAACAGTGACTGATGTTACCTCAATCTCCTGTCACATTCTGATGTCATCAACTGTCCAAGTATTTCTAATTCATGGTCAAAATGGTAATGCTGAGAAACTGCCAAGTTCTCAACCTTAATTTCTGAAAAGAAAAAAAAAATCCACAATATCTACTGAAAGATTTATTTGTACTCCCTAGAATCTACTTTTTTCCACTGAAGTCCTTCTTCATTTGAATGCAGATCTAAACTTAAATTCAAGAGAAATTTAGGGGCCAAGAGGATCTACAATACTTAGCTATATAGCCACTCATTTACCTCTGAAAGTCTCAGTTTCCTAGACTGGAAAATGGGAATTAATTAATAATGCCTGTAATGGTTATTCCATAGTATAGCTCTGAGGATCAAGTGGAATATCACATACAAAGTTCTTTGCAAATGGCATCAATTATTCATCCCTACAGAGCTGAATTTCTGATGTGAACAAAAATTGAAAAGGAATTCAATTTTTTTATTCCTTGGATTCACTGGGATCTGCAAGTCCAGGCCTCTTTTGGTGTCAGAAAGCTGAAGATAAGTTGATCATGGATATCTCATGGGCAAATGAGCTCTCCTAGGCCTCAGCACAGGGCCCTTTCCATTGGACCCTATGCTCATTCACAGAATGAGATTGTCCAGATGGTCTCTGCCCAAGGGCCAAAAACCCATTTAGAGCTTTGGGAAACCAGCCTTAATGTCAACATACTTTGAAAAGAGGCTTATAGTGAGGCAGAATAAACAAAACCAGGAATCCATTTGAAGATGACTATGAGCCACGCAAGTTTGGGGAACCATGATGACTCTAAAAGACTAAAAAAGGCTGTCAAACTAGTTCTCTTTAAAGCAGGTTTCTATTTTCCTTAGCTAATAGCCATAATGGTTTTGAATGCTTGTAAGTGGTCATGATAATTTGTACAGACTATTAATCGATAAGCCCGCCTGTCTTAAACTTGTCTTCATGTAGGTGTTATTGTTATATACAGCTAACAGAAAAGTGGAGCTTAAAGCTCTTGGGATCCTTAGTTTGCTCCCAGCCTCTTTGAACTCAATTGTGGTAGGTGATTCTATTGAAACCCAGTAGCAAGAAAAAACCCCAAGTTTGTGTTTAGAAAACTCCCAGTTTCTAATCCTCAGCAAAGGATGCCCAGTGGCAGAAAGATGTAAGGCACATTTGACAGGTGAATGAGGCAATGTGAGTAGGTGAAAGCAGTCTTGGACTTCGAAAACCTGGTTTTGAGTCCCAACTCTTTTCTCTTCTACAAAATAGGGTTTAATAAAACCTTTAGTACTTATTTCACAAGGTGGTTGTAAGAGAAGCACTTTGTGAACCTTAAAGAACTATCAAAATAAAGGGAAATTGTGAGAGCTATTTCCATCTTGTATTTGAGAGGGAAGAAGTGGGATTGAAGGTGATGTTGGATGAGGAGATTTGAAGATGGAAGTCACTTACTTGGGTTATTCAGGTGCACTTAAGTAAAACTTAAATCAGATAGGTCGCACAAGGTGCCAGAATGCTGAGTGATGGGCCTAGAGGAAGGATGACTTCTTTTCTTGAGTTCAAATCCAGCCTGACATTTACTAACTGTGTGGTGCTTGGGCAAATGATTTAACTCTATTTGCCTCAGTTTCAGTGAGCTGGAGAAGGAAATGGTAAATTTTTCCAGTATCTTTGCCAAGAAAACCCCAAACAGGATCAATAAGAGTTGGATATGATTGAACAACAACCAACAAGTTGATTTTGACTAAGATGGCCTTTTATATTGGATGGGAAAGTGAATGTAGCAGAAGGACCAGGCTCCAAACCACTTTCCCTAGCCCCCTTTGCCAGATCAAATTCCCTTTGCCTGGAGATGCCCCAGGTGAGGAGAATCAGCCAGACTCAGTGCCACTCCCCTTGGAAACAGTATTTCTTTTCTGGTGCAGACAAGCCTGCATTCCTTTGGATCAGCCTGCTCAAAACCACCTTGTGACCACATCAAAGTCCATAAAATAAACAATAACAATAACAAATGCTAATAGCATGATGGCCCTACCACAGACCTTTGACAACTGTTATTCAGTCAAGGTCAATACCAGTAAGGTGGAGTTGGTGTTAACCCCCAAGGAAGGCCTCCTCCTTCTGCTTGGGGAGGAGGGCTGAGCCAGATAAGCTCTACCCTGGCCCTTCTATCCATTCACCTTAGCTAGGGCCTGGAGGGACCACACCTCTGGTGGCTGCCAGAGGAGCTCAGCCCTGGGCTCCTACTCAGTGCTGTCTGCCAAGCAGGCAGGGGCACCAGCTGTCCCGGCGCCAGTTCTGCAGAGACAATGGCAGGATGGGAGCAGGGCCAAAAAGCCGCTTCATAAAAGTGACATGATGCAAGGGGGAGACAAACAAAGTAAAATCAGGAGGCTGTAAGGATGGCATTCCTCATGGGTGAGAGCCAAAAAAAAATGATCCCACTGTTCAGGACTTTCCTTCAGGGAGTAGGTATGGGGGTGGGGCCAAAGAAAGATGGCAGCAAAGTTCTGGCTTCATTTATAACTGGTGGACTTGATGGGGAAGGTGGTAACTTCAGTGCTACATTCTCTCAGGAAACCTCAGAGCCAATGGAGACCTTTCCCATTTCAAGATCCAATAAGAGAACCATTGTTAACCCATTGTTGAGCCTGACAAATAGAAACTGCCTCTACAATAAACCATATTTCTAGTTCGTTAGTGTTCTTGTTATTGTTCGGTTGTTTCAGTTGTGTGTGATTCTTTGTGACCCTATTTGGGGTTTTCTTGGCAAAGATATTGGACTGGTTTGCCATTTCCTTCTCTAGCTCATTTTGCAAATAAAGAAACAGAGGTAAACAGAGTTAAGTGACTTGTCCAGGCTCACACAGTGTCTGAAGTCAGATATGAACTCAAGAAGATGAGTTTTCCTGACTCTGGTCCTGGCACTCTATCCACTGTGCTACTTGTCCCACTGTTCTCCTAACTCATTCAAAAATATGCCAGTCCATGTGAGTACTCAGAACTGCTCTGCACTTGACACACCATCACACTGCCAAATCACTATGAGCCAACCAAAATAATAACTCACATCCAGAGGGTGGCTTGTAGTTTCCAAAGAGCTTTCAAAAAGCATTTCATTGATCCTCCTAGCATCCCTGTGAAATAAGTTTTGCAAGGACTATTATTCCCATTCTACAGAGAAGAAAACTGAACTTCAAGGAGGCTGAAAGACTTGTACATTGCTGTACAGGGAGCAAACACTTCAGCCCACATTTTCTGATTCCTACCTAGAACAGCACTCTTTCCACTCCCTGCATTTAAACAATCTTAGAGAATGAAGAAAAACCTCTTCACTATTCTATACCTTTTAAGATGTATTATCCTCCCACATATCAGTACCATATGTAAACTTCCTCACTGGTCCTTTTTGCAACTAATGATATGTTTTTTTCAAGAACATTCCTTTTATTATGTTTCTCTCTTGGTCAAAATCCTACCATGGCTCCCTATTATTTTGGTTCAAGTCCATAATCTTCAATCTGAAATGTAATTTATCTCCTTCCCCATCCAACTTCTTCTCTCATAAGCTTTTGGTTATTGTCAGGTTCATATCAATCCTGACCCCAGACGTCCATATCATTACCATCCTTAGATCATAATGTTCATTTATGCTATTGTGAGATATTGTTCCCATTTTAAATAACTTCCCTGTGCCTCTCAAAAGTTCCCACTTCCTTCAAGGTCATTAACTCAGGACTATCTCCTCCATGGAGCTTTCCTACTTGACCATAACCCACAATGTATTTTGTCTTCATCTGAATGCTCCTGCTTCCTGATTGACTGATACCAGCCCTACTACTTGTTCATTCTTCAATTGAGTCAACTTTAATTTTGGAATTATATTCCCACTTTCACCTGTGTCCAGCACAATAAGAAGAGAGAAGGGGAATTCCTGTGAATCTCAGCTGACTGCCCTGAGGCACAAGTCTGGAAAGATTGGATAATGGAGAAACAGAAAACCTGGACCATAAAGATTTTACTTCTGCCTGCTTGTCTTTAAGCCTATAATTTCCTCTTCCCATTAGGTTATAAAGGTAAGTAGTAACAGGAATGATGAGGACATGGTAAGAGAAACTCTCCAGCTTGCAGTTCCAGTTTTGAAATTCAATCAATCAATAAGCATTAATTAAGTGATAACTGTATGCTAGACACTGTGTTAAATGCTAGAATATAAGACAAAAAAAATTTAAAAAAAAACCCCTACTCTCAAGGAATTTATAGAAAAGTGTTGGGGAGGTTGAGAGCTAGACAAGGAATCAGGCTTTAAGTCCTGATGATGCCATATGCTGGTCATGTGATTTCAGTCACTTGCCAACCTGAATAAGCCTCATCTGTAAAATGGGAATAATAAGGCTTACACCTACCTCACAGGGCTGTGGTGAAGAAATCACCTTGTAAATTATAAAGCACTGTATAAGTGTGGGCTATTATTAACACTGTACCCTTCAGCCTGATTCCTTCTTCAACCTAACATGTCACAATTAGACCCGAGGAGTAGTGCTTCTAAGAAGCAGGAGATTAGTTCAGAACGTTATCATCTGTGTAGGTGGACCATGACCAAATGACCAAACCTCATATTCAGGGTTGGATCTACTATTGGAGGCAACATGATATAATGGGGGAAAAAAAACTAAATTAGAATGCAAAGATCTGAGTTTTATCATGTACTGATGTGCTTTAGGGAAGTCACCTACTTTCTCAGAACTTCATTTTCTTATTTTAAAATTGGGTTGATAATACTAGCATGCTATTACTTACTAGGTTATCATGGAGCAGCTAGGCAGGGTGGATAGAGTGCCAGATCTGGAGTCAGCAACACTCATCTTCTCAATTTCAAATCTGAACATAGAAACATATTAACTGTGTGATCTTTGGCAAGCCACTTAACATGTTTGACTCAGTTTCCTCATCTGTAAAATGAACTAGAGAAGAAATGGCAAACTACTCCTGGACCTTTGTTAAGAAAACTCTTAGACTGAATGTGGATCAAAGTGTAGTATTTTCATCCTTTTTGTTGTTGTTTCTTGCTTTTTTCCCCCCTTTCTTGTAGTTTTTCTTTTGATCTCATTTTTCTTGTGCAGCATGATGAATATGGAAAAAAGTTTAGAAGAATTACACATGTTTAACCCATATTGGATTGCTTGCTGTTTAGGAAAGGGAAAAGGGAAGAGGAGGAGAGGCAGAGAGAAAAAATTTGGAATACAAGGTTTTGCAATGTTGAATTTGGTTTGAATGTTGAAAACTATCTTTGCATGTACTTGAAAAAATGAAAAGCTATTAAAAATATATGAAAGAAAGGAAAGAAGGAAGGAGGGAGGGAAGAAGAAATCTCCAAGTAGCATCACAAAGAGTTGAGCACCACTGAAAATGACTGAAGAACAACAAATATCATGAATTAAGTACACTTCAAAGTATAAAACATTCTATTATATACAAAGTATTTGAGTCAGATGATCCGTTACCCAAATTGGACATTATTAGTGCCAGTAAATCAAATGAGCAGGGAGGAAATGGAAGGATGGAAGCAATCCACCAAATTCCATGTCTTACTCTCATTTAGACCTAATGTGAAAAGTCAGTTACATTCAGTACCCACTGTATACAGAAAATTAAACTAGATTCTGAGAAATATAAAACTTAACTAAAACATGGTCACTGCCTTTGTGGAGCCTTCAGTTTAATAATAAGATAGTGGAGAATAATGTAAATCTAAAAACAGAAAAATATATTTTTTTTAAATTTCTGAGGTTGGGGTTAAATGACTTGCCTAGGGTCACACAGCTAGGAAGTGTGAAGTGTCTGAGATCTAATTTGAACTCCGGATCTCCTGAATTCAAGGCTGGTGCTCTATCCACTGCACCACCAAGCTGCCCCCCCAAAAGAAAAATAATTGATAACACATTTGGTGCAATAGCTGATTTCTTGTTTTTGCTGCTTAGTTCTTTTCCATTATATCCAGTACTTCATGATCCCATTTGGGTTTTTTTTGGCAAAAATACTGGAAGGGTTGACCATTTTCTTCTCCAGCTCATTTCACAAATGAGCAACTGAGGTAAACAGAATTGTGACTAGCTCAGGGTCACATAACTATCATCTGAAGCTAAATTATAATGGAAGAAGATGAGTCTTCCTGAGTCCAGTCCACTTTATCTACTGAATCACCTAGCTGCCCATTTTTTATATTGGGCATATAAAATTATGGTATGTGAAGCTGGATTTCCATTACATAGGGCTTGCTTTTATTTGTAAATATGTAATAATTTCACCATGAAACTTATATACATTACAGGAATCACCTAGCTGCCCATATTTATTCATTTGTAAAATGAAGGGATCGGACTAAATGGTCAAAGGTCCTTTTTAGCACCACAATACCATTGTAGCATCTGGGAACATCCCTATTGATATGTGGATCACCTCAGCAAGTTATCCTTATTCCTCTGTATTCTGTGGATCTACATCTACATCAGATTGCTTGCTGACTTGGGAAGGGAGGAGGGAAGGAAAAGAGGAAGAAAAAATGGAATTCAAAATTTTATAAAATAAATGTTATGTATTGGATTACTTGCTGTCTAGGGGAGAGAGTGGGAGGAAGGGAGAGAAAAAAATTGGAACATAAGGTTTTGCAAGGATTCATGTTGAAAACTACCTATGCATATGTTTTGAAAATAAAAAAGCTTTTTAAAAAAGAATGCTAAAAAGTATCTTTACATGCAATTAGAAAAAATAAAATACTATTAAGAGAAAAAAAAGAAGCATCTAATAAAATAGTACCATAAGAAAAGTAGGAATTTTCCCCCAGATACAATCACCTTCAGTTGAAGAATGGATAGAACTAGAAAGTGTGTAAGATGATATCTGCTTAGGTAATATGTATGGCCAGGGTATTTATATGTAAAGTGCTTAGCATAGTAACTGGTACATGGTAGGAGCTATATAAATATTGGCTATCATTATCAATATCATCAACATCATCATCATCATATGTAAGGAACATATATGGCCAGGATTCACATGCAAGGTATACCCACACAGGCAAAACTCATACCTTCAACACTACAGGGTTTCTGATTTCTTCTTATGATGTCGTCATGTTGTTCTTTAGAGTGATTCATATGCTCTATTGTACTTGCATCCCACTGATTCATATGATTGCTGTTAGGAATTATCCAATGGGTCCCATTGTCAATGTTGCATGCCTCCATCAGAAAAATAGTTATAGACTTTCTCTGTTTCCAGTTTCTGTGGTTCAGTTGGAATCCTCAGCCAAAGGTCTATCTCTTTTTCATCTGAAGAAGACTGGGCCCTGCTATCTCTTTTTATTTTGGTCAAACTTCTTAGTGTCGGAAGCTTAAACTTTAACTCTTTAGTGAGAGAACTAGGCTTTTCACACACCCAAACATAAGACCAAGAAGAAACCTTCAATGACTCTATGAAAGGAGAAAATCTATTAGGCCCCAGATTCTTAGCTGTGTAGGCTTTTCTCTCTAGGGGCCATATTCTTGAAACACAGAAAAGTAAATCAGATAGGCAGAAGTCATAGATATTTAGTTTGTCTTTGAAATTCATCAGGAAAAATGTTTCTGTACCACCCAAGCTTCTATTTGATTTAAGGTTAGAACATGCCTTTTAATTTCCATTGTTTCTGATGCTAACCTGCACTTTTGATATCATTTCATGATATTGGATCAATACAATGACTATCACAATTTCAAAGAAACAAGGATGAACTATGCTACCCACATTATGACATAGAGTTGATAGAGAATATAAAGAATGAGACATACAATTTTGACTATTGCTATGGTAGGAATTTCTTTTGACTATGTGTTTTTCTTATAAGAGTTGTGTTTTTCTTTTATTCTAATTTTGTTGGGGGGTGGAGAATCCATGAGAAAAAGGAGGAAGAGAGTTATATGGTGAATTGATTATATATTTAACAACAAAAGCAAGCTCTATATAGTAGAAATCCAGCTTCACATCACATCATTTTTTTCTCTTTTACTATATCTATGGAAATTCCTATTTTATTTGATGTTAATTTTAATTTTTCAAAAAAAATTATGTTATTGTCTGTCTTTTAATAAACCTCTAAGAGTGAAAGAAAGAAAGAAAGGAAGGAAGGAAGGAAGGAAGGAAGGAAGGAAGGAAGGAAGAAAGAAAGAAAGAAAGAAAGAAAGAAAGAAAGAAAGAAAGAAAGAAAGAAAGAAAGAAAGAAAGAAAGAAAGAAAGAAAGAAAGAAAGAAAGAAAGAAAGAAAGGAAGGAAGAAAGAAAGAAAGAAAGAAAGAAAGAAAGAAAGAAGAAAAGAAGGAAGGAAGGAAGGAAGGAAGGAAGGAAGGAAGGAAGGAAGGAAGGAAGGAAAGAAAGAAAGAAAGAAAGAAAGAAAGAAAGAAAGAAAGAAAGAAAGAAAGAAAGAAAGAAAGAAAGAAAGAAAGAAAGAAAGAAAGAAAGAAAGAAAGAGAGAGAGACTATTTGGACCTGAGCCTCAGCAATTCCTGAGCACCCCCAAGATGCTTTAAGTTTTCTGTGCAAATCAAAGGAGGGGGAAAGAGGAAGGTAAGAACAATAAATCATGAACAGTTTCATAGTCTTTAATTCTTTGCCCTCAAATTTTGCTTATCTATAGCTTTACATATGTCTACATCTATTTCTGTGTATCTACCTATCTATAGATATGTTATATACATATATGTATATAAACCAATCATTTATATGCATATGTATGTGTATATGTATATGTGCATGTATGTTATTGTTGACAGTCATATATGTAACTGCTAATAGATGAATTGTCCATTTATTTTAATTTTCTAACCTAAGTCAGGTAGAAGTTTGGGACAGAGACATAATGCCTGCTGAATAAGAAAGAATAGGTTCAAAGACAAATCATCTCAGCCTTTATATGGACATAAATGCTACATATTTGTATTTGGCTGGGGAAAACTATTTCCCTATAATCTTTTTTTTTCAAACTTGCTTTGTTTTTTAGAGACCCTATGTTCTGTTCCAGAGGATATATGTCCTCATTATATGTGGGTGCCTGCCACATCATTTACCATTTGCTTAGCTGATTTCTATTTGCCAAGTGTTACTTCCATGGTTTTTCACAATTCTCTATTGACTTATTCCTTACACAAATTAAACAGACCATTCATGTAAACTTGGAAAGCCTCTAAGGGAGTGTGACATTACTGATCTCAGTAACCCTGAGAGGACCAGCAACGCCTCAGTTGGTAGGTACTCTTGATTTTCCTGTGATATAATAAATCAGATGTTGAACCTTGTGTCCAAAGGAGAATGATACTTACATACTCTCAGCTCCACTATCAGAATGTCAACTATTGCTCAGCTATTCAAGAGACAAATAAGAAATCAGGAAGCAAATCCTTAAAAAATGCACAATTAGAAAAAATGTGAATAGTGATGTTTCTCCCTTGTAAGAAAAACATTCTTCATCTCATTTATGAGCTCTACTAGACATACCAAGCTAATAAGAATTCATATTTTCAAAGCACTTTATCATCATTTCAATTGCTCTTCGCAACAATCCTGTGAGATAGTATAAGATTTTAGGGATGAAGAAATTGAGACTCCCAGAAGTGACTTGTCCAGAGACAGTAAATATCAGAGTCAAGACTTGAACCCAGAGTTTCTGCTTCTGATTATGGATCATTTCATTATACAATGCCTCCTAGAAGGAAGATGTGTAGAAAGAGTAGAGAAAAAAAGTGAGAATAGAAAGGAAAAAAAAAAAGAAAATTACCTCCTGTGTTGCTTTTCTAAGGCAATATAAAACATCATCGAGAGGGATTTAAAATGTTTAACCAACATCATTTGTCATTCTTCAATTGTGGCTGATGTATCCATGCTAATGGCAGGGGATTTTCTGCAATGTATATATTTTCTATTTGTTTTCAGTTACATTTCCTTGTTTGTGTTAGTAGACTGTTGTAGAAACACAAAACTGTTTTTTTAAGCAAATATGCTGTCCTTTGCCAACAGGAATATCCTGTTTATGGGAGCCTTCTTTTACAAGGTGCCAACTATTGGAAAACATTTGTGTATTGCCACATCAGAATATCCTACTGATAAGAACCCATTTTTAAATAACCTTTAAAAAATGCAACCAGATTATCAAGCAGAGATAAATTAAAAGAATAAATATCCAAAATTATTATCATACGTACTTTAAGTTTCTCCTTTTATCAGCAGGTTGATTCTTCTCATTATTTTTAAAAGGCTAGTCTGGGAATAGAGGAAAGTCCTAAAACATTTCTTTTTATTTTGAGATAAGTAACTATTATTCTCTACTTTTCTTGTTTCTATTCATAGAAGTTTTGTTTTCAGAATTCACAGGTAACATTTTTTATGTGTATATCTTCTGAACCTTCTAAAGTAAAGTCATTTTCTTACTTGGTCTTACTTCATTTCTGTAAAAGATAGGCAAAAGATGGGCAAATGTTCTCTCCATATTACACATGGAAAATAGTTGCATTTGTGTAAATATGTGTATGGGGGGGTTGGAGAGGGAAGTGCAGTGCAATGTGTGGAAAAAGATAGGATGAAAGTAGGAGAGAAGAGAATGTGCATTTTTCCAAGGTAGGAGAACAAGTTTCTCATGTAAACACAGCATAAAGAGGAGGCCAGTGGCATTAGGTGAAGGAGGGCTATTTGGTTAGTTAGTTTGCCATCTGAACAAGATCAATCAAAACAATCAGTCATGCATTTTACTGGAGACTTGCCTGGATCCAAATCAGCTGAATAATTGCCAGGGCTCTGCTTCCACAATGTGGAAACTTCTCTACTTCCAACCTATCTTAGAGACTGAACCATAGCCAATAACATTCCTGGATAGATGTATCTTAGTGCCATAGTGGATGCTATGATAGCTTTGCACTCAGAAAGATCTGCATTCAAAACTTTCTTCAGACTCTTACTAGTAATGTAACCCCAAGCAAGCAATTTAACCTTTCTCCTCAGTTTTCCCATTTGTAAAATGGAATAATATAAACATGTACCTCATAGAGTTGTTGTGAGGATCAACTCAAATGGAATAATGCATAAAGTTTCAAATCTTAAAATGTTATAACAGTGTTAATTATTAGCTATGATTTTATGATCTTCACTTTGTCATTAATCTACCTAAAAACCATCCGTAACTCCCCATGAACAATGAGATCCATAATTAATCACAATTCCTCAATTGGGCAATTAAAATGATCTATTATCTGACTCCCACCTTACAGGTATAGAATTATTTCCCATTGCTCCCTTGTACTCTTCTTAGTTATTCTCAGACAGGTATCATCACCTATGAATATTCCATGTTCAATCATGCCTTTGTTCCTTTGCTCAGAGGGCCTTTTTCTTTCACAAGATGGAGCACTTGGACCAGATGATCTGAGTTCTCTTATAACTAAGTTTTAACATTCTGTGGTTCCATAATTCATTGTCTTCTTCTCTCCTGCATTCTCCTCCATTTCTATCTATTCAAATTTTATCTATTCTCTGTTCTTCAAAGACCAACTCAAATCCTTCCTCCAACATTACTTTCTATGCCTATACCAGTTTATGTTGATCTTTTAGCTATTTTAAAAATCTGTACCATATAAATGAGCATCTGTTGTTAGCTCTTATTTGATTAATGTTAGTCTTGTCTCCCCAACTAGAGAGGAGACCTTTTTGGTCAGAGATGTCTTTAGCATTATTCTCAATGTTTGTAAGATTTTGGATGGCGAAAATCTGGGCCAGTTCCCAAATGATAAGTGATCAAAGAATAAGTATAAGCAGTTCTCAAGAGAAGAAATCCACACTAATAATAGCTATATGATAAAAAGCTTCAAATAGCGAATTAGAGAAATGCAAATTAACACAAACCTGAGATTCTACCTCAGCCATCAGATTGACAAAGTTGACAAAAAAAGAAAATAACACTATTAGAGAAGTTTCAGGAAAACAGGAAGATAAATTCACCATTGGGAGAGCTGTGAATTGGTATAGTCATTTTGGAAACAATTTGGAAGTATATCCCCCAAAATATTTTACTTATATTTAAATAATAATAATAAATAAAAATAATGTGTACAGACTTTCAAGTGTAATTGTTATATGCTGATTATTTCAGAATTTTCTGATTTGTATATTCTTGAGAATGGTAAAACATAATAAGTTTTAAATATGTTCATATACATGTTTAATACATATATACATCTAAATAATATCTGTACATCATTTCTAAATGAGCAAAAAGCCCCACAATTTATGAAGAGTTCCCTACAAAGAACTAGAATTTTTTTTATTTAAATAGAGATAAAATAACTTTTATCCTATAAGATAACTAAAAATAAATACTCTAATCTATATTTATTCTTCATGTTGTCTCATCTTTTGATATGCTCTTTCTCTCTCTTTTTCTGTCTCTCATATATATGTGTATGTAGATATATAAATACACCTACACACATGCCTATACATACCTATACATATATATTAAAAGGACTATGGAGGTATGTATTGTATATGTATATATATTTTTAAATTATATTATGTTTTGTCAATAGTAATTATATATGTCAGAAAATTCTGAAAAGAATCATCATATAACAATAATGTCTGAAATTTGTGCATTTAAAACTATACATACACCTCCCCATACCTTCTAATTGAATCTTGCACTATCAATTTCCTTATGAGATTTGCATATCTGGTTCTGATTTTTACTTTGGATAAAAAATCATTAGTTAGATCATTGCATTGCAATAAAACCTGAATCCTTCTACTTGATTTTATTCTTCATCATGTTATTGAGGAAATCATCCCAGTCATCCCAGATCGATTGAGTACGATAGCCTCACCCCATGAACCTCTTGTCCAATATCTGCCACCACAACTACAGGCACTAAATTCATTCCTTTCATTTTATTGGGGAGATTCAGGGTCTCTGGATCTTGTCATTCATTTTGATTGTTTTGTCCAAAAAACTAAGAGTATTTGGGGGATCTGTACTTTTCTTTAAGATAAAAAGAGGCACAGGTCAAAATAAAGGTATTTACTTCATCTAGTTTCTAGCAGGTGTTAATTTTGATGTATCTATAATGTCTAAATCAGTATCATATCGATCATCACATTACTGAGAAAATTTATGTTGTAGAGCCTTAGAGGGTCTCCAAAGCAGAGATTTATATTCTCTCCAACACTGCAAAAATTCCTTGGTCTAGAATATGGAATTGTATGAGGAGTACCCTCTTTTTTGGCCATCAACCAACAAAAATAAACATTTTGTTCCCATTAAAATGTAATCCTGCTCAAGTGGCAACCTCACTCACATTGTCTAACATTTTACCAAAAGAACTGGAGTTAATTTAGCCACTATGATTAGATCATCCACATATGTAAGGATGTCAGTTCTTCTGTGGGACAACTTATAGCCTAGACCCATCCTTATCAGGGCTTGGCTCCTTAGTGCCCTGTTAGACTAAAGAATGATAAGGCTGAGAAGGAAGTTCTGCTTTACCCCTGCAGAGATGTCAGTGCTCAATGAAAAACCATACTTAGAGTATATGGGCATCTTGTTGCTTCCAGGAGAATCTTTGAATTACATTAATGGCCTCATTATGTCCATCTCAGGACCAATCAGATAGTATTATGTGGTCTGAGATAAATGAATTAGTCAAATCCAGCCAGGACACTTTGTGTGGTTTGTGTGATATATGCATGTGTGTGTATGTGTGTGTGTGGGGGGTGTTTGGTATAAACTAAGACCAAAGCTACAAATTATGTTCACTGCAGTCATCAATTGGCATAAAGGCCTTTGAGTACCTTGAAATATATCCAGTCCTAGAACTCCAATAATTGAATCTTTTTGTCCATCCTGAAACATAGATCTTAGATTTTACCTAAGATGCGGAACTAGATTCTTATCACTTTTCTTATAGATTATGATTGGTCTCCTGGGAAAATGCAACTAAAACTCTCCATTCTCATTTTCCACTCACTTCATCTAATTCTTTCATCATCTCTCCCAAGAACTTAAAAAAACCAAAAGTAAAAACCCTCCACCCTCTAGTTGCAAGTCTATGATAGCTTTGTCTCTTTCTAGGTTGAGAAATTCCTTGGTTATGATCTTGTGAACTTGTCAATAGACTTGGCAGTTCCAGTACCAGTATCAATATCTACTACAGCCTGCAGTACTATCCATTGGGTAACAGTGACTGGCTATAGCATCTATACAGAAGTATGAATAAACACTGAAAACAAACTAGACACATTAAGGAAAGACAATTTCAGGATTCTGTAAGGGCATTGACTTTTGGAACTATGCATTAAGATACATCAAAAGGGAATTCACAAGTATTCTCCTAAGGTAAAAGATGACTTTCAACAGCTACAAGCTATGTTACCCTTTTGCCACATGGGTCCCCTATACATGTGCCTCACCTCCATTTTATTATAACTTTGGATTCATTTCCCCTGGGAACTTTCCATGTTCAAGAGGAGATCTGCTCTTGTTCTTGCAGGGGTTGTTTCTATACCAACTTTCACTATACCTACTTAGTATATACCCTTTGCAGAAGCAAATTCATATCAGCTTGATAATTGGTCATGAGGACCACACAATGGGGGCCCAGGAGCTACAGAAACTCCAACAGATCAGAGTTACTCCTTAAATCTAAGGGAAATAGGAGTTAGTCACCCAGATATGGAAAGTAACCCATGGGCAAAGGGCTGGGTGCTACACTTTAATATGTACAAGTTGTCCCCATTAGAATATAAGCTTCTGGGAAAGAAGGGCTATTTTACTTTTGTCATTGTATTCTACACATTTAGCATAATAGATGCTTGTAGATTGATTGATTACACGTTCACACATGTCATTCAAGCAAGTTTTGGACTGGCTTCCCAAGTCACCAAGGAATTTCTCAACCTTGAAAGAGACAAAGCTATCACAGAATTGCAACTGGAGGGTGGAGGGTTTTTAGTTTTGTTTTGTTTAGGTTTTTTGCTTTATTTTTTTAAAACTCTTTTGAGAGATTATGGAAAAATTGGATGAAGTGAGTGGAAAGTGAGTGGTGAGAGTGAGTAGTGGCAGCAGGAGCACATAATGGACCATTTCCAAGAGACTGATTTGAAACTTGCTAGGATGAATTTTACAATAGAATCTGGATCTAAATGGGGTCTTGTTAGATTCTAACAATGGGCCAGATCTAAAGGACCTAATTTTATTGGTACATATGCGAAGTCTTGTATGTAAATTTTTAAAAATAGCTATATAAATATAGGATGTATAAGATCTGCTAGGAAACAATTTACATGAGAAAGAAATACCAGCAGATTTAATAAATAATAACAATAACTATCAACATTTATATAGCACTTACTATGTGCCATGCAATATGCTAAGCACTTTACACTTATTTCATTTCATCCTCATAACAATCCTGGGAAGTAGGTCCTATTATTATCCCCAATTTATAGATGAAGAAATTGAGGCAAATATGAAATTAAGTGATTTGCCCAAAATCACATAGCTAGTAGTTCTCTGAGGTTGGATTTTTACTCAGATCTTCCTGGCTCCAGGTCTGACACCTAGCTGATAAACTGGACCTTGTCCAAATAACAGAGAACTGGATAGGAAGGGGTTATGAAACCCTTTATCATTTCAGAGTCACTTGAAGAACTGGAACTAATTTACCTAGAGAAGATTAGTTAAGTAGAAGGAGGAAACAGGAATGTATTCTATGTTTAGAGGTCTGAATTTAGATGTCTTAAATTCAAAAGACTAGAACCAATGGTTGGGAGTAATAGAGAACCAGATCTTGACTCAACATAAGGCAGACCTGTCTAACAACATCTACTATTAACTGCCCCCGCCAAAGCTGTGTCAATGGAACTGTTTAAGTTGAAGCTGAATGACTACTTTGTGCAGATTTCTCAGAAGGGATTTATGCTTCAGGTAAGGGTTTGACTAGATAAGCCTCTGGAGTCCCTTCTAACACAAAGAAAGGACCTAGAATTCTATGATTCAGGGCCTGGCACAGAGTTCCCTCCATGCTAAACCCAGGGAAGAAATATTTGATTGATCATATGTTGCAACTTGTTAGAGAGCAACCATAATGGGAACAAGGCAGCTAAATGAGTCCAGCATTGGTTCCTTAGAATTGCTCTAGTCCTTCCCTGGGACTTAATCCTAACTCATGTGAGTAATTTAATGTCACATGGTGGAAAGAATTCTGGGCTTGAAGTTAGAAAATCACTAGGTTAAAGTCCCACCTCAAGAGCTTACTAGTCTATCACTTCAGGAGAGCTACTTAGTCTTTATGTTCCTTAATCAATTCCCTAGGACTTTCATTGAAGTCTTAGAGGGGTTATGATTTCCATGGGTAGAAGGCGTTCCCCCACTGGGAGATCTCTTGGCATATTCTTTGATCTTGATCCATCTTGAGCAAGAAATTGAAGATAGCTTATTTCAGCCTGTTCTGTTCATGAAAAAGCATTGAACTCCTCCTATAGGTATATCTGCAGGCTCAGTGTGTGACATTATTTCAAAGATGGGGAAGCAGACTAAGAAGACAGGGAGAATGTTTAGCACTGGCTAATGACTTGTGGGTAGAGTTACATTTTTATTTACATGAATTGATACTGAGTAAAGTGAGAAGAAAATTGTACACAGTAACGATAAGATTATGAGATGGTCAACAATGACAGATTTAGCTCTTCTCAGGAAAGAAGTGATCCAAAACAATTCCAATAGACTTGGGATGGAAAATGCCATCTGCATCCAGAGAGAGAACTATGAAGACTAAATGTGGGTCAAAACATAGCATTTTTACCTTTAAAAATTGTTTTTTCTTTCTTGTGGATTTTTCCTTTTGGTATAATTTTTCTTGTACAACATGACAAATAAGGAAATATATTTTAAAAGATTGTACATGTATAGCCTATATCGAATTGCTTGCTGTCTTGGGGAGGGAAGGAGAAATACATATTTTCACCTTTTTTGTTGTTGTTTGTTTACTTTTTTCTTTCTCAATTTTTTTTCTTTTTTGATCTGATTTTTCTTTTGCAGCATGATAAATGTGGAAATATGTATAGAAGAACTGTACATGTTTAACATATATTGGATTACTTTCTTTCTAGGGGATGAGGGTGAGGGAAGAGAGGGAGAAAAATTTGTACATGAGATTTTGCAAAATGAATGTTAAAAATTATCTTTGCCTCAAAAAGTTATCAAATTGTGCATACCCCTTGACCCAGAATGTTACTACTGGACTTATATCCCAAAGAGATTTTAAAGAAGGGAAAGAGACCTGTATGTGAAAGAATATTTGTGGCATCCGTCTTAGTAGTGGCCAGAAACTGGAAACTGAGTGAATGTCCATCAATTGGAGAATGGCTGAATAAATGGCAGTATATGAATATTATGGAATATTATTGTTCTGTAAGAAATGACCAACAAGATGATTTCAGAAAGGCCTGGAGAGACTTACATGAACTGATGCTGAGTGAAATGAGCAGGACGAGGAGATCATTATACACTTCAACAACAATACTATATGATGATCAATTCTGATTGATGTGGCCATTTTCAGCAATGAGATGAACCAAATCAGTTCCAATAGAGCAGTAATGAACTGAACCAGTTACGCCCAGTGAAAGAACTCTAGGAGATGACTATGAACCACTACATAGAATTCCCAATACCCCTATTTTTGTCTGCCTGCATTTTTGATTTCCTTCACAGGCTAATTGTACACTATTTCAAAGTCTGATTCTTTTTGTACAGCAAAACAATTGTTTGGACATGTATACATATATTGTATTTAATTTATACTTTAACATATATAACATATATTGGTCAACCTGCCATCTGGGGAGGGGGTGAGAGGAAGGAGGGGAAAAATCGGAACAAAAGGTTTTGCAATTGTCAATGCTGAAAAATTACCCATGCATATATCTTATAAATAAAAAGCTATAATAAAAAAGAAAAAATTATTTTGCATGTATTTTGAAAAATAAAAACAGGGAGGGGGTGGGGGGAAAGAGGGGGAAAATTGGAACAAAAGGTTTTGCAATTATCAATGCTGAAAAATTACCCGTGTATATATCTTGTAAATAAAAAGCTATAATAAAGACAAACAAAAACACTATTATTAAAAATAAATAAATTAATTTTAAAATAAAATATTGTCCTCCATTTAATTGCTATTGATATCATGGAATTATGGATAGTGTTAGACTCCAGAACTCAGGCTTGAAGTTAGGAAGACCTGGGTTTAAAACTCATCTCAAATACTTAATTTATTATTATTTTTTAACATTTTTAAAAAATTTTGAATTCTAAATCGCTTTTCCTGCTCCTTTCCCAACTGTTGAGAAGAAAAGTATTGTGATATCAACTATACATATGATTAAATCATGTAAAATAAATTTCCACTATAATTATGTTGCAAAAAAATTAAGAAAAATAAAGTGAGAAAATTATTCTTCAATTTACATTCAACTTCATCAGTTTTCTTTCTGGAAGTGAACAACATTTTTCATCATAAGTCCTTCAGAGTTGTCTTGGATTACTGCAGCAATCAGAATGTTTAAATTTTTCATACATAATAATTATTGTAATATCACTATTATTATATGCAATTGCAATGGTCTCCTGGTTCTTCTAACTTCACTTTACATCAGTTCATATAAGTCTTCCAAGGCTTTTCTGAAACCATCTTGATGTTCATTTCTTATAGCACAATAGATTTCCATCACAACCATATACCACAGCTGATCCAGCTGTTTCCCAGTTGATGGTTATCTTCTCAATTTCCAATTCTTTGCCATCATAAAAAGAGCTGCTAAATATTTTTGTACATATAGGTCCTTTTCCTTTTTTTTTTTTTGCTCTCTTGGGGATACAGACTTAGTAGTGATATTGCTGGATCAAAGGATCACAAACTGGTCACAGTTTTATGGCCTTTGGGGCGTAGTTCCAAATTGTTCTTCCCAATGGTTCAACCCATTCACAATTCCAACAGTACACTAGTATCCCAATTTTTCTATATCCTCTCCAGCATCTGTCATTTCCTTTTTCTATAATATTGTCCTATCTAAAAGGTGTGAGATGATATCTCAGAGTTATTTTAATTTGCATTTCTCTTATCAAAACTGATTTATAGAACTTTTCCATATAACCATAGATAGTTTTCATTTCTTCTTCTGAAAACTGATTGTTCCTATTTCTTGACTATTTGTCAATTGGACAATGACTCAGTTCCCAATATATTTGATAAATGAAGCCTTTTCATAGAAATTTGCTGTAAAAAAAAAAAAAAAAAAAAAACACTTTCCCCTCAGTTTCTAGCTTTCCTTTTTATGTTGGTTGCATTGGTTTTACTTGTGCAAAACCCTTTTAATTTTATTATTGCTTAGAAGATTAAGAATGTAAAAAAACTTACAGAGTTTACTCTATCAAAAAGACAAGATGTACACAATAAGGTATGCAAAATAAATGCAAAATAAAAACAGGATAGTGAAATACAAGTTAGTTGGGGTCGGGAAAAACATTATGGAGAAGGTGATATTGGAACTCTGTCTTAAAGATAACGAGGGATTCTATGAGGCTGAGATGAGAAAAAGAATGTATTTCAGGCATGAGCAACAGTCACTGCAATGGCTCAGAGGTGAGAGATGAACCTTGTGAAAGGAGCAGAGAAAGCTCTCCAAATAACCACTTATAGAAGGTAGACTATAAGTGCCTCAAGAGAGATATGAAATACTGTGATAGTTCAGAAGACCATGTCTAGAGGAGCATTTGAGAAAAAAACTTTGAGAGTAAGGTGGTATTTGAGCAGACATTGAATTTGAAGCGGAATTTTTAGCAAGTAGAAATGGGTATGTATGGAAGGGAATAGTCTGTACTGAGCCATGAAGGTGGGAAAATATAAAACATTTGGGTGGAATGACAAGATTTGACAAGGAGGCCAGTTAATTTGAGAAGATTGTTAGAAATCTTGAATACCAAGCTAAAGAGCTTTGGTTTGATTTAGTAGATGATGGGGAACAAATGAATAATTTTAAATTTGGGACACTTGATACTCACTGACTGAGGCTGTATCCCTCATTGTAATGTGAGTCAACTCTAGCAGAGATTACAAAATAACATACACGTCTTGAAGTCTACACAAATGGTCTAGACGCTAAAAGTGACTCCAAGTCCTTATTGTCACAGCTCCTGTGGAATGGACTTTCAAGAGAGCTTTATAGTAAATCTTCCAGAAAACTATAATTCTAGAGTTTAAGCAACTTCAGGGCAAGAAAATTAGCTTTCACTTTTAGGATACTTGCTGGCCCATGTACATTTCCTCATTGCTCCTTTGTTTGTCCAGTGGTGGTTTTCTATATATGAGGAATTTAAAGGAGATTAGGATAGTACCATGACTTAATTATTTCTCCAGAGAATTGTGAGAAATCTGCCCCAGGATTACTTGTTCAATCAGGGTGATGAAAGAGAAAGAACATAAACCTGACTTTTGCAGCTCAAATCTCTCTTTCTTCATATGCTAAATCATGGCCAAAGACAATAAGTTATACTTATTAAAGAATTTACAGCCCAAGGAAATACTAAAGAAGGGAAAGGGACCTGTATGTGACAAAATGTTTGTGGCAGCCCTTTTTGTAGTGGCTAGAAACTGGAAAATGAATGGATGTTCATCAATTGGAGAATGGTTGGGTAAATTATGGTATATGAATGTTAGTGAATATTATTGTACTGTATGAGGATGTATTCTGATGGAAGTGGTTATCTTCAACATAGAGAGGAGCTAATCCAATTCCAATTGATCAATGATGGACAGAATCAACTACATCCAGAAAAGGAACACTGGGAAATGAGTGTAAACTATGAGCATTTTTTTTTCTTCCCAGATTATTTTTTACCTTCCGAATACAATTCTTCCTTTGCAACAATAACAACAACAAAATTCGGTTCTACACATATATATATTGTACCTAGGATATACTATAAGATATTTAATATGTATGGGAATGCCTGCCATCTAGGGAGGGGGTGGAGGGAAGGAGGGGAAAAACTCGGAACAGAAGGGAGTACAAGGGATAATTTTGTAAAAAAAAAAAAAAAAAAAAAAATTACCTATGCATATGTACTGTCAAAAAAATGTTATAATTATAAAATTAATTTAAAAAAAAGAAAAAAAATACATTCTAACCACTGCCCACACTCATTTTTCTGAGAGACAATTGTCTCAATAATCCTAGGAGAATTCTTAAATAAAATATCCTTATTCTCACTAGTAAAAAAAAAAAAAAAAAAAAAAGAATTTACAGGATGAGAGAGAGAGAGAGCGAGAGAGAGAGAGATAAAGGAGGGAAGGAGGAAAGAAAGAAAGGAAGGAAGGAAGGAAGGAAGGAAGGAAGGAAGGAAGGAAGGAAGGAAGGAAGGAAGGAAGGAAGGAAGGAAGGAAGGAAGGAAGGAAGGAAGGAAAGAAAGAGAGAGAGAGAGAGAAATTGAGAGAAGGAGGGAGGGAGAGGGAGGGAGGGAGGAAGGAAGGAAGGAATGAAGGAAGAAGAAAGGAAGGAAGGAAGGGAGGGAGGGAGGAAGAAAGAAAGGAAAAGAAAGAAAGAAGAAAGAAAGAAAGAAAGAAAGAAAGAAAGAAAGAAAGAAAGAAAGAAAGAAAGAAAGAAAGAAAGAAAGAAAGAAAGAAAGAAAGAAAGAAAGAAAGAAAGAAAGAAAGGGAGGGAAGGAAGGGAAGGAGGGAGGGAAGAGAGGAGGAAGGAAAGAACGGAGGGAGGGAGGGATGAAAGAAGGAAGGAAGGAAGGGAGGAAGGAAGGGAGAAAAGAGCATTTTATCATCCAATTTTCTGGTAGAAAGTTAAGGATATTTTATTACATATAAATTCTAGAATTTCAGATCAACATAGTAACTCTAAAACCATTTAATGCAACCCCTTCATTTTATAGATAGAGAAACTGAGGCTCAGAAAAGATAAATGACTTATTCAAGAACACAACTCATGGCTGTTCCAATCTTCTCACTCCTATTCCAGTGTACTTTCTTTTTTTTTTTTTCTTTATTTTATCTGTTTTTAAAATTCATTATTAAATTCTGAGTTTCAAATTCTCTTTCTCCCCAGTTCTTCCCCTATGCACTGAGAAGGCAAACAATATGATATCCATTATATATGTGAAGTCATGAAAAACATATTTCCACATTAGCCATCTTGTTTACAAAAAAGCAAGAAAAATAAAGTGGAAAAAAATGCTTCAATCTCCCACACATTCTCTAAAATAGAATATGATCCATTGTTGAGCAAATACCTTCTTCCTTGGTTCATTAGACTAGAGGTAAAACAAGGATTAAGTCTTGTGTTAGTAGTAAATCCAGACTTGAGTCCATACCTCTGTTTGGGGATTGAGGAAGGCAGATCTTAGGAAAGAACAGTGAAGATGATACTCTAGGAGTAGTTGCACCATAATATAGTGTGGGTCAGTGAAAGACAATGGAGAAAGATTGAGCAAAAACAATTGCTATGGGAAGAAGTACTCATACTCCTGGGGGGTTGACATCTTGAGGCAAAGCTCCAGTCATCCCTGTTATAAGGCCAGTGCTTGTATAAGTAAGTATTAAAATTTGAAGTATGGAGCATTAAAGCAGAAAGTCCAAGATCATGCCTTTAAAATGAAAGTGAAAAGGCAAGAATAAAAATGCTCCTATATAAGTAGAGAAATGCAACAAATGATCACAGATCAATAGTGTCTGTGTAAGAGAAAAATTTTTACCATGAACAAATAAATTGTAAAGTAGGGCTGAAAGCTTGGACCAGAGGCAGAAGAGTTGAGCTGCAAGCCCAGCTCTGTCATTCAGTGACAGGATGACTTTCAGCCACTCTCTTAAGAGATTGAGACCCAAACAAATGAACCCAAAACACTTGTTTGGATCTCAATTTCTTCTTTTGCAAAAATATATTTGGGGGAGGGGCAGAACCAATACTTTTTTGCCTTCCCTTCTGATTGAATGATTTCTCTCAGAATTTTCATTTAATGAAGGAATTCAGGCCAGTCATTTCTCAATTTTCTCCAGACTCTCTGTTCTTGACTCACTTGTCTAGTATCTCAAACTCAGAATGGTTTCAATCTTGCCTCTAAAACCTATACGTTCTCAAGTTCTCCTTTTTGTTCCTCATTGGAATCAACACTCTTTAGCTTTGAACATTTGGACAAGTTATAGAAATCAAAATTATTATTATTATAGATTGAAGGTACCATGTGGGTAAGAACTAATAAAAAAGATCATAGACTTTAAGTTTTAAAATTTAGGTTCAAATCCAGTTCTCACCATTTATTAGGTATGTGACCTTGGTTAAGCCTCTTAATTTAATCCATTCAATCTCCTCATCTGTGAAATCTCTAAGATCTGTTCTAGCTCTTACAGTCTTTAGTAGACATACATGCAAGGCCTTCATTATTGGACCTTCAATGAGTAGGGCTTGAACTGTTGAATTTAATTTTATAATCTACTGAATTTACATTCAAAATAGTCCATTAACACAACTTAATGATGTATGTTACAAATCCATTTATTTTTTCATCTGTAAAATGGAGATAATGACTCTTGATGCCAAGGAGTATAGGTGAAGTAGTTAGAGCTTTTGATTAAAAATCTTGGCACAAATATAGAACAGGATCATTTATTATGTAGACTGGTCTGAAAGTTTGTTTTCTGATTTCTTATTTTAGTTTTCCCTTTTAATTCCCTTAATCTTCAATGTAGATAGCTCCTACATCCAGACTTTATTTCAAGTGTCTACATGATCTCATGATAGTGCCCAAAATATAAAGTACTGAGGAAAAAGCATAATGCTTATACCACTGGTTCAGTAATTCAACTCAACAAAAATTTATTAAGCAGCTACTATGTACAAAGGGACTGTCTTCATACCATAGATATAAAGTTTCAAAATGGATGCAATCTTTAACTGCAAAGAGTTTGTACTCTTATAAGAAATAAAGTAATATGCATATCAATTAAAGACAAAAGAGGTCAAGGAAAGATATTATGAAAAGTCTGAATGATTCAAAAGACAGTGATTCAAAATTTATTGTGTTCACTGTCCTTTAGTGGGAAATCATCATGAAATTTGGCCTTTGACTTCAATAAAGTTGGAAGAGAAATAGACATGGAAGTGGAGTAAATCTCTTACAAGCAAGGAGATGACTAGGATGAGAAATTATGAGAAATGTCCAGTTTGATTTTAATATAGACTATAAGAAAGATGATAATAGATTGGTCATATCTACATTATAGAAGGCCTTATGTGCCAGGATGAGAAATATAAACTCTATTTAACAGACAATGGAAAATTGCTGAGGGTTTTTCAAAGAGAATCACAGAATCAAATTCATATGATGTTTAAAACTGAAAGACCATGGCAGTCTATTCTTAATTTATGAAAAGAACTCTTCTTTAATATATCCAGTAAAAGACTCCCAATGATCAGAACATATATTACTTCCTGAGACATTCTATTTCACTTTTGCATCATTCTAATTGTTAGCAAGTGTTTCCTTATATCAAGATTAAATTGGCCCCTTTTTAGCATCTACCCCATAGTTCCTGGTTTTGTAACTTGGGGTTAAATAAAATAAGATTAATGCCTCATCTATATAAATACCTTCAAGTATTTGAAAACAATTATGATCTCCCTTTGTTTTCTCCAAGATAAACTTTCTTAGAATTTTTAATGTATACTTTCAATATATTTAGGCATAGATAGGAAGAAGGGAGAAAGTAGAGGCCAGTTAAAAGCTTTTGTAATAGCTTATATTCTCTAAAATAGACTGAGTGAATGAGAAAACAATTGTGTGTACAATATGACAAGTACTGCTAAAATGGTAAGATTACAAATTACAAATGCAAAGATGCTCCCTGTTCTAAACATATTTCTTTTTTGAAAATTAAAGTGTTTCATATACAAAAATATTTACAGTAGCTCTTTTTATAGTGGCAAGGAAATGGAAACTAAGTGAATGGCTATCATTTGGGCAATGGTTGAATGAGTTATGGTATATGAATGTAAAGAAATATTATTGTTTTATAAGAAATGATGAGCAGGATGATTTTAGAAAAACCTGGGGAGACTTGCATGAACTGATGCTAGATAAAGTGAGTAGAACCAAAAGAACATTGTACACAGCAACAAGATAATGTGGTGATCAATTGTGAGGAACTTAGGTCTTTTCAACAATGAGGTAATTCAGGACAATTTCAATAGACTTGTGATGGAGAGAGCCATCTGCAACCAGAGATAAGAGTATGAGGACTGATGTGGATCACAACATAGTATTTTCACTTTTATTGTTGTTCTCTTGCTTGTTTTTTTTCCTCTCTCATTTTTTCCCTTTTTTATCTGATTTTTCTTATGTAGCATGATAAATGTGAAAATATATTTTTAAAAATTGCACATGTTTAACTTTTATTGGATTACTTGTTGTCTGGGGGGAGGTGGGGACGGAGAGAGAAAAATTTGGAGCATAAGATTTTGCAAGGGTGAATTTTAAAACTATCTTTGCATGTACTTTGAGAAATATAAAACTACTATTAAAAAAAGAAAAAAATAAGATTTTTCCCCCTCAATGAACAAAATATACTTTTTTTTCTTTTTAAAGGAGTTTACATTCTAATAGGTAGAGACAACATATAAAAGAGAGGTGATCAGGGAAGAACACCTTGATCTAGAAAATTAATGGGATGTAGTAGAGTTATAATGGAAGAGATTGACACACCTTTTCCAGGAACAATGGCAGAGATGACCTATCTGTTCATGGTTTCAGAGTTAGATGGGGTAGAGCTAGGACACTTGCCCAGCAGCAATGTGATTATGAAGAAGATGAAGAGGGAATAGAGAGCCAAATGAAACATGGTTGAGGGACTGAGCAATAATGGTTGGAATCAGATTGAGAAGAAAGGCCAAATGAGATAAATACTAAGGAGGTAGAAATAATATTGATCCCAACTCAACTTATAGCTCAGTTTTTTTTAATTAGTTAAATTCAATTTTTTTATTAATAGTTTTTATTAACCAGATATTTGCATAGATAATTTTACAACATTGACAATTGCCAAACCTTTTGTTCCAGTTTTTCCCCTCCTCCTCCCCCCCCCCCCCCCCGTCCCCAGATGGCAGGTTGACTAATACATGTTTAATATGTTAGAGTATAAATTAAATGCAACATATGTATACATGTCCAAACAGTTGTTTTGCTGAACAAAAAGATTCGGTCTTTGAAATAATGTACATTTAGACTGTGAAGGAAATCCAAAATGCAGGCAGACAAAATTAGAGGGATTGGAATTCTATGTAGTGGTTCATAGTCATCTCCCAGAGTTCTTTCGCTGGGTGTAGCTGGTTCAATTCATTACTGCTCTATTGGAACTGATTTGGTTCATCTCATTATTGGAGAGGGCCAAGTCCATCAGAATTGATCATCATACAGTATTGTTGTTGAAGTATATAATGATCTCCTGGTTCTGCTCATTTCACTCTATAGCTCAGCTTTTAATAGGGAAAAGGAAGAAAAAAACATTTATTAAGTGCCTACTTGTGCCAGGCACTGTACTAAATATTTTACAAATATCTCATTTGATCCTTATAACAAACATGGGAGGTAGTTACTATGATTACCCCTATTTTACTGTTGAAGAAACTAAGGGAAATGGAAGTTAAGTGATTTCTTCAGGAACACATTATCTGAACTCAGATTGAACTAATTGTTTTTTGATTATTTCAATCATGTCTGATTCTTTTTTATCCTATTTGAGATTTTCTTGGCAAAGATACTGGAATGGTTTGCTATTTTCTTCTCTGGTTCACTTTACAGATGAGAAAACTGAGGCAAACAGGGTTAAATGACTTGCCTAGTATAAACCAGCTAAGAAATGTCTGAGGCCAGAATTGAACTCAGAAAGTTGGTTCTTCCTGACTGTGTCACCTAGTAACCCCACATTTGAATTCAGGTCTTCCTGATTCTAGGGCCAGTGCTGTCTGTAGTCCTACATCTTTCTTAAGAGAAATAATCTTTAATCCAGCATCTGGGCTTCAGTTTCTCCATCTCTAAAATGAGAGAATTGCTCTAGTTGGCTTCTAAGATACCTTCTATTATCAAATGATTCTTCTATTTATATAGAATATCCATTTGTTTCAGAGTTAGCACTGAACCTCACATGGGAAAACACAGTTTAGAACCCTATGTGTTTATCCTGTAGAAGCCAAGACATAAATAAAGTTTTCAAACATATAAAAAGTAAGAGAAAGAAGATATTTTGTCCAGTTTTAGTATTTTATTTTTATTCTTCTATAGTCTTCATTATGCTTATATTTAATTAAAAAGAAGTAAAAGCATCAGAGAGGGAAGGGACAATGAAAACAAAAGGAGAGGGAGAAAAGGGAAGTTGTTAAATCAGTTTTGAGGGTGTTGTCTAAAGAAATATTAGGCCACGAGAACACACTGTTGTTTTCAGCCTGGGTGTTATTTATTACTTGGCTTGTTCTCAGCAAAGGCAACAGGACATAGTGCAGAACTTTGGACTTCTGACAGTTCATGATGTGACAAAATGCTTAAGCAAGGTTACAGTCTGGAAAGGAAAAAAAGAAAAACCCTGCAAAGTCAGTGGAAAAATATGCTTTGTTTCCCAAGCGTGGGAACAATGATTCAAGTTTATAGTCTAGGCCCCAAAGTCAACAGAGAAGATCCTTTTATTACTTAGTCATATATTTGGGAACTGCTTCCTTATAACTTCATCATTTGGGGGAGAGAGACCAATCAAAGAGATGCAGGTAGGAAGAGAGAGGGAATATTGGTACATAGTGTGGTCTATATCATAGTCCTTGGTTAAACGTTCTCTGATAATTTTAAAGAATTGGGGTCAGAATATGGGGGCAGCTAGGTGGTTCAGTGGATAGAGCGCCAGCCCTGAAGTCAAGAGGACCTGAGTTCAAATTTGACCTCAGACACTTAACACTTCTTATCTGTGTGACTCTGGGAAAGTCACTTAACCCCAATTGCCTCAGGGAAAAAAAAAAGAATACTGGGATGTTAGAATTGGAAGGAATCTTAGAAATCATCAAGGATATACATAGCAAAAAAGTCCCAGAAGTGTGATAAAAACTCAGGATTACGACAATCTTTACTGGCTTTTTCTTTGAATTTGAGATGCTAAGATTCAGGACCAGAAATCTCTGTATTGTGTGTGTGTGTGTGTGTGTGTGTGTGTGTGTGTGTGTGTGTATACATACATACATACATATATCTATATCTATATCTATACACACATATATAAGTGTATATATGTATTTATGTTATTTATGTATGTAAGTATATGTTTATGTAAGTATGTATGTATATATGTTTATGTGAAATATAATGATGAATCAAAGAGGACTTTTTAAAGGTTGACAATTATTAAATGAAATAAGCAATGTGAACAAAATAATTTCTTTCTATCAGCATGAAAACAATCTATTTTTTCAATTATATTAATAATAACTGATGTCATATTGTAAGGTTTACAAAAGGCTTTTCATATACTTTCTCATTTACCTGGTAAGGTAAAGTTTTTAAAATTCCCCTTTTGTAGACCAAAGAGAGTGAAACTTGCCTATGATCATTCAATTAGTTAAAAGAGTCAGAATTCAAACTCAGATTTTCTTGACTTTAGATCTATCTATTTAATAGGAGTTGTCTTAGTAGAGGGCATAGCTTACCATGGGGTAAACAGAACAGAAAGATCTGATTGATGATGGACACCAAGGAAGGCTCTGGGATCTACGGAAGTGACACTGGATTCAGCCTTGGTGGATACCAAGGAGATATATGGCTGACTAGGAAGCTCATTAATCCTTCATGGCATCTTTTTTCAAATATCATCTGTTAATCAAAGTACTCTTGTCCTTGTGAGTGGTAGTTTGGCCTGTTCTAAAGTGTTAAATATAATCTTCAGATCTTGAATTCTTCTCACTGTGTCTTATTCTTGTTATTTGTCCTTCATTCTTGAAGAGAACCAATGGCATTATAAGGGTGATATCTTAACTTGTAAGTAAACTGGATTTAATTAAGTGACTAAAACTGCACATCACTGAGATTTTACTTATTTCTACATGCCTTAATGGTCCTTAATTGTGCTGTTTTACTCAAATGGCTACTATAAATTCTCCTGTTATAAACAATTTTAAACAAATACTTTCTCTAGTCTTTTATTTATTGTCACTTTGTATTACCAAAGTAGTTGAATATTTATGTTGTTTGATCTAAGGCCAGGAGAAAACAAAAAGAGTTAACTGAATCATATTGGAGCCTGAAGAAGTGTAAGAGATGTTTTAGGTGAATTCCCTAATGTATAATTGAAAATATTCAAATCTAGACAGGAAGAAAGACTTATTAAGGACACAGCTAATAAGTGACAGAAGTGAGAAGCAAACCCAAATCTTTTGAATTCAAGTCTGGTTCTTTTTTCACTATACCTAAACTGATAAAGTTTAATCTTTTTTTTTTTTTTTTTTTTTTTTTTTTTTTTTTTTTTACATTATTCTTTTGTTTTCTACCATCAGGTAGCAATCATTTCTCAACCCTTTCCCCTCAATCATAAAGACTACCTACCCTCTATTTTTTAAATTTAAAAAGATACCTAATTCTAAAACCATTTACTAAAAAAAAAAAAAGCAAAACCAAAAAAAAAATTAAATAATCCACTATTAAAAAGAGGAAAAGAATGTAGGCATATATGATACCTCTATCTTTGCATATTAAATTTAAGCATTTCTTTTAACTTGCTAAATTCCTATAGATTACTGAAAATGAGATTCCTTGCATTGTATTCATTATAATAAAATTCTATTACATGGAAACAATTAGTAAATCCTTTCATTTTCTTTGTATTGGGATTTTACCTAAATTGAAAGGTGAAAGTTATTCTATGAACTCATCACAAAACAAAAATCATCACTGCCTTTATTCACTTTCAGAATGGGACACATTTCAATTTCAGCAAATTCTATTGTAAGCAAATGGCATGCAATTGAAATCTTCTAATGCTATGAGATGATGATATATTCTCAGTTAAGTAGGGAAGGTATGAAGTAGAGAAGGCAAGTCACTTCTCAGCCCTTTGCAGTATGGATTGCTTCCTTATCATTCAGCTGAGATTTTTATCTATGGTTAAAAAATGAACTCTTTTTTAATGTCATATTTTTTAAATGTTTCAATCAAATACAATTATATTGAAAAACAGATATAGAACTACAACACCTATTGATTTGGAACAAATAAAATAGCATCCTTTCCCCTTAGGTTGTCTGCAAATGTTGAACATCAATTTTTATGTAAATTAACATTTACCCTAAACTAGAAAATCCTGTATACAGAAGAAAATTTTCATTGGTGTGGATATTTTGTACCAAGAAATTTATCAAAATTGCAAATGCACTTATGTAGTGTCTGATCTTTCCATAAGTTGTGTATCTGATAAGAAATCATATAGTATAATTTCAAGTTATCTAGAAGCACTGATGAAAAAAATAGCTATATTTTCATAAAGCAATAATTATTTCAGTGGGGAAGAAAATCTTAATAACTGTACCACTAAAGTGTAAGATATTCATTATTAATTTTTTTGCAACTTTTTACACCAATTACAGAAAGGGGAATAATTTATATTATATTGTTATTTTACCAGGAACAAACTTTAATATTAGTATTATTCTTCTATACTACTGTGCAAAAAATATTTTGGTATTAATAAATTCCAGTGAACCAGTACAAAATAATAGCTTGTACTGAGGAAAAAGCAAGGTTCTTCTACTTTTATAGCTATTACTGTTTGAGGTAACTATCTGTACTTATAAAAGATACAGTTTTTGTTAGGCTAGATACAGCTTTAATCACCAAATTTAATTCTGACATTTGGTTTGTTGGGAGTTGGAAAACTGTTAATCTTGTATTAAGGATTTAGCAGGGTTCTTTTACTTTTATAGCTATTACTGTTTGAGGTGACTATCTGTATTTATAAAAGATACTGTTTTTATTAGACTAAGGATATAACTTTAATCACCAAATTTTAACTCTGGTGTTTGGTTTGTTGGGAATTGAGAAACAGTGTTAACCATATGGTGCTGCTACAATACAGTAATGATGTCATTTCCGGAGTACTAATATTTTTAGTAGTGTTCATTTTGTAACTGTACACCTATTTAGAGAGCATCTTGATGTATTTAAGAAGAGAACTTTTAATTGGCTTTTTTTCTCAATTCTTTTCCTTCTTGTTTCTTTATATTATATAATACTGCTGACCACTCTCTCCTCTTGTATAACCTCTTCCCTCTTTGTTCATAACACTGAGTTCTCTTGGATCTCCTCCAAGACCTCTGTCTAGTCATTCCTTAATGATCTTGTTTTTTATGTCAGCATCTTTTTCTCCTATTCTAATTCATGCCTCCCCCCAAACTCTAATCCCTTTCTTTTCTCTTACTATTCCCTCTTTCTCATTAGGAGCCAATCTGCTTCTATAGATTCAATGATTTTCTTTATGTGGATGATTCTAGTTTGAAATATATAACTCTGGGACAGCTAGATGGTATAGTGGATAGAGTGCCAACCATGAAGTCAGGAGGATCTAAGTTCAAATCCAGTCTCAGACACTTAATGCTTTCTAGTTGTGTGACCCTGGACAAGTCATTTAACTCCAATTACCTCAGGGAAAAAAAAAAGAAATATATATCATTAATTTCTCTCTTGAGTTCCAGTATTCCCTCTTCAACTGTCTCATGGCCATTCCAATGTCATGCCCCATAGGCATCATAACCTTAACATAAAAACAGAGTACTTGACCTGGAGTCAAAATGACCTAAGTTTTAATCTGGTTTCAGACACTTACCAGCTGACTACTCTTCAGCAAGTCACTTAATTTTTGTTTGCCTCAGTTTCCTCAATTGCAAAATGAGGATAATAATAGCTTTTATCTCCCAGTTGTGAGGATCAATTGAAACAATATTCAAAAAGCACTTAACACAGGGCCTGTAATACAGTGGACAATTGATAAATGTTTGTTTCCTTCATCCTCCCTCTTCCCCCGAAAAAACCCTCACTCTTCAGACTTTCTTACTTCCCTCCATGGCACCACCATCCTTCCTGTCTTCTATAATTACAGCCTTCAAGTTGTCCTGGACTCTTTTTTTTTTTTTTTTTTTTTTTTGTCTCTTCCATTCTCTATAATTAATCACTTGCCAATGCTCATGGACTCTCTCCTCTTCTCTTACATTTTCCCCCTGCCTATTTATATGGTCACCATCTTGGTTTGGAACCTCACTATCTCTTATCTAGACTATTTCAATAGCCTCTTATTTAATTCCCTCCATCAATCTTACCTTTCACATGACTGAATTTATCTTCAGAAATTTGGCTCAGACAGTTCCATTGAGTCCCTATTGCTGCTATTCTAAAATACACACTCCTCTGTTTCCTGTTTAAAGTCCTTCATAATCTAGTCCAGTCTGCTTTATTTCATCTAACTTGCTCTTGTGCTCTCCACCTTTCATCCAAACTGGGTTCCTTGCTATTCCTTATACAATATGTTCTATCTTTAGTTCTATATCTTTACACACAGGCTACCCATTATGTCTATAACTTGCTTCCTCCATTACTGCCTTTTAAAATCCTTAGTTCAATTTAAGTTCTACCTTTCCTGATCAGCCCACATGCTAATACCAAACTGTTCCTCCTCCCCATCACAGTTACTTGGAGTTTATTTGGTACATATTGTATACTTATATTTGTGTTTGCATGTTGTACCTAATAGCATACAAGCTCTTTAAGAGTAAGCTCCTGGAAGACTAATGTAGAATCTGTTTCATTTTTGTCTCTGCTGCATTGATAACTAGCAAAGTGCCACATAGTAGGAACTTAATAAAAGTTTGTTGAATGAATGAATAAGTAATGCTGTGAAGCTCTCTTTAATCAATATTCTATCAGGATTTAAAAAGATCCAATCAGGAGTAGCTGTTTATATATCAACCAATCTACTTTGCTAGACACTGAGTCACAAAAAAGTATAATATTTACCCTAAAAGAACCTGTCTTATAGAATTGGAATATGATCATTTGGTCTTATGCAAATAAAATTACTAAAATGTCCATTCCTTTTGAACCAGAAATTCCATTATTGGGCTTATACCCCCAGAGAGCCATTGATAAGAAAATAGTATCCATATACTCCAAAATATTTATGGCAGAATTTTTTGTGACAGCTAAGATTTGGAAACAAAGTAAATACTCATAAATTGGGGAGTGGTTAAATAAATTGTGATATATGGATGTGAGATAATATTATTGTGCTCTATAAAGATATGATGTGTGTAAGGAATACAAAGAAACATTGAAGGATGTATATGAACTGATGCAGAGTAAAGTAATCTGAACCAAGAAAATAATATATCCAGTAACTACAACAATGGAAATATAAAGATCAATGGTACACACACGTAAAAAAATCAAAAGTAAATGTAATAAAATTATAAAGATCAAGTAGGATTAGAATGAAAAGATTTGAGAAGATACCCTTAACCTACTCTTTTGTGGAGGTAGATTCACAGGTAGAAGTTGCACAAGTGAATGCACACATTTTTTAACTATCTTGATGTATTGATAAGTTAACTTCTTTTTCCTCTCTCTAAAAAAAAATACTATCTTTCAGGAAGTAGGGATGAGATACTATAGTGATGTAAACAGAAAACATAAATAAAAAAAAAATTTTAATTAAAATCTGATGCCTGGAAAAGATTCTTCAGATTATTTAGTGCAGTGCTCTCTAAACTTTTGATAATACAACCTTATCAGTGAAGTCTTTTTAAACATGTACCCTTTACCAATTATATGCTCATCCCACTGTACTAACATGTTAGTTATATTAGAAAATAAACAAAAATAAAAAAATTAGATGATGAGATGGTTGAATAAATATTTTAAGATAAGTTACTCATTAATATTTTTAGTATAAGCATAGTAGTTAGAAATGCTTCATTTAAAAAAAAAAATCATAGTTGAATACTTTGTGATCAAGATGAGAGGAAGAAACATATTATTTGTTGGCTGTGCTTACTGAATAGGGATTCTTACTTTTCAATCTTACCCAATAATTATGCAAAGGTTTTTGTTGAAATCCAGATAGGAAAATCCTTTCTCCTCTGATATCAATCACTCATCCTCAGAAATAAAAAAGTATTTAATTTTTATATTTTTAGAAAAATGAGTTCAAAATCCACTTAAATTCTTTATTTAGAAGGTTTTAAAAGGTTAGAAAACTTTTGCCAAGTTTTTAAGAGAGCAAAGATAAGAGTTTAAATAGGTGATGCAAATTATTTTCAACAATAAAATGGAAAATTTGCAAACATATATTTTCAAAATGCTCTCTTCATATTACACATTTCTTTAAGAAAGCATTTACTTTCTCATTTATTGCTAAAATGTCACCTTTTCCTTAAAAGATAGTTTATGTTGTATTTAGAATAAGAGTTTATTATACATATTCAATTCAACTATAAAAAACTTAAGACAAACAATGCTATCCCCTCTGGAGGAAAAAAAAAAAAAAACAAGATAAATGGGAATATGCACAGCATAGTTTTAAATATATTTATAAATTTGTGTCAAATGATGGCCTTCTCCATTGTGAGGTAGAGGAGAAAAAAGAAACAGTTTATAACTTAAAATGTAACAAAAATTTAATTTAATTTAAAAAATAAAATAAAAGTTTAATTATTTTATATACTACTAACAACCACTTATCACAAAATAGTTGGAAAGTTTGAAGCATTGTCTTTTTATAAAAGAAAAAAAATTGTTATTCTCTTTGAATTTGGCAATTCATTTAAGTACTTTGTCATGAAATACCCATTGAAAACCTGAAAACCTCAGAGTAGGACAAAAGATTAATCTGACCCCTTCCTATCCCATTACAAGAATTTACTATTTCTAATCTTGTTTTTTATAAAAATCATCCATGTCAGTGACATTCTGTATGGGTTAATTAGTGCACTTTCTTTGGTTCAATGATTTGCCTATGAATGATGAGGAAAATGAATTTCTCATGTCCTGTCTCTGCAACCTTAGTCTGAAATCCTTTTTAAAAAAAAAATCCAGTCAAAGTAGCTACTTCATCAGCGACTACACTTACACAGTTTTTCCATAAAACAATTTTTTTCATTAAGAAAGTCATTTACTGCTGAGACAATATCTTCTCCAATACATCTATCCCTTAACAGCTCACAATATATAGTTTTTCATGTATTTCATTACTGAAATGGAATCTAGCAAGCATAATAAATTCAGATATGTTAGAAAAGTCTATATTTTCATCTAGCTGTATAGCAAACCTCCTACACTGAATAATTTGTTTTAATATTTGTTTCTTCACATCTCCAACAATGTTTTCTACATCTCCTAATGGTATTTGCTGAAGTAGGAATACATTATGGTTTATTGCTATACTGATTTCTATGCATTATTTCTGCTATTACTACTGCAATAGAAGAATAAATGTTTCCCCAATGGTATATGGCTTTTTATATTTCAATGTCAAATAAGAAACATTCAAAATAATCTATTAGTTTTTGTATTCTCTTTTATTCAAAATTTTTTAATTCTCCTTTTTCTCTTCCTCTTACTTTGTCCCCTCCCATAGGACATTATTTTTTAAATAAAAGAAAAAAAGACATCATAACAAATAAGCATAGTCCAACAAAACAAATTTCTACACTGGTAATGTCCAAGAGTGTATTTCTAATTCTTCTTTGTAAGTCTATAATGTCCCTGGAAGAATATGAGCAGCATGCTTAATCCTTGGTTCTCTGGAATTGTGCTGATTGTCACTGTGCTGATTAGAGTTCTAAAATAAAAGAAGCTTCTAAACATTTGTCATTAAGTTTATTGATTATTTTGTTTTATTTTAGATTGATTATCTCTTTTGAGAGGAGTGACTATTTCTCTTTTACATTAATAACCAATTAATAATTGAGATAAAGATTCTCCCTTTTTATTTCCTCATTCAAAACCCATTCTTTCAAGGACATTTCTGACCTTGCCCAAAAATTTAATCCTTCTGAGACCATCTTATCTAGGTGGAGTTCTTACCCCACTATTGTTCATTGCTCACTGGTTGGAGGTGTTATCTTTTTTTATAATTGCTAGAGGCATCCCAGATAGTGGACTGGTTCAGGATGAGTCTCTCTTTGACTTCATCATCAAAAGCATGTTCCGAGCCCCTCACTCTAGAATAAGCCTATTTCTCATTCTAATATTCATTCTCTCATTCACTGTTAAAATATCAGAGCTAATTTCTGCCTGTCAGGAGCACTTCTTCCAAGGGCATGTGAGGTTGAGTGACTTCCATGATTCATCTTAGGTTTATGAGAGAAATGCAAATGACCATTATTTTATTAATTATCTGCTATATAGGAAACTGAGTGAAATTAATAAAAAATTGAGTTGCTCCCCAGCTGATAAATAGTCAAAGGATATGAATAGTTTCTAAAAGAAATCAAAGCTAGGAGGCAGCTAGGTGGTACAGTGGATAGAGCACCAGCCCTGAAGTCAGGAGGACCTGAGTTCAAATGTGACCTCAGTCACTTAACACTTCCTAGGTATGTGACCCTGGGCAAGTCACTTAACCCCAATTGCCTCAGCAAAAGAAGGAAGGAAGGAAGGAGGGAAGGAAGGAAGGAATCAAAGCTAACTATAATCATACAAAAATGTTCTAAATCACTATTGATTAGAGAAATACAAATTAAAACAACTACAAATGCTACCTCATATTCATTAGATTAGCTAATATGAGAGAAAAGAAAAATGACAAATATTAAAGAGGATGTGGAAAATTTGGGACACTAATGCACTAGTGGAGTCATGAACTGATTCATCCATTCTGAAACACAATTTAGAACTACAATCAATGGATCATAAAGCTGCGTTTACCCTTTGGTCCAGCAATACCACTATGAGATCTGTATCCCAAAGAGATCAATGGAAAAGGAGAAGAATCTGTATATACAAAAATATTTTTCTGGTGGCAAAGAATTGAAAACTGAGGGAATTGACTGGGAAATGGCTGAACAAGTTGTAGCATATGACTGTGATGGAAGACTAATGTGCTATAAGAAATGAAGAGCAGGATGGTTTAAAAAAAAAACCTGGGAAAATTTATATAAATAGATGCAAAGTTAAGTGAGCAGAACCAGGAAGACATTGTACATAGTAATAGCAACATTGTAACAATAATCATCTGTAAAAAACTTACCTACTCTGATCGCTACAATGAAACAAGATAATTCTAAAGGATTCATGATAGTAAATGCTATCTATCTCCCAAGAGAGAACTGATGAAATCTGAGCTCAGATTGAAGCATGTTTTTTTTTTTCAATTTCTTTATTTTTCTTGCTTTTTTTTTTTTTTTTTTTTTTGCAACATGGATAATATGAACATGTATTTTCACATTATTTTACATGCATAATTGTTATCATATGGCTTTTTCCCAATAGATGGAAGAGGGGTTGGAGGGAAAGAGAGAATTTAAAACTTAAAGTTTGTTAAAAAAAAATAATAAATATATTTTTGAAATAATTAGGTAATAAAATTCATCAGTCTACTTAATTGAGCATATGTATATATCCCAGTAAACTAAAAGTAAATGAATGAAGGTGATATTGTCATCATTTGGGATTTTCAGTATTAAGAAACTTTTACTCTTTCCTCAAGATAATTCACATACTATATATAACATATATAATCTAATATGGAAATGGAGTGAGAACAGTAGTGTTAATCCACCTGTTAAATATTAGTAAAAATTATTTTTTAAAACTGAAAAAAAAAAATGAAATTCTTATTCCCACATACCTACCCAAATCCCAATGGATTATCTTGAGTATTCCCTGGACTATATAGTCTTCACTTTGGAGACTACTGATCTTGTTTTAACCCTTTTTTGACAGATAGGAAACTATGAAAGACAATGTGTTATAAGTGGAAAAATTAACCTCATGTGACTCCTTATCCATACTAGCTACCTCTGTTAGCTTCATTAATATGGCCACAAAGGGACTGTTACTTCTTCCCTTCATTTTTATCTTTGCTCTCTTGTTCCCATACCAACTTTCTGCCAGATTAACTCACTACTCATTAGTAGTTTCTTTAAAGGCAATGATTTTTACAATCTGAGCTCAAACTGGATAAGATATTTCCTTTCAAGTTCACACTCAGCCTTCTGCACTTTCCTTTCTACTCCCCTTCCACCCTACACTCCTTTGCAAGAGTCAGAGTTTTCATATTTTGGGGGGTTGTATTAATTGATTATGGTGGGGATTTTCCTCCTCTCCCCTTTTTTAAAATGACTTGTTAGATGGGATAAGTTTTTGGAAGAGGGAAATGAGAGGGATGTAGGTGAATATAGATGAAATAAAATATATTTTAAAATAATCTCTTTTAAATAAAGAAATACACAATCTTTTGTAAAGTTCAGACTAGCTCCCTGAAGGCCTCAGGAACAGCCAGAGTCAGGATAAGTAAAAGTCCTTGGTCTTCAGGGAGAGAAGTGAAGGAGACAGACAAACTGCCACAAGCTCGCCACCATCCTCCCTTCTCCTGGTCCTGCTACAAAGTGAAGTTCTCTCACCTCTCTCCATCCCACCCCTTAATTCTTACCTACAATTATCTGTATACATCAAACATTGAGCCAGCACAGAACTGTGAGAAGGGCCATTTTTTCAAACATATGCTAATAGAATCATTATCCAATAGGTAATTAGCCTTAAGTACTCAGTTATCTGATTCAAGCACACCTTTTAAGAATTTCAGCCCTTTACAATCTTTCAAGAATTGAGCAGAACCAGGAGAACATTGACATGACAACAATAAGATTACATAATGATCTGTTCTGATGGACATGACTCTTTTCAACAATGAGATGATTCAGGCCAGTTCCAATGGTCTTATGATAAAGAGAGCCATCTACACCCAGAGAGAGGACTGTGGGAACTGAGTGTGGATGACAGTATAATATTTTCACTCTTTTTGTTGTTGTTTGCTTGCATTTTGTTTTCTTTCTCATTTTTTCCTTTTTTGATTTGATTTTTCTTGTGCAGTATGATAATTATGAAAATACGTACTGAAGTATTGCACATATTCAACATATATTAGATTACTAGTCTTCTAGAGGAAAGTAGGGGGAAGGGAGGGGAAAAAATTTGGAACACAGGGTTTTGCAAGGGTGAATGTTGAAAAGTACCTATGCGTATGTTTTGAAAATGAAAAAGCTTTAATTAAAAAAAAAAAAAAAAAAAAAGAATTATTCAGAATAAAAAATCTAGGCCTCCAATTCTGTGGACACTATATTTATTTATATCAGTGAATCATTCATCTTAAATCTTAAGTCTGTAATACAATCAAGTTTAGGGTACATAAACTGGAATATACTGAGATTGTGATGGACTCAAGCACTAGACTGCTTGAGTCAGAAAGTCCAGGTTTCAATCTCAGCTCTGCCATTTACTAGTCATATGGCTAGTTAGACAAAATATTTCAGTGTAAGAGTCTCATCTTCTTTATGGAGAATCAAAGATGGGGTCAATTATGTTGAATATTCTTATTCATTTTCTAAGTAGATAAAAGCAAACCATTGGACATAGAGCCAGAAGATCTCTTTACTTTGTTGCTTATCTCTGAATGACCTGGGGCAAATTACCTAACTTTGCTGAATCTGTTTCTTCATCCTTGAAATAAGAGGGTTGGACTAGATAAAATATAGTTTATCTAAGAAGATCCCATCAGATTCAAAATCTATAATCTCTAAAGTCTCTACCAGCTTGTAAATCCCATGATTCTTTGACAAAGTGTTGTGCCCTCAACTAATAATGACTTCGGTGTCTTATCTACTGTTTTTCACATCAAAATTTATTTAGGTACATGTGTAATTAGAAGACAATTCAGCAAACATTTATTTGGAGATTACTACATTCAAGATAACATGCTGGACACTAGAAATGGGTGAAAAATAATACATTTCCTGCCTACAAGAGCTTTCAGATTAATAAAACAATGTCACACACAGTGATATATAAATGATACAAGTTAGAATTGCGAAAGAAGTAAAAGGAGAGATCCAAAGTACTCTGTAGAAATAGTGTAAATGTAATTCTTTATTTAGCTGATATTTATTTGGGAAAGGGAGTGGAAAAAAAGGTGGATTAAAATAAATAAAGTTTTCTGATTTGTGGAATACAATAAGTATCCTCAAGTGAGGATACAAGTGAGACTTTTCTTCCAATATAACTATGTGGAAAATGGAAAAATTAGATCAAATTCCATGGAAAATTCCACATATGTGAGGAGTCTATTTGACATCTAGTTTCCAAATCTAATAAGCCCTATCTAGGATACAGATCTATAACTCCACATTGATAAGCAAAGAGAAATTCCACCCTCCCCCTATCTTTTAAAATAGATCTGATCATTTGAAAACTTTACAAAGCAGTGTTCTGCCCTCTGGTAGGAGAGACATGGATGGGACAGGCTAATTTACAATTGTGGAGGGACTCATAAAGGGCCTGGGATCCTCAGAGGAAGTTTTCAGCACCTTCTTTTTCTGTTGTCAGTCCCTGTAATTGATGGCAAATGCTTAGGCCCTTTCAGATAAGGACAGATAGTTAATTAAGCAGCACTGTGGTATTTGAGGCAACTTTTCCCTGTGTTCTTTCCCACATCTTCCCTCCATTTGAGAAGCCAGTGTTTTCTTCATACATTGTCTCAAATATATAACGAAGAGCATCAATTAAAATGATTTGGGACTTTCTCTTTTATTCACTTCATGAAAGAATCATCTATCAGCTTTGGCAGCCTCTTTGCCCATCATCTCAGAAGACTTTCAGGATCATTGTTAAGAAGCAGAAATAACTAGAAAAGAACCTGTACGCCCTATTATATTTTTATAGCAGGTCTCTCTCCTCCTCCTCCCCACCCCTCTTCTCCCTCTGTATGTGTGACGGCAAAAAACTGTAAACTAAAGGCATACTCATCAATGATGGAATAGCTAAACAAATTTTCATAAATAAAGGGAATGGAATTGTGCCTATGGCACTATTGTGCTATAAGTAATGTTAAAGAGAATAGTTTCAGGGAAACCTAGGATTACTTGTGTGACCTGATAGGTAAAGTAAGCAGAATCACGGAACATATTCTTCAATAATAGCAACATTATAAAAATGAACAATTTTGAAAGACTTAAGAACTTTGATCAATTTGATGATCAATCAAAAGATTCCAGAAGTCAAGGATGAAGAAAGCTAATAGATTCCTGATAGAAAGGTAATGGACTTCATATATATAGAATGAGATGTACCTTTTCAGACATGGCCAGTGTGGGAACTTGTTCTAGTTGACTTAAATTTTTGTTTTGCTTCCTTTTGGGGGGAATGGTAAGAGAAGAAAGGAACAGAGAAGGAAAGAGAAAGATGAGAGACAGAGAGAGACAGACATAGAGAGAAATACAGAGAAGAGAGACAGAGATGGAGTATAAATGCTTGCTAATTGGGGGGTGGAGTTTATTTTTAAAAAGAAGCAAAAGTAATTTAATTCTGTCAATAAAAACATAAAAAAAATACAGATTCTCACTAGCCATAAATTCAGATACACCTCAAAAATGAAGAACTCTTTGCTCTGTAACCTCATAGAGAGAGCTCACATTTATTTTGAGAAAGGTCTTTGACCTGGATTCTCCTGTTCATTTCTGCTTACAATATCAGTATGGCTAAGAGTATATAAGCTTATAAAGAATAACCAGTATGATGATGTACATAATTATTTTTTACCGTATCCAAACTATTTCTCTATGTTTGGCAAGAAGCAAACATCATACCTCATTTTTAATGACAAAGAGATGGAAGCCTATTATGGAAAAATACATTAGATATGTATTTTTTAAAAATCCTATTGGATGTTTTTGCTTAAATGTATGTATGTGTATGTGGGTGTATGCTTATACATACACACATCCTTAGGTGTATTACCTGCATTGGTAAAAGGAATTTCTTAATTTAAGAATTCCTTATACCAATGAACTAACAGATCTACTCCCCATGTTGTTTTTAGTGATCAGTCATGTCCATCTTTTAGGACCCCATTTGGGATTTTCTTGGCAAAGATACTACATCGTTTGCTATTTTCTTCTCTCATTCATTTTACTGATGAGGAAACTGAGGCAAGTAGGATTAAATGACTTACCCAGGGTCACACAGCTGGTAAATTTCTGAGGTAGGATTTGAACTCAGATCTTCGTGATTACATGCCTGGATATTTATCTATTTTTCCACCTAGCTGCCTCCCCCCCCCTCAATTTCTTATCCCTTTTCCTAAAAGCTAATTTCCTCTTATTTTTAATACTTTATTGTTTATTAAGCTAAAAACATATATTTGTTGTTGAAGAGATCAATTACTTTTTTCTTTTCATAAGAATAGGAACTAATGCACGTGTTTAACCTATAGTGGATTACTTGCTGTCTAGGGGAAGAACACTGGAGAGGGGAGGGAGAAAAATATGGAATACAAAGTTTTGCAAGGGTGAATGTTGAAAACTATCTTTGCATGTATTTTGAAAAATAAAAAGCTATTTCAAATATATATATATAATAGTGACTAGATATAATTCCTTCAATAGAGGGAATTCCTGTGTGAGGAAACCCATTTATAGATGTAGATTTGCACCTTTTCTGCAATTTATACTCATTGTTACCAAGAACAATAACTGACTACTGGACTTCTCCAGGATCACCCAGCCCATATATGTGAGAGATGGCATTTGAACCCAGCTCTTCCTGGTTCAGAAGTAATAATTCAGAAGCTAGCAATCTTCCTTTATGCAACACTGACTCCTGTTCCCATGCATTATGTTATTAGGTTTGGTAATGAGTATGTGAATTATAGAGGTATGTCTACTTTAAATAAGAGTTTTTTATTATTAGATATTTATTTACTGACTCAAAATAAGAAAACAATTAAAATTATATGTCAAAAAGAACTGATCAGATTTCATTTAGGCTTCAAATTTAAGTTCCAAGGAACTTTCAGCTTTCTCAGACTCACGGAATGATAGAATCACGTTGGTGAGAAGAACCTCCAAACCCATTTCTTGCGACCTTTACCTGAATGAAAATTGCTACTGCAGCATGATGGTCATCCATCTCTTTCTTCAAAGACTTCTAATGAAGAAAAGTGCCTTCATTCCAACAATGAATAGCTCTGTTTGGAAGGATTTTTTTTTTTTTTTTTAACATAGAAACTAAATCTGTCTCTACAACTTTTACCTATTGTTCCTACTTCTGCTAAGCAGTACAAATCTAATCCCTTTTCCACATGAGAAGCCTTAAGTATTCAAAAACAGTTGTCAAAATCCTTTCTTCTTCCCTCTATCTTCTCTTTTCCAAGCTAGATAATAACTCTTTGTAATTGAGTCAAAATTTACTTCACTAGAAACATTTGTGTAATGAAAATTGGTATATACCTAATTTCTCTTATTGATTCTCATAAGGCATACACCACTGGCCCTTCATCATAAACTAAAAATTATTTTTGTTTTTGTTTTGTTTTATTGAAAGGGGAGGGGGGATTTAAAGCTATAAATTTTACTAGTGTAGGGAATTCTTTGTGAACCTCCTATCAAGAGATCAGCAACTGTGCAAACTAAGAGTCTTAGCTTGTTGCCTATAGGCTTTGAGAACTCCTAACTTCTCAAAAGCAGAAAAGCCTCTGATTTAACTCCCTTGCTCTTTTCTCCTTCTCTTTGGAGGATCCTTTAAGTCTAGCTACAAAATATCGCAAACACCTGATAGCAGCTTATTTGCTTCCTGTGAGTCAGAGAGCAAAGTCACCATCATCAAACTGCCAATGCTACCTTTAAATAAACTAGTTTATAATGAATAGTTATCATAAGGTAACAGCTGTGACATACCCTGTCATAAGATTTAAAGACTCTATAATTTGCTCAGTGTTCCAGATTAATAAAGTTCTATTCATATCTTTCCAAAACAGCAAAAAGGAACACAAGCAGATTGGTGGCTTGGGGAAAAAATCCAGAAGAATAGCTGAAGAAATTAGTGCTTTTTCCTTTACCTCAAAATCAAGCTGCAGGGAGAAGAGCCTAATGGCCTCTTTGCAATTGCTACTCATAGCTCTTGGTTCTACCTGTGTCTAGACAAAGACCAAGTCGAATCTCTTATCCACTTGACAATCTAAAATAATTCAAGAAATAATGATTATATCCTCTTGAATCTGCTCTTCTCAGATTGAACAACCCTAGTCCTATGCTAGTCTTACCTGACTGTTGTACTTCTGAAATATATCTTTTTTTTTAACTATCTTTTTCCTTTCTCTTTATTTTGGCCACCCTAGTCCTTATCAACTCTGTACTAGTCTCCAACTGTTCATCATGTTTCTAGTCTATTCCCTCCCTAGCCTAGCCTTTATTCCAATGCTTGAGTAATTTTTTTTTAACCAATGTAAAGACCTATTTGTTTCACTCCTATCACGAAGATTCTCTGTGGGTGCCTACTAAAGGCTTCATGATGTATAAACTGCTGATCCTGACATTCAAAGCCCATTACTGTTTGTCACCAATCTACCTTTCTAATCTTAGGAGAGACCACTTTCACAATGGAGTTAGGAGAAGGAGGGCCACAGAATATTTCATGGAGAAAGTGGTTCCTGAACTGGACCTTAGAAGAAAATGGAATTTTAGAATCATGGGACTTTGAGCTAGAATAGAACTTAGAGATTACCTAGTACAACTCCTGATTTTATAGAATAACAATGTAGGGCTCAGAAAAATGAAGGCTTGCTTTAAATCACACAGAAAGTAAAGTGTACAGTCAGAATTTGAACCTATATTCTCAGGATTTCAATAGGAAGAAATGAGGAGAAAACAGTTTATAGGGAAAGAAGATTGGCACATACCAATACATAGGGGAAGGAAAGTTCAAGGGGAGAATGAGAATCAACCAGTAGTCAAGTTTGTTGGAAAATAGCATGTATGAAGAGGAATAGCATGATATAAGCATGGAAAGGTACAGTGGAGTCAGATTGTAAAGGGCCTTAGATATTAGTCTAAATTTCTATTTTATTTGGCAAGCACTAAGGAACCATTGCTGGTTTTTGAACAGAGGAGTGATACTCTGAAATGTATATTTCTGGAACATTAATTTAGCATTTGCTGAAAGTTGAATTAGAAAATAAAGATGGAAGCAAGTATACCAGCTAGAAGGCTGTTACAATTATATAGGTGAAAAGTAGGGGCACAAATTAGTCTGGGGCAATATGGGAAAAGAGAAGGGTCTGAGCCCTAGAGTTGTTGCAGACTTATTTTAGATATAAAGAAAGATATTGCAAAAGTAGAATCAACAGGACTTGGCAACCTTTAGAGAAGTAAGACAAACTCAGGAGAGAGAAGATAGATTTCAAGAATGTTGTATATTCTTAAAAAGATATGTACAAGGAGCATATAGGTGGTGCAGTTGATAGAGCACCATCCCTGAAGTCAGGAGGACCTGAGTTCAAATGTGGTCTCAAACACTTAACACTTCCTAGCTGTATGACCCTGGACAAGTCACTTAATCCCAATTGCCTCGGGGAGGGGGGGAAGATGTATATAGAAGGTAAATGCAAGGTTCGATGATTGAAGATGAATACAAATTGTAACATATTCCTATAAAATTAGTGTCAGGAATGCTTAAATTGAGAAGCAAAAATATGTAAGAAAAGTTAAGGATGGCAAAAATTAAAAATAAAATAAAAGTTTTTTATCTAGTATACAGAAGGAAAAAGATGATCAAAGAAAAGAAAAGATTAATTCTTACAGTGGATAGGGCAGACAATAAAGAGAAAAGAGAGTTGACATGTTCAGCTCCTGTTGTACATATCTTCTCTTCTAAGGAGAATGGACTGAAAAGGACAACAAAAAACGAATTAACCCAACTGACTAATTATTAAGAGAGCACCTTGATGCCCAGAAACAACTTCAAATCACCAGGTTCAGATAATCTATATCAAAATATACTGGGAAAACAAACAAACAAATACAAATCAATATGGAAATAGTGAATGTTGAGCTAAAATCATGGATCTTGAAAGATGGTGAAGAATAAGAAAAGTACTAGAGCCCTAAAAAGCAAATGTCCCAACTTTCAAAAGAAAAAAAGGGGTGATAACATAGTTTGCAAACTATGGATCAGTGAGCTTGACTTTGATTCCTGACAAAATTTAAGAAATGTGTCATTAAAGATATGATTAATGAACACATAGAAAAGGAAGTAGAAGTTACAAAGGCAGATAGGTTTAATCAAGTAGAGTTTATTAAGAATAATTTTATAACCAATTTGTGACTTTATTTTGCTTGCTTATACTTATTTATTACAAGAAAGGTATTTTACTAAGTGGGAAATGAGGAGAGTAGGATGGGAATGAGTGAGAAAAGATTGACAATGATGCTAAAAAAGAAAAAATTAGTGTCAATGAAAAACTATCTTTAAATACATGGGAGAGAGTAGAATTAAACTAAGAAGGGGACAAAGGCAGGGCAATTTTGGTGCTACTTTAAATTTAATGCATACTTTAAAACCCCAGCACACTCTGTATATAGAAGTTACAATTCCATATACAATCTTCTGATCTTTTACATAGAAATGCTCATTTTTTGATACCAACTTCTTAATATTTGTCAGGTTTACAATAAAAAGAATGAATAATGCTAAACTAATTTCATTTTCTTTCTCTTTTTTGAATAAGGTTACTAGATCATGGTAACCTAATTATTAAGGTTTATTTAATAAATAATAAAAATTATCTCTCTTTTAAGTCAAGATATTTAACAAAATCTCTCAATTTTTTTGTGAAAAAGAGGAGATATATGTATTAGAATTTAGTTCATATTTCCAGTGATTAAACAACAGTATGAGTAGGCAGAATTCTAGTTGATTGCTAGGCCCATGCAAAAAGTAGATTTAATAGTTCCATGACAACTTGGATAAAGGTCTCTAGTGAAGTGCTTCAAGGGATCTGTAGTTTGGAAATTAAAGCAATGACATGCATTAAGTTTGCAAATTAAACAAAGCTCAGAGGGATGATTGTCAGAATCCCAAAAGATCTCAAGATGCTAGAACATTAGGCCTCATCTAAGTTTTTGAAATTTAACAGAGATAATGTTAGGTTTTAAGAAATTAACTGCAGAAGTATGGAGAAGTATGACTAGAAAACAATTTGTATCAAAAAGTATCTTGGATTTTAGAGGACTATAAGCTCAATTATAAGTGAATACAGTGATGATAGCCAAAAAGGCTTCATACAACCTCAGGATGCATCAAAAGATAAAACAAAACATCATATCCTTGCATTGGGTTCTTCTTAATGATCCATCCCCTCCTTGTCTCAGATTCCTTTTGTATCTTGTTTTCCTCCATTAGATTATAAGCACCTTGAGAGCAGTGACTAATTTTCTCTTTCCTATTTGCATCCTTAGCCCTTGGCACAATGTAACAAACACAGTAGATGCTTAATGAATATTTATTGAATTGAATTTTGTCCAGACAACCATTAAGGTGTAGGTTTTTGAGCTCATGTCATATGAGGATGAACTGAAAGACATGAGGATGTCTGTCCTGGACAAGACAAGTTTAGGGAGGGGAAGAAGGTATTACCTGTCTTGACCACATGTTGACTAGAAGGACTACATTTGTTATCCTTGGACTCAGGAGGCAGAACTAGTAACTGAGTAGAAATTGCAGAAAGGCAAATTTAAGCTTAATTTAAGGAAAAACAGTGCTAACAAAAAGCAAATGGTCTGTAAAAGTCACTAAATTATACATACCTATTGATCTAATAATACTACACCAGGCCTTCAAGAGATCTAAAAAAATGGAAAAGGACCTAAATGTACAAAAGTATTTATAGCAGCTCTTTTTCTGATGGCAAAGAACTGGAAACTAAGTAGTGTTCATCAATTGGGGAATGGCCAAATTATTTGTATATGAATAAAATGAAACACCAAGACATAAGAAATAAGAGATATTTCAAAGAAACTTAGGAAGACTTTTATAAATTGGTACAGAGTGAAGTGAACAGAACCAGGAGAGATACTTAAACAATAACAACATTGTAAAAAAACAAAAAAACAAAAACAAACAAACAAAAAAAACTTTGAAAGGCCTGGACCCTTATCAATGTAATAACCAAACACTATTCCAGAAGACCAATGAGGAAGAATGCTACCCATCTCCTAAAAGAATTGCTCAGGTTAAGAAAATCACACACTACTAGGTTTGCATGCAACATACCAGATTGCATGGGAGGGAGAGGATGGAAAAGAAAAGATTGATTCTTAAGGTGTTCTCTTACTAATTAGTTATTGGGTTAATTCATTTTTTTTGTTGTCCTTTCCAGTCCATTCTCCTTGGAAGAGAAGACAAGTACAATAGAAGCTGAACATCTCAACTCTGTTTTCTCTTTATTGTCTGCCTTATACACTTTGAGAATGATAGATGAATGAAGAGTAGAGATATATATTTTTGGAAATAACTAATGTGGAAATTTGTGCTTATTTACAATGTGTTGAGAGTGGGTAGGAAAAGAAGAGGACAGTGATAAAGTCACAAAAATAATTAAAAGAAATAAAAGGGACATTGAAGCTTTTTTCTTCAAAAGAGAACAGAAAGAAAGCTTCTTTATAATATGTTAGCTCCATATCCATATCCACACATATACATATACAGTATATCAGTGCCATGCCAGGAAACGGAATCATTTCCATTTGACTTGTCTTAGGAAGATTCCGAAGATCTTCTGGCAGGATAAGATACAGACACTGAGGTCCTTTCTTGAACTGAACTGCCAAGCATGCCAACTCTTCTGCAGAGAGCATAACTCTGTTGGGCTGGCTACATATGCCAAATGTGCACTTAGAAAAAAGATTATTTTATAGAGAACTCACACTGGGCAAGCTCTCACAAAGTGATCAGGAAAAAGTGATATAAAGATACTCTCAAGGTCTCTCTTAAGAATTTTAGAATTGATTTATGATATGGAAGACATTGGCACAGGACTTATCAGAGAGTGTGCTTATCAGAGAAGGTGCTGTGAAAGCAGGATTGAATTAGCTCAGAAGATACATGAGATGTGCAAAGTTAGAGAGTCAACCCCAAATGTTCAGAAGGACTATTTGTGTCTGACCTAGGCAGAGCATTCCAAGCTTATACTGGTCTGATCAGCCACAGGTGGACATACTATAACTCTATTCAAAGTTAATGATGTCATTTTGGTCCTTTTCAAGAACAAAGGACAACCAGCCTGACCCCTTCTGGGGTTTCATAAATAGGACTAGGTAGTGGGAATCCACTAAACAAAAATCAATTTCTATTCCTCTTTCCACCAAATAAACTTTAATGTTTAAACCTCCCTGTTTAGTTAAAATTTTGTTGTTTAACTTTCCAAAGTTTCAACCAGAGATATTTATTCTATTTTCAATAAACATTTAGCAAATGCCTACTATAGCAAAGTATTATGTTGACTACTGGAGATAACAATCAATCATATAACAAAAAAAAGATAAAATAAATTAGTCCCTTACCTCAAGGATATTGTTATAATAGAGAAGAGAATATAAAATATACACAGATCAATAAATACCCAGTAACAACTCTGGGGGAGTTTGGAGGCAGAGCAGTAAAGATTTTGTGTAAAAGGTGGAGGTAAGAAAGAAATGTGCTGTAGACATGAGGGATCAACTGTGGAAAATCATAGAGTTAAAAGCTAAATGTCATGTTTAAGGAATAGCAAGAGTGTGTTGATGTGTTTAAAAAAAAAAAAAAAGAGGCAAAAACCATTTATCCCTCTATGAAGTGTGAAGGAATTATAGAGGTAATTTGTTTTTGCTTTTGGCTAAAAAGGAAAGGAGAAGAGCCTCTTAATCCCATAGGAGGTCCAAGAGAGAGAGCAAGGAAAAGTTGTTTCTGCCTTAAAAGTTTATTGAAAGGGTGCTCTTTCAGGCTATATGGCCAGTTATCTTTTTAAAGTATTTTATTATTTATAAAATAATTTTACATACATGATCTCATTTAAAGATAACTTTAAAAGACTTAAATGAAACCAAGACACTTTCAGAGAACTCATGATGAAACATGCTACTAACTTCATAATAAGGAAATGATGAACTCAGAGTAGAGATTGAAGAAGAAATTTTTTAACATGGCCAGCCATCTTTTGATGCATCTTTTTTCTTTCTGTTAATTCCTTAGGCACTCAGGTGTTGTTCAGTTATCCCAAATTATCAAATCCTAGAGTGTTAAACCAGAGTACTCATGACTCATGACTCAAATGAGACATAAGGTCCAATTTAGCTCCATACACAGTCCAATGGAGTGTGCTCAAACCAGAGAAGATGGGAGGCCCCTAGGTATTATTTCTCTTTTCCTCTCCTTTAAACCACATCTCAAATGGCACCTTCTCCATGAAGCCTTTTTTTTTTTTTTTTTTTTTTTTTTTTTTTTTTTTGGACACTCTGCAGGGTTTAATTTCCTCCTTCAAATTCACATAGCATTGTGTCCTTCATGTTTAAATGTACAAATCATAAAAAGGAAAAAAAAAAAAATGCCAGAGAAACTATGAAGAAATAAGCATGTTCATATACCATTGATAGAGCTGTGGACTGATCCAGACATTTTTTAAAGCAATTGAAAGTGTGCCCCAACTGTGAATATCCTTTGACCCAGTGATACTAGTATTAGGTCTATACCCTCAAGAGATCAAAGATAGAAATCTAAGATCTATTTGGTTGTTCAGTAGCAACCAACTCTTCATGACCCCATTTGTAATTTTCTTGGAAAAGATACTAATATGGTTTGTGGTTTCCTTCTCCAGACTATTTTACAGATGAAGAAACCAAGGCAAACAGTGTTAAGTGACTTGCCTAGGATTGCACAGCTAAGATTTAAACTGAAGACGAATCTTCTTGACTCCAGATCTGGCAATATATCCATTTCACCATCTAGCTGCCACAAAAAGGAACTTAACATTCAAAAATATTTGTATTTGTTGGAGTGCAAATAATTGGAATGAGGGGGTTTCCATCAATCCAAAGAATATCTGAGTAATGACATTTCACTTTATGAAAATTGAAGCCATACTATTGTGCTGTAAGAAATGATAAAGATGATGCTTTCAGAAAAGCCTATGAAGACTTGCATGAACTGACCCAGAGAGAAGTGAACTGGCCACGTAGAACAAGTTACACAATAACAATGTAAAGATAATTAGCTTTGAAAGTTTTAGGGTCTCTGATCAATGCAATGATCAATCATGATTCTAGAGGACTCATGATGAAATATGAAACCCATTTACTTGGAATGAAGATTGAGTATTATTTTTTTGGACAGCCAGTTTGAGAATTAGTTTTTCTTGACTATGCATGTTTGTAATGAGTTTTTTGCTTTTCTTGCTTTCTTTGTGAGGGTGGGGGAGATAGGAGGAAGGAAATGTAAAACTTTGAAAAACTACAATTTAATTTTTAAAAATGCACTTGTCATATATTGTGTATTACAGTTATATGTTTGTCTTTAAACACCTTGATTAAGATATAAACTACACAAGCAAGGGGGCTGTACCAAATTTGCTATGTGTTTCAATAATATAGTGCATTTAATAATACAGTGTAATACAACAATACAGTGCTTTACACAGAGTCAGTGTGTTTGTTTCTTAAATGAATTCATGAATGAATGGCAGACATGTGCTGAAAGGTGAAGCAGTATGATTACAGGGTATAAATAAGTCGCTCTAACACCCAAGAATCTGGGCGTCGGCATAAGGAACTCCCGGTGTGAAAGCTCCCTCTATCAGAGCAGATCCAGCTTGGTAGACACCTAGGCTCTTAGGAACTAAGAGTTAGCATTCAGGAAAAAGGGTGGGGTGGGGTGCTGAAACATTAAAAACATTAAAGGAGAGACTCCCAAAGGCCAGCTTTGAGAACAGAAAACAAAGATTTCCACAGTTGACGAAGCGTTCTCAGAGAGAAGAGACTGCTCACAAGTGATCCAGAGAGCCCAAGAAGTTCCTCCTCCCTGCAGAGCCCATGGAGGCTGAACATTAATGCGTTTCAGCTCAGCGGGCTTCTCGCTGCATAAGTGACTCCCAGGCTAGCTCTCTTGAGACTTTTTGTCCTCCCCTCCCCCCAACTCTGGACCCTGGAAAGCCCTCCGGGGCTTTCCTACTCCCACTTTCTTCACAGTTCCAAGGAAAGTTGGGGAGGACACTTCGGAAGGATTGCCTGCCTCTATGAAGGCTGGGAAAATCCTCGGCTTTTACTGCTGGGTTCTTACGCTAAGCTAACGCTACGTGGCCCTTCTATGAGAAACGAGATGAACACACTGTACGTGCGGAGAGCGAGTACCATTGTGCCCCGGAATCCTCAGGGGGGCACTCCAGAACTGCTCACTGCCCGGCTGACAAGCAGCCAAGCGGCTTCCCCTGCCCCGCCCCCTCCCCCCTCTCCCTTTTAAACGAGGAGGTACTTAACCATTCTGAGGCCGGCCCGGCAGGCTGGCGGGCGGGCGCTCGCTGGGATATGGTCCAGGCTGCGTCTGCCTGCCGGGTTTCACGCTGCTCGCTCAGGCGGGGCCGGTCCCTAGGGCTTCGGGCCCCGGGCAGCCTGGGCTTTCTAGTACACACAGTTTGATCTGAAGGCAAACAGTACAGATGGTAATCAATTTAAAGTTAATAAAACCCGTGCTCCCCCAGGAGCCAGGCATTTAAAACAGCGTGCTGACAAATATTGGTTTGCGCTTCTACTTAAATGTAGGCAGATGTGAACACGCAAAGCTCTAATCGCTTCATGTTTGTTGAAGAGATTTAATCTGCCCTTATTAATATGCACCAGAACCGAGGACCAAAAATACCGCCTTCTTTCATTCAAGTCTGCTATTTGATATTGGGTTTTCTTACAGAGCCGGGTGGAAACGGAATGTGGAAAAACCCATTGTGTGGCGCCCATCAGCTAATTATCTTTCCTAGGGCCGCAGGGTCTTCGTGCCTCGGGTCCTAAGAAATCAAAAAGGTTGTGTACCAGAACGGGATAAGAAAAAGTGAGAGGGGAGGAGAGAGGGGAATACAGGAGAAATTCAGGGTCTCTAACTACGGGCTGAATTCAAGAATACATCCCTCCCCAGGTGATCTTCAGATAAATCCCCTGGGGTAGCAGGGTCATCCGAGAAAGAAGAGTAGTATTAAACCTTAGGTAGCATTCGGGGACTTGAGAAAGACTTAGGAGGTACTCAAGAAACAAAGAATGGGTTGCAACTGAGGTGTTTATCCCTGTTTATCCCTAAATTTAAAATTGCCCCCAGATGCCCAATGAAGATATTCCTCTGGTGCCCAAGAAATGTTGACTATGAGAGGGGAGGGGAAAAAAATAAAGAAATAATTTGGCTAGAAATACAAAACTTAGTTACCAAAAGAAGTCTTGTGAATAAAAACTGGATAATTGTTGCAATTACATTGTAAAGAAGACTGAATTTCAGTTTTAATTAAGGCCCTGAGTTTGAGCTAAGATATTTTCCTCCTGCCTTACACTTTTTTTCTTTTATTAAAAAAAAAAAAAGTAACTTCTTGTTCCCTTCCCACTGTTCCTTGGTTTCTCCTATCTATTCCAGTTGTCTATTCTTTCCTCTCCATTCTTCTCTTTAAAGTCTTTGTCCCTCCATATCTCTTCCCCTTTCCTTCTCTTTCTCCTTTCTATCTTTTTTTCCTATCCTTTCTCTCTTTCTGTATTCTTTTCTTTCTTTTCTCTCTCTTTCCCCCTTCTTCCTCTATCCTTTTGTCCTTTTTGTGTCCTTATACTCTTTGCTCCTCTTCTATATCTCTTCCTATTATTTCTTTTTAATATATCTCCTCTCCCTCTTTCTTAAGAAACCTTCCCTTTCCCCCATGTTCTCCTCTATTATACTTCTCTTCCCCCTATTTTATTTTACCTTCCATGTAATCCCTTTCCTTTCTTTTTATTTCACCATTCACATCTCTTCTTTACATTTCTAACCATCACCACTATCACCTGGCTAGGAAGTGACTCTTTAGGATGAAAAAATTGTTATAAATTTGAATGTTGTGGGTCTCTCTTATATAGTATGCATCCTTTCACAGCTTAAAACACACACACACACACACACACACACACACACAACACACACACACACCTCTTTTTATCTTATTTTTATGGGATTATTTCCTCCCCAAGACATTTGAAATAGAAAGGAACCATAGCATTTTATTTCTTCTTTAATGGAATGTAAGTATTCAACAGTCATCATTTTATGACTCTTAGATTATATTGTAAAAATTTATCTTTCTCGGAGCTGTCACAAACAAAATGTGAAAGATAGATGGTAACTTTGGAAGACCTTGATTCAAAGTTCCAACTGTTCCAACTGTGGATGGTTCATCCTCAATGTCATCCTCAACTTCTCATTCTCCCTAATGCCATATATCTAACCAATTACTAATTCTTTTAAATTCTGTCCCCACACCCACAGTCTTTTAATACAGCCAGCACCCTTCTTTAGCCCAAAGATGACCTTGCTACATTATCATAATAGCCTCCCAACTGGTCTCCCAGACTCGAGTGTCTCCACATTCCAATACAGTCTCCTCACTGGTGCCAAAATAAAGGAACTCAGGGGATCCAGAGATGAAGGTGAGGAAAGTGAAAATTCCAGCCCTGGGGGTCATGAAGTGAAAAAATACAGGCAAGAAATGAAGTAAAGTTTCCACATTAGTTCCTTAAACTGGAATCACAAATCTATATATCCTCTTCTCCCTTCTTCCCATCTTGCATAAGTGGTATCATTTTATATTGTTCAGTTGCGTTCAACTCTTTCTGATCCAATTTGGAATTTTTCTTGGCCAAGATAGTAAAATGGTTTGCCATTTCTTTCTCCAGGTCATTTTACAAATGAGAAAACTGAGGTAAACAGGGTTAAGTGACCTGCACAGGGTCACACAGCAAGTAAATGTCTGAGTCATATTAGAACTCAGGAAGATGAGTTTTCTTGACTCCAGGCCGATAATTCACTGTGCTTCATAGCTGCCCAGTATCATCTTATACTTGAATAGAATAAGTTGGCTGTCTTTGACAAATAATAACTTCCCTTGAGCCATATTAAGCAGCAGGAATTAAACTAATTAATTTAAACTATACAATCGAGGGTTTATTCTCATCATCAATCAGTCACAAGACTTGAGAGACCTTATGATAATAGAGAGAAAATAGTCTATTGTAGCCTGAGCTTGCATTAGTATTGTAGAGTTGTGATTTCATCAGCAGGATTCTCTCTCATATAAGGACTCACTCTACCATGCAGTCCTGAAATTTTTCAGCTAAACTATATGTCATAGGCTAGGACTGAATCTTACCAACTCTAAGATTAGCTCTACTACCTCTCACAAGTCCACCATCACCTGGTGACCCTAAGAAAAGTTTAAGTTATAGTTGTTTGCCAATTGCTGAAATATAAGACCCTTACCTCCAATCATGGAGAGTTGTAGATCTCTGGGATTTACAGCTAGAATACATAAAAGAAGAGAGGCAAGATTCCAATGACTGCATTTTTAGACTAGTATTTCTCTTTCTGCAGACTGAGTGGTTTTATATATGCATAGATGTTTAATTGAATTTTCTTCTTCCTTTTTTTAATATTATTCCAATATTTAAGTTGTCCTTCCTTGAAAGGGTGGCCAGGGAATGGTGATGATCTGCACGAGGCAGACAGAGATAGAAGAGCTGCCCAGAACATGTTGACATTAAAGAAAAAAAACATACTAGGATATTAGAAACAGAATATAATGGCAAAAAGTTGCTTGCAGGACATCTGCTCCTTCCAATGAGAGAGTTTCTTTCCTGCCAAGAATTTGTGCATTTTAAAATAGAATTCAGGCCACGTTTTGAGAAGGGAAAAGGAAAAGAGTAAAAGTAAGTAGTTAAATAAAATAGCTCAGTGCACAAAAAGCCTTGGCACTCTGCTTTTCAGCTTCTCAGTAAGCTTTTAATATGGATCATGCTTTTGGCACACAAGAGCCTTTCCACAGGCAGAGTAGACATTTTTTATAAGCCTTCACAGCAATCTGTGATCTCTGATACCACAGTCTACAATCCAGCAATATCACTCACCTGTGATCTATGATATCACATTCTACAGTTCCGTTAATATAAACAGTGACCAAATTTTCCAAATAAAAATTGGGAAACATGGTCTGACAAAGGATATTCTTTTTTTAAAAGTCATTTGGAAAGTATAATCATAGGCTAATAGTGTTTGGAACTGAAAAGGATCTTAGAGATCAATTATTTATTTCAATTCTACAAATATTTCTTAAGCTCTTTGTGCCAAAAAAAAAACTAGAAAAATTAAGACAAAAAATGAAACAGTCTCATGGAGATTTTATTTTAGAGTGAGGGGGTGAATGGGGAAAAACGCATCTTGTTGATAAAGGTTAACTTGCTTTTATGGTTACTTGGACTTCCTTCAAAATTCTGAGTTTCTAGTAATCATGTAGTCTGGTATGAAAATAAAAATAAGGAATGTAGAGGGAAGAAAGGACATTTTGACAGGTGCAGTGTATGTATGCACATTCAAATACACATACATGTTGTTCTGGTCTTATAGTTTAAATGAATAGCATATACATAGTACTTTAAGATTTGCAAGCACCTTAGAAATATTATCTCATTTTATTCTCATAACAACCCTGGGAGGGAGGTACTTTTATTACACTTATTTTACAGATGATGAAATTGAAGTAGACAGAGGTTAAATGCCCGACATTGCTCAGGGTTAAATGACAGACAGGTTAGGGTCTGAGGTCAAATTTGAACACATCTTTTCTTGACTCCAAGTTCAACTTTCTATCCAATAAATGCCTAATTGCTTTACAGGAATGGAAACTTTCTTCATTACAGTATTAGTGAAGATCCTGGGATCTTGGAGAGACTAGGTGATTTATCCATGTTCACACAGTTAGTTTAGGTAAGACAGGATTTGTACTAAGGCCTTCCTGTTTATAAGACTGATTTTTTATATTCACAACTATTTGCCCACTAATATGATGATGATGATGATATGGAAATTTAGAAATTTTAAAACATTGTTTTAGAATTTACATTTAGAATAGACAAATATCCCATATCAATCTTGTGGCTGAATAAAAAAGTATCTCCATTTTAGAGATGAAGAAATTGAGGTTCAGAAAGAGATGAAGTGATTTACTCTATCACACTTTGAAAGCAACAGAAAAATCTATTTTGGGGTGGAGAGAGGAAGTGGGAAGGAAAAGCTGAAGTGAATAATAAAAAAAAATACATTCTCAGATTATTTTCTGTAGTATAATGGGTAGATTGAGCCTTTGAGGCATTAGTCTCAATAGCCAATATAGGATCCCTGTTCAGATCACTTAATGTCT